>NC_047038.1:113539139-113847281 GCF_011762595.2 Tursiops truncatus | reverse complement strand
GTAGGGACATAACTAGTTAGTTAACACTCCTCATGAAAACCAGTAGAGAATTTTGATCCATAGAATAAAATCTGTGTGGATGTAGCAAGAAAAAAATTACAATGTTGAGAAGCCATAAGACACCCAAGAAGGTGAATTTCAAGATGGCAGGAGTCAGAAGTGTTGATTGATGAATTTACCCATGGCTCCTATTTTCAGTGTCTTTTTAAGTCTCTTTTGTGTCTCTCATTCTTATCTCTTCAATTAGAAGAAGACCCTGGAGACGAAAACTCCCCACCACTCGACCACTACATCCATTTGTCACTTGGTATATGGTATGATTATAAATAGAGACATTCTACAAGTTGCCTGCACACATCAAGTCTTTACTTCACAGCCACAGCTATATACCATTCATCGTTTTAAACTAAGAATGCTAATGCAGTCCCCTGTGTCCTCAGTCCTTTCAAGAAGTCTTGCAACTTCTGTGCTTGAAAAGACTAATCTTTAAAGACGAAAAGAGAAAGGTTTGCCTCTATCAATATAGCACTGAAAATTCAGTTTTAAATTTGTCAGGGTCGTAGCAGTTGATTTGCTCTTTAACAAATGTGACAGGAACAGACATATTGCACAGTTTGAAACCAATGACTAATATGAAATTTTGGTATGCAAGGTGTCACTTCACAGTAGCAGAAATATTTGAGGTTGAACCTACCTTAAATACACTAATAAAAACCACAGTAGTTTACTCAAAGACGTTTGTTTCCCACAACTGATCCATAAGTAGCTCTGCTTTGTTTCTCCAGATAAAAAAGACTGAAAAATAAAACAAAAAACAAATAAAAAAATAAGATTAAATGACCTATTTTGAAAGAAGAATTTAGGTTTTGAAATTACAAGATGATTTTTTTCTTGTGCTTCATAAACTGGTTCTAAGGGAAATTCCAAGAAAGTGACTTTAAATTCTGTGAGCAAAAGAAGCATCAGTACAGGAAGCGTCTAGTTTTCCAAGGTGACTATTTACCAGCTTGTTTTTATAGGTTTTGAAAGGTCTGTTTAAAACATTAATTTTGCTATTTAAAAGTTATACATACCCATCATTCAGATAGAATATAGTCAAACGTTTCAACACTAAAAGATTAGCTTTATTAGCTTCAAAGCAATACAATTTTAGAATATGTACCAAAAGGTTATCAATTTTTATCTTGGGGTGTAGGATAGAGTGAGATTATTGTGATTTCTGTTTCCTTCGTGGCTTTACGTATTGTCCACATTTCTACATTGAGCATGTATTTCTCTCATAATCAGAAAAAAATAAGAATTGTTTTTGAAATAAGCTTATTCATATTGTATTCTAGGGATGTAAAGCAGTACCATCATTCTTTCTGAGAAAACCAAAATGTCCTCTCAGAAGGAAAAAATAAGGTTTCTATAAAAATTATAAAACCAGACCCTGGCTGACACCCTGTTGAAAGAATTTTGAGTGTCTTTTATGATTCAAAACATTAATTCAGCATATTTCAATTTTATCTGCTCTGGGTGGCACATTACTTTCCTCTCATTGACTTCCAGAGTGTTCTGTGTGTGGACCAACTATCCAGGGAATGGAATTAAACCTGGCCCATCAGGACTCAGCATTGTGTCATGGTTCTCTTCATCATTTGCCTAGCATAGAATTCTTTTTAGCCAGGAAAGCACTTGTTTATTAAATTTCCCATAAGAAGTTCCTGGGTTTAAATGAAGGAGGACCTCATTTCAAGAAAAAGCACACAGGGGGTTTCATAACACAAAGCATTTGAGAAAACAGTCAGAAAGGTTTTATCCATCCATTTACTTCTCTCATTCAGAGTAATGTTATTTGCCCAACTTGGGACATGAGCAAGCCTTTTCTTTGTTGTTGTTTTTTAAGGTTCTTTTCAAATGGGTATCCATTAAAAATCATTCTATATGTTTTTAATGTGATTACAAACCCAACTTTTCCACTACCTTGAAGACTTTCCTCTTTATTCCTCTTAACATTCGCTCTGCTGGTTTAGATAACAATATAAAACCTGACATAAATGTCATATATTGATGAATGAAAGTTAAATTATTCTGATTTTCATAGTTTTCCTCCAGCTCCATAAGGAACTATTATCAGGGAATCAACGTGCGCTATTTCTCTAAATATATGATTCAATATTTTACCCTCTAACATACATTGTATTATCAGTAGGACACTAGACTAGACATGAAAATCTGATTTTGCCAGTGGATATTAATTTAGTAACAAAGCAAAAGTAAAATACGTATGGAAAAATTCTTTATTAGACAACAGCTACTGAGCTTTACCTGACAATATGTTTTAAGAATAAATCACTTCCATTTTATTTTTGTTCTGTACATAGACATCAACCTCCATCTAAACAGCAAGTGTGAGATGGTATCAGTTAAGAAAGTATTAGCAGCCTGGAACGTCTTTCATTATGTGAAAATGTCAAGCTCATCTCACTTCACTCGATTTCTATTCATGGATATTGTTATCTAGATGTAAATATCTGTATGCAAATAAATGAGGAAAATATAAGAAATATACATCCACTGTGGTACCATTTTCTTATGAAAGTGTTCATAAAATTTAAGAAGACAGAATTCCTAGAAATCATTCCTTTGCCTTAGTTGGAGTGCTCAAGGTTCTGATGTTTTTGTTTTTGTTTTCTTAATTCATAGCATCACTGGTTTTAGAAACAATTTCCTAGTCACTAGGAGAAGAGGGGCCAAAAGACCTAACCAAGCCACTTGCTAGGAGCCTTGTGCTTCTCTGGGTGAGATATACTCACACTGACAGCAGAACCACCTTGTGGTCAGAGTCTATGAGAAGGGCCCTGTCTTGTCCTCCAGGCCAACCCAGAAACAGAAGATGCCCCAGTTGGCCCTGAAGAGGTTAGCCAGTTACTAAGTTCAGACCCATCTGTTTGAGAAAGGATTAGCAGAAAGCATGTTAACATTCTAGGGGTTTGTAACCTACCTTCCACACCCTCAATCTACCTCTCTGCTTTACAGGAAGTCCTGTCCTTGGAGTTATAGGGACCCTGTCAAGCAGACGATGTTACACATGGGCACACTAGAGCCAACTGAACAGCAAGGCATCAGGCAATAGGAAACTACTGCAGTTTCACAAGATACATTAAAAACTGTATTTTTTGCTGGAGCGTGGAGAAAAGGGAACCCTCCTATGCTGTTGGTGGGAAGGTAAATTGGTACAGCCACTATGGGAAACAGTATGGAGGTTCCTCAAAAAACTAAAAATAGAGTTGCCATGTGATCCAGCAATCCCACTCCTGGGCATATACCCAGACAAAAGTATAATTTGAAAAGATACATGCACCCCTATGTTCATAGCAGCATTATTTACAATAACCAAGACATGGAGACAACCTAAATGTCCATCGACAGATGAATGAATAAAGAAGATGTGGTATATACATACAATGGAATATTACTCAGCCATAAAAAAGAATAAAACAATGTCATTTGCAGCAACATGGATGGACTTAGAGATTATCATACTAAGCAAAGTTAAGTCAGAAGGAGAAAGACAAATACCATATGATATCACTTATATGTGGAATCTAAAATATGACACAAATGAACCTATTTACGAAACAGAAACAGACTCACAGACATAGAGAACAGACTTGTGGTTGCCAAGGGGGAGTAGGAGTGGGGGAGGGAAGGATTGGGAGTTTGAGATTAGCAGATGGAAACTAGTATATATAGGATAGATAAACAACAAGGTCCTACTGTATAGCACAGGGGACTATGTTCAATATGCTGTGATAAACTGTAATGGAAAAGAATATGAAAAAGAATGTATATATGTATAGCTGAGTCATTTTGCTGTACAGCAGAAATTAATACAACATTGTAAATCAACTATACTTCAAAAAATAAAGTTTTTTAAAAACTATATTTTTATGTTCTCTCTTCTCTGGTTCTTTATCAAGGGATCCAAAATATTGCTCTCTTTCTGTTCATATATTTTTAAAGTAGTTTATCATTATTATACTACTACTTTGTAGGTATAACAAAAAGGAAGAAATGTACATGGATTCATATCTCTTAGTTCTTCAAATAAGAAGACTTTTTTTTAAAAAAGGAAAGAAAATTTCCAAAAGCATTTTTAGTTCTTGAAGAAATTTATAACAGAATGAGTGGTACAATAATCACTTTATTGAGAACATCTACAATGTTAAGAATTTGCTTTTATTTTCTGTGGATAAGAAGATCTATTATGTTATGAAATTGCTTCCAGAAGAAATTCATTAATTATGAAATTGCTTTCCAAAAGAGATTGGATTTATACAGATTTACTCTGCAATTTAGGGGTTATCTCTGCTTCACATATTCTTATGAAAATTGTTTGATAATGTTTTTTGTTTTGTTTTGTTTTGCAGAATATGCAGTCAAAACCTCTCTATTCTGTCCCACCAAAAACTACTTTTAATTTCAGCTAATGAGGATGCTGTACCAATTATTTGCAACAGCTTCTTACTTGCTATTAACTAAATCTTGATTCTTTTTTGGTTCGCATTTTAATGTTATTTTCAGTACATTACAATTTCAGAAAATTAATGTGGACAATAAAGTTATAAAAGCAACCAGCTTTCCTTTCTCCTGGACACATTTGTAATTGGTTTGGCCCAGGCCACAATTATTCTATAACCAAAATGCATTAAATGCCTACAATGTGTCAAGCACTATGCTAGGTCCTGAGGAACTAATGGTATGACTAAGAAGAGTATTATCTCTAGTCTACCTGTGCTCTAACAAAAATAACTGCTATTCAACCAATAAGAACCAAAAATAATGAGTTCTATGAAGAAATGCATAATACTATGGTATCCCATGAGGGAGAATTAATATCAACTGGGGTTTTAGGAAAGGTTCTCTGGAGAAAATTATATTAAACTAAGACAGGTTCTCTGGAGAAAATTATAGTAAACTAAGACCAAATGGCAGTTGTCTTCCAATATTTATTTTCTCCTTATTCCATGTAATAGAACTTTACCTGGATATATAGAGACTCAGAATGAAGATTCCTTGCTTTCTTCACAGCTAAATGAAGTAAAATGACTAATTTCTGGCAAATGAAATATGAATAGAACAATGTTTTGGGGTTTGTACCCTTAGAGGGAAAGTACATGACCTCATTTTTAATCACTTTCTGCTGGGGGAATATGATCATGATGATAAGACATCTTGGAGAATGTGAGTAAAACAAACTATGGGGATAGGAGAGTAAAAAGAAAAGAGTATGGGCCTCTGATGATATTCACAGCATAGCAGCCATACGAACTTATATAAAATTCAATTTTGTTTAAATTACTGTTACTTTTGTTCTCTGTGACATACAGTTGGACATATATCTTAATACTTTCTTGAAAAAAGAGGCTAAGTAATCCAGAGGTAGAAGAGGAGGACAGCCTTCTAGACAAGTGGATAATTGTGCACAACCCATTCAAGGAACTGAAATTGCTCAATATGACTGGTATAGAAAGAGGAAGGGGTGGATTTGTCAAGATGAAGCTGCAGAGGTGCTACAGTAGATTGTTGTAAGAATGACCCTCAGTGTGTTTGTGCCTCTGGGTACTCACTCTCAGCCTGACCATGTGATTTGCTTTGGACAATTGAACAGTCTCAAATTGGACACTGTTAGCAAAGTGCCTATGTGCTGGGTTTTGCTCTCATGTTGCTCTTTTGAACCCTGAGACCACCACTTGGGCCAAGCCTGGGCTAGCCTACTGGAGGATGAGACCACGTGGAGCAGATATGTGCTGTCCCAGCTGAGCCCCCTGAGACCAACCAGCCTGCAATGGTTGGACATACAAGTGAAGCTGTCCCAGACTAACTAGCCCCAGCAAAGCTGCCAGATGACCTCCGCAATCTATCAGAACAGCCCATTTGAGAAATGCCTAGCAGACCTACAGAATTATAAGTAAATAAATGATTGTTGTAAGCAGCTACATTTTGAGATAACTTGTTACACAGCAAAAGCTAACTGATAAAAGTAGACAGCACAGATTACATGGGATTTTATGGTTATTATTCATTCATCCAATATTTATTGAGCACTATGTACCAGGCAGTGTGCTAAGTAGGCACTGGAGATGCAGCTGTGGACAAGACATAAGGTCTCTGCCCTCATGGAGCTTACCTTCTTATTGGCCATACTAAGAAATTTGATTCACCATACGGACAATTTAAAAAACTATTAAAAGTCTTTAAAGCAAGGGATCAATTTATGCTATTTGCATTTTTAAAAGATTGTTCTAGTTACAATGTGGAGGGTGGGTTGGAAGGGGTAAGTATGAAGACTGAAAGATAAGATAGGAGGTTGATGCAACAGTCCAGGTGAGGAATAATTGTGACATAGACTAAGGTCGTATTGGTGGACATAGAATAGAGATTAGTTAATTAAGATTTAGAAAGCACACGGTTTGCTAACTGATTAAAACTATGGAGTGAGGAAAAAGGAGGATCAAGGATAACTCATTTTCTAACTTGAGCAAGTCATCAATAAATAAAAGTGCCATTTACTGAGGTACAGAACATGGAAAGCAGAGAAGGTTTATGGAATAAAGATTGTGACATAAGATTTAAAGAAGTAGAATTTGAAATGCTCATGAAATATTAAAGTAGAAATATCAAAAAGGTAGATATATGATTCTGGAGCTCCATGAAATTCTGGTCTGCATATATAAATTTGGAATTATTTTAATTTCTGTTAAAGCCACATAGAAGCAGAGGACATTGCCTAGAGAAGGAACAGTGTAAATGAAGAGAAAGGAGGACCTTGGACAGAATTTGGAGGAATGATAACACTTAATGGTTTATTAGAGAAGGAGAATCTAGCTAAAAAGATTAAGAAGAAACAGCAAGAAAACTTTTATATATAGAATGGATAAATAACCTGGTTCTACTGTATAGCACAGGGAACTATATTCAATATCCTTTGACAAACCATAATGGAAAAGAATATAAAAAAGAATATATATATATATATATATATATATATATATATATATATGTAACAAAATCACTTTGCTGTAAAGCAGTAATTAACACAACATTTTAAATCAACTATACTTCAATTTAAAAAAAGAAGAAGAAACACCAAGGAAAATGGGAACCTGGGATGTGTCTTCACATGAAAAAAGGGGAAAAAGAAGTTTTTATTGAAGTATAGTTGATTTACAATACTGTGTTAGTTTCAGGTGTAGAGCAAAGATTAGGTTAGGCATATATAAATATATTTTTTGTATTCTTTTCCATTATAGTTATTACAAGATATTGAATATAGTTCCCAGTGCTATACAGTAGAACCTTGTTGTTTACCTATTTTATAAATAGTAGTTTGTATCTGCTAATCCCAAGTCCCTAATTTATCCCTCCCCCACATGCTTTCCCCTTCAGGAACCATAAGTCTGTTCTCTATGTCTGTGAGTCTGTTTCTATCTTGTAAATAAGTTTATTTATATCATGTTTTAGATTCCACATATAAGTGATACCATATGATATTTGTCTTTCTCTGTCAGACTTACTTCACTTAGTATGATAATCTCTAGGTCCATCCATGTTGTTGCAAATGGCATTATTTTTTCCTTTTTATGGCTGAGTGATATTCCATATATATTGTATATATATACCACATCTTCTTTATCCGTTCATCTGTTGATGAACATTTAGGTTGCTTCCATGTCTTGGCTATTGTAAAAAGAATGTTGCTATGAACATTGGGGTGCATGTATCTTTTTGAATTAAAGTTTTCTCCAGATATATGCCCAGGAGTGGAATTGCTGGATTATATAGTAATTCTATTTTTAGTTTTTTAATGAGCCTCCATACTGTTTTCCAGAGTGGCTTCACCAATTTACATTCCCACCAGTAGTGTAGGAGGGTACACTGGGAAAAGAATATTTTAAGAAAAGAATGGTCAACTCTATTGAATGTTGCTGAAGATGGAAAAGCATTATTCGGATATAGTAACTGGGAGACCACTGGTGAGATGAGAAGAACCCCTGAGGAGAACTGGATTTGGAAGCCAGAATGGAACGGGTTGAGAAGCTAGTGGAAAGTAAAGTCAAAGTGACAGCTAGTGTGCACAACTCTGTCAAGAAGTCAGGCGGTAAAGATGAGAAAAATAAGCACATGACTACATAGGGGAACATGGGACTAAGGAATAGCTTAAACATTTGCATACTTGAATATTAATAAGAAGGAGCTGGTAAAGATGAAGACGTTGAAACTACAGGTTAAATAAAAGAGGGATGAAATTCAGGTGGAGGATATGACATTTTATAGGAGTCAGATGTTTTGTCTGGTGACAGTGGGGGAGAAAGGAAAGGATGGATGCAGATGCAGGAAGATTTGTAAATTTGGTGGAGGTTGAGGGAAATCCCACATGATGGTTTCTCTTTTCATGTGTATAACACAGGGGGTAAGTTCATATGCTGATAATAAAGAGGTAGAGGAGGAGGGCCCTGAAGATTTAAGGAGAGTGAAGAAAGTTTAGAACAGCTTTTGTGGTAAGTAGGAAAGCAAGCTGAGTTGAAAAACATGGTAAGATTGCTGAGCATTGTGGAGAGCCAAGTGACATGTGTGAGCATGAATTTACAGTAGTGCCATTTGAGTTTAGACTCGGTGGGAAGAATCACTGGGTTTATCTGGAGTTGGAGGCTTTCCAGGTAAATGCAGCCAACAGGCGAAGGATCAAGGGAGTTAGGATATTAGCAGGACAGTAATTGAAATATGGAAGCAAGGAATCTAATCTAAGGAGGGCAGTGGAAGGCGTGAAAACTAGAAGAGATGCATATCAGGACCAAGAAAAGAGATCAATGGCCTGGAGATCAAATGAGGTAGAAGAACAGTCATGGCCTAGATAGCAAAGCAGGAAGTGTTGATAGGTAGGATGAGGAGACAGACAGACTTTAGGGTGGTCGCCAGGATGCCTACCTCCTGGTGTTCATACCTTCATGTGATCCTCTTCCTTGAGTGCAGGCAGGACCTGTGACTTGCTTCTAACCAACAGAATACAGCACAGGTGATGGGATGTACCTGATTACATGTATGTGATTACAGTACACAAGATTGTAATGGCCATCTTGAGAAGGCATTCTCTTTCCCTTGATGGCTCTGAAGAAACAGTTGCCATGTAGTGAGATGACCTATGTCAAGGGTCATGGATAAGCAAATGAAGAGGACCTCTGTCCAGCAGTCAACAAGAAACTGAGGATTTCAGTCCAACAAGTTGTAAGAAACTGAAAGCTGCCAGCAACCACTTGAGCTAGAAAGTGGCTCCTTCCTCAGTTTTGCCTTAGTTGAGACTGAAGCCTGGTCTACACCTTCATAGCAGCAATGAGACACCCTGAAGTTTAGCCTGATGTCTTAACTCATAGAAACTGAGATAATAAATGTGCTCTGTTCTAAGCTGCTAAATTTGTGATGATATTATTACAAAGCATAAATAATTAATAGAGAGGAGGTGGTCAAAGAGGAACATCAGACCAGAGGTGATGACAAGCACAGGAAGTTATCTCAGGAGGAAGTGAAAGGGGTGGCATGAAGGAAGGGGTTAGTGGAAATGAGAACGATTTACAGAAACAGGTTGTGTTGTCTGTTCCACAAGGACCAAAAAGTTACATATGCGTTGAACTTCAGATTTTAAAGAAATATGATAACAGCAGATGCTGAGAACTCTTAGCAGTGCATATACAGAAAAATACAGTCTCAGACTGTCCATGCGAAGATGAGCACAGTACTGAGACATCTGTGTTTAAGATAAGACAACCATCACAGCCCAGTTCTTTTGGAAGCACCACAGTGAACTGATAGAGCATGGTCTTTGGACGCATCTGGGTTTGGACTACAGCTCTGTGATTGACTAGCTATGTAGCCATGGGAAATTTCTTCACCTCTCTGAGTTTCTGTTTCTTATATATAAAATGTATTTATTTCATTGTAGGGTTGCTACAACGATGAAATGAGACTATAGATGCAAAACACTGATTGCTGCACCTGGCATAAAGTAAGGGCTCAAATATAGCTCTTTCTTATGTTTCACAGAAGAAACTTCCTTTTCACAAAAATAATTGATCAAATGGGTTCAAAGACTGGAGGAAAATGTCACATAGGCAATCAAAGAGAGGAAGTACTTAGAAGAAACTATACAAAAAATAAAAATAGACATTCATCTATATGAATAGAAGAGCACAAAAGGAATTGAGAAATCCACTATGTTCCAGCAGAGATGAAGAAAGAGGAAAATCGTAGTTTTAAAAGAAATGAGATAAGGCTGAATTACAAACTTATAGGATGTAACACTGAATTTCAGAAATATTATCTCATTCTCCCACTAGGAGATAATAAACCAATATCCATACCCCACAAGATCAATATTTTTTTTTACATTTTTATTGGAGTATAATTGCTTTACAATGGTGTGTTAGTTTCTGCTTTATAACAAAGTGAATCAGATATACATATACATATATCCCCATATCTCTTCCCTCTTGCGTCTCCCTCCCTCCCACCCTCCCTGTCCCACCCTTCTAGCTGGTCACAAAGCACCGAGCTGATCTCCCTGTGCTATGCGACTGCTTCCCACTAGCTATCTATTTTACATTTGGTAGTGTATATATGACCATATATATACTACCACTCTCTCACTTTGTCCCAGCTACCCTTCCCCCTCCCCGTGTCTTCAAGTCCATTCTCTAGTGGGTCTGCGTCTTTATTCCCATCTTGCCCCTAGTTTCTTCATGACCTTTTTTATTCTTTTTTACATTCCATATATAGGTGTTAGCATACAGTATTTGTTTTTCTCTTCCTGACTTACTTCACGTTGTATGACAGACTCCAGGTCCATCCACCTCACTACAAATAACTCAATTTCGTTTCTTTTTATGGCTGAGTAATATTCCATTGTATGTATGTGCCACATCTTCTTTATCCATTCATCTGTCAATGGACACTTAGGTTGCTTCCATGTCCTGGCTATTGTAAATGGAACTACAATGAACATTGTGGTACATGACTCTTTTTGAATTATGGTTTTCTCAGGGTATATGCCCAGTAGTGGGATTGCTGGGTTATATGGTAGTTCTATTTTTAGTTTTTTAAGGAACCTTCATACTGTTCTCCATAGTGGCTGTAACAATTTACATTCTCACAAACAGTGTATGAGGGTTCCATTTTCTCCACACCCTCTCCAGCTTATTGTTTGTAGATTTTTTGATGATGGCCATTCTGACCGGTGTGAGATGATATCAGATAGTAGGATTGAATTGCATTTCTCTAATGATTAATCATATTGAGCATTCTTTCATGTCTTTGTTGTCAATCTGTATATCTTCTTTGGAGAAATGTCTATTTAGGTCTTCTGCCCATTTTTGGATTGGGTTGTCTGTTTTTTTGATATTGAGCTGCATGAGCTGCTTGTAAATTTTGTACATAAATCCTCTGTCAGTTGCATCATTTGCAAATATTTTCTCCCATTCTGAGGGTTGTCTTTTCGTCTTGTTTATGGTTTCCTTTGCTGTGCAAAAGCTTTTAAGTTTCATTAGGTCCCATTTGTTTATTTTTGTTTTTATTTCCATTTCTCTAGGAGGTGGGTCAAAAAGTATCTTGCTGTGATTTATATCATAGATTCTTCTGCCTACGTTTTCCTCTAAGAGTTTGATAATGTCTGGCCTTACATTTAGGTCTTTAATCCATTTTGAGTTTATTTTTGTGTATAGTGTTAGGGAATGTTCTAATTTCATTCTTTTACATGTAGCACTCCAGTTTTCCCAGCACCACTTATTGAAGAGCTGTCTTTTCTCCATTGTATATTCTTGCCTCCTTTATCAAAGATAAGGTGACTATATGTGCATGGGTTTATCTCTGGGCTTTCTATCCTGTTCCATTTATCTATATTTCTATTTTTGCACCCGTACCATACTGTCTTGATTACTGTAGCTTTGTAGTATAGTCTGAAGTCCAGGAGCCTGATTCCTCCAGCTCCGTTTTTCTTTCTCAAGATTGCTTTGGCTATTCAGAATCTTTTGTTTTTCTATAAAAATTGTGAAAGTTTTTGTTCTAATTCTGTGAATAATGCCACTGGTAGTTTGATAGGGATTACATTGAATCTGTAGACTGCTTCAGGTAGTATACTCATTTTCACAATGTTGATTCTTCCATTCCAAGAACATAGTATATCTCTCCATCTATTTGTATCATCTTTAATTTCTTTCATCAGTGTCATATAATTTTCTGCATACAGGTCTTTTCTCTCCTTCGGTAGGTTTATTCCTAGGTATATTATTCTTTCTGTTGCAATGGTAAATGGGAGTATTTTCTTAATTTAATTTTCAGATTTTTCATCATTAGTGTATAGGAATACAAGAGATTTCTGTGCATTAATTTTATATCCTGCAACTTTACCAAATTCATTGATTAGTTCTAGCAGTTTTCTGGTAGCATCTTTAGGATTCTTTATCTATAGTATCATGTCATTTGCAAGCTGTGACAGCTTTATTTCTTCTTTTCCCATTTGGATTCCTTTTATTTCCTTTTCTTCTCTGAATGCTATGGTTAAAACTTCCAAAACTATGTTGAATAATAGTGGTGAGAGTAGGCAACCTTGTCTTGCTCCTGACCTTAGTGGAAATGCTTTCAGTTTTTCACCATTGACAATGATGTTGCCTGTGGGTTTGTCATATATGGCCTTTATTATGTTGAGGTAAGTTCCCTCTATGCCTACTTTGTAGAGGATTTTATCATAAATGGTTGTTGAATTTTGTCAAAAGATTTCTCTGCATCTATTGAGATGATCATATGGTTTTTATCTTTCAATTTGTTAATATGGTGTATCACATTGATTGATTTGCATACATTGAAGAATCCCTGCATTCCTGAGATAAAACCCACTTGATCATGATTTATGATCCTTTTAATGTGGTGTTGGATTCTCTTTGCTAGTATTTTGAGGATTTTTGCATCTATGTTCATCAGTGATATTGGTCTGTAGTTTTCATTCTTTGTGACATCTTTGTCTGGTTTTGGTATCAGGGTGATGGTGGCCTCATAAAATGAGATTGGGAGTGTTCCTCCCTCTGTATATTTTGGAAGAGTTTGAGAAGGATATGTTTCAGCTCTTCTTTAAATGTTTCATAGAATTTGCCTGTGAAGCAATCTGGTCCTGGGCTTTTGTTTCTTGGAAGAATTTTAATCACAGTTTCAATTTCAGTGCTTGTGACTGGTCTGTTCATATTTTCTATTTCTTCCTGATTCAGTCTTGGCAGGATGTGCATTTCTAAGAATTTGTCCATTTCTTCCAGTTTGCCCATTTTATTGGCATAGAGTTGCTTGTAGTAATCTCTCATGATCCTTTGTATTTCTGCAGTGTCAGTTGTTACTTCTCCTTTTTCATTTCTAATTCTACTGATTTGAGTCTTCTCCCTTTTTTCTTGATGAGTCTGGCTAATGGTTTATCAATTTTATCTTCTCAAAGAACCAGCTGTTAGTTTTATTGATCTTTGCTATCATTTCCTTCATTTCTTTTTCATTTATTTCTGATCTGATCTTTCTGATTTCTTCCCTTCTGCTAACTTTGGGTTTTTTTGTTCTTCTTTCTCTAATTGCTTTAGGTGTAAGGTTAGTTCGTTTACTTGAGATGTTTCTTGCTTCTTAAGGTAGGATTGTATTGCTATAAAATTCCCTCTTAGAACTGCTTTTGCTGCATCCCATAGGTTTTGGGTTGTCGTGTTTTCATTGTCATTTGTTTCTTGATATTTTTTGATTTCCTCTTTGATTTCTCCAGTGATCTCTTGGTTATTAAGTAGTGTATTGTTTAGCCTCCATGTGTTTGTATTTTTTACAGATTTTTTTCCTGTAACTGATATCTAGTCTCATAGCGTTGTGGCCTGAAAAGACACTTGATATGATTTCAATTTTCTTAAATCTATCAAGGCTTGATTTGTGACCCAAGATATGCTCTATCCTGGAGAATGTTCCATGAGCACTGAGAATAAAGTGTATTGTGTTGTTTTTGGATGGAATATCCTATAAATATCAATTAAGTCTATCTTGTTTAATGTATCATTTAAGGCTTGTGTTTCCTTATTTATTTTCGTTTTGGGTGATCTGTCCATTGATGAAAGTGGGGTGTTAAAGTCCCCTGTTATGATTGTGTTACTGTTGATTTCCCCTTTTACGGCTGTTAATGTTTGCCTTTCATAGTGAGGTGCTCCTATGTTGGGTGCATAAATATTTACAATTGTTATATCTTCTTCTTGGATTGATCCCTTGATCATTATGTAGTGGCCTTCTTTGTCTTTTGTAATAGTCTTTGTTTTAAACTCTATTTTGTCTGATATGAGAATTGCTACTGCAGCTTTCTTTTGATTTCCATTTGCATGAAATATCTTTTTCCATCCCCTCACTTTCAGTCTGTATGTGTCCCTAGGTCTGAAGTGGGTCTGTTGTAGCATATATACAGGTCTTGTTTTTGTATCCATTCAGCTAGTCTATGTCTTTTTGTTGGAGTATTTAATTCTTTTACATTTAAGGTAATTATCGATATGTATATTCCTATTACCATTTTCTTAATTGTTTGGGGTTTGTTATTGTAGGTCTTTTCCTTCTCTTGTGTTTCCTGCCTAGAGAAGTTCCTTTAGCATTTGTTGTAAAGCTGGTTTGGTGGTGCTGAATTCTCTTAGCTTTTGCTTGTCTGTAAAGGTTTTAATTTCTCCATCTAATCTGAATGAGATCCGTGCTGGGTCGAGTAATCTTGGTTGTAGGTTTTTCCCTTTCATCACTTTAAATATGTCCTGCCACTCCCTTCTGGCTTACAGAGTTTCTGCTGAAAGATCAGCTTTTAACATTATGGGGATTGCTTTTTATGTTATTTGTTGTTTTTCCCTTGCAGCTTTTAATATTTTTTCTTTGTATTTAATTTTTGATAGTTTGATGTGTCTTGGTGTGTTTCTCCTTGGATTTACCCTGTATGGGATTCTCTGTGCTTCGCAGACTTGATTAACTATTTCCGTTCCCACATTAGGGAAGTTTTCAACTATAATCTCTTCAAATATTTTCTCAGTCCCTTTCTTTTTCTCTTCTTCTTCTGGGACCCCTATATTTCTAATGTTGGTGCATTTAATATTGTCCCAGAGGTCTCTGAGACTGTCCTCAATCCTTTTCATTCTTTTTCCTTTATTCTGCTGTGCAGTAGTTATTTCCACTATTTTATCTTCCAGGTCACTTATCAGTTCTTCTGCCTCAGTTATTCTGCTATTGATCCCTTCTAGAGAATTTTTAATTTCCTTTATTGTATTGTTCATCATTGTTTGTTTGCTCTTTAGTTCTTCTAGGTCCTTGTTAAATGTTTCTTGTATTTTCTCCAATTCTATATCTAAGATTTTGGATCATCTTTACTCTCATTATTCTGAATTCTTTTTCAGGTAGACTGCCTATTTCCTCTTCATTTGTTAGGTCTAGTGGATTTTTACCTTGCTCCTTCATCTGCTGTGTGTTTGTCTGTCTTCTCATTTTGCTTAACTCACTGTGTTTTGGGGTCTCCTTTTCACAGGCTGCAGGTTCGTAGTTCCCATTGTTTTTGGTGTCTGCCTCCAGTGGCTAAGGTTGGTTCAGTGGGTTGTGTAGGCTTCCTGGTGGAAAGGACTAGTGCCTGTTTTCTGGTGGATGAGGCTGGATCTTGTCTTTCTGTTGGGCAGATCCACGTCTGGTGGTGTGTTTTGAGGTGTCTGTGACCTTATTATGATTTTAGGCAGGCTCTCTGCTAATGGGTGGGTTTGTGTTCCTGTCTTGCTAGTTGTTTGGCATAGGGTGTTCAGCTCTGTAGCTTGCTGGTTGTTGAGTGGAGCTGGGTCTTGGCATTGAGTTGGAGATCTCTGAGAGATTTTCACCGTTTTGTATTCCATGGAGCTGGGAGGTGTCTTGTGGACCAATGTCCTGAACTTGGCTCTCCCACCTCAGAGGCCCAGCCCTGATGCCTGGCTGGAGTACCAAGATCCTCTCATCCATGCAGCTCAGAATAAAAGGGAGAAAAAAGAAATAAAGAAAGAAAGAAAAAGATTAAATAAAATAAGATTTAAAAGTTATTAAAATAAAAAACAAAAAATAATTAAAAAAAAATTTTAAGTGATTTAAAAAACGAAAGAAAGAATTAACAACCAAACCAAAAAACAAATCCACCAATGATAACAAGTGCTGAAAACTATACTAAAAAAAAAAAACAACAACAATGGACAGAAAGAACCCTAGGACAAATGGTAAAAGCAAAGCTATACAGACAAAATCACACACAGAAGCATTCGCATACACACTCACAAAAAGAGAAAAAGGGAAATATATATATATATCATTGCTCCCAAAGTCCACCTCCTCAATTTGGGATGATTCATTGTCTATTCATGTATTCCACAGATGCAGGGTACATCAAGTTGTTTGTGGGGATTTAATCCGCTGCTCCTGAGGCTGTATGAAGAAATTTCCCTTTCTCTTCTTTGTTTGCACAGTTCCTGGGATTCAGCTTTGGATTTGGCCCTGTCTCTGCATGTAGGTCACCCTCTGGCGTCTCTTCTTTGCCCCGACAGGAGGGGGTTAAAGTAGCAGCTGATTAGGGGGCTCTGGCTCACTCAGGCCGGAGGGAGGGAGGGGTACGGATGTGGGGCGAGCCTGCAGCAGCAGAGGCCAGCGTGACGTTGCACCAGCCTGAGGTGCGCCGTGCATTCTCCCGGGGAGCTTGTCCCTGGATCACAGGACGCTGGCAGTGGCTGGCTGCACAGGCTCCCGGGAGGGGAGGTGTGGGTGGTGACCTGTGCTTGCACACAGGCTTCTTGGTGGCTGCAGCAGCAGCCTTAGCATCTCATGCCCGTCTCTGGGGTCTGCGCTGATAGCTGTGGCTCACGTCCATCTCTGGAGCTCCTTTAAGCGGCGCTCTGAATCCCCTCTCCTCATGCACCAGGAAACAAAGAGGCAAGAAAAAGTCTGTTGCCTCTTAGGCAGCTCCAGACTTTTCCTCTCCCTCCCGGCTAGCCGTGGCGCACTAGCCCCTTCAGGCTGTGTTCACGCCGCCAACCCCAGTCCTGTCCCTGTGATCCGATCTCCGAAGCCTGAGCCTCAGCTCCCAGCCCTGCCCGCCCCGGCGGGTGAGCAGAAAAGCCTCTCGGGCTGGTGAGTGCTGGTCCACACCGACCCTCTGTGCGGGAATCTCTCTGCTTTGCCCTCCACATCCCTGTGGCTGCACTCTCCTCCACAGCTCTGAAGCTTACTCCCTCCACCACCCGCAGTGTCCGCCCGGGAAGGGGCTTCTAGTGTGTGGAAACCTTTCCTCCTTCACAGCTCCCTCCCACTGGCGCAGGTCCCGTCCCTATTCTTTGTCTCTGTTTTTTCTTTTTTCTTTTACCCTACCCAGGTACTGGGGAGTTTCTTGCCTTTTGGGAGGTCTGAGGCCTTCTGCCAGCGTTCGGTAGGTGTTCTGTAGGAGTTGTTCCACATGTAGATGTATTTCTGATGTATTTGTGGGAAGGAAGGTGATCTCCACGTCTTACTCTTCTGCCATCTTGAAGCTCTACCTCAATACATTTTTGAAAGTTTCTTTCCCTAACTGTGAGTGAAGACTTTATTTTAGGACTATCGTCCAGTGTAGTGCTGGCCTTTGGGGTGGTCTCACACACAGAACCTCTCTTTTCTGGAAGAAAATAAGAGTATTCTTTCTCAGGTGCTTGCTTATTAATCATGTTAAGTCATTCTTTAAAGGCAATAAACAATGCATACATGGTAATTAGGACAGAATTATTTTTCAAGGGAAAATAAAGTCTGGTTTAATATGTTTTGGATTCATGCTCCCAAGAATAAACCCACAATTTTCCATCCCTTTACCAAAAAGGAAAAAAAAAATCATCTGTTTTAAAGGAAATGGAATCCTGATATTTGGGTTAATTTACACTTATAACTATCCAGATATATTTCAAGAACTAGTTGATATTTGAGAATATATTTTTCAGATGTTTTAAATAGAAAAATCATATTTTGTTTAAGGTAAACAAACCAAAACAGCAAAACATTGACTTTTGTGGAAACTATGGTCTTAAGAAATACAAATAAATTTTAAAGTTAAAAATCCTTCTCTTATATCCAACATTTATTCTAAATTTTTACATGTAAAAATATCAGTAATGTCTATAAATGCCCAGGTGTTCACAACTATTAATAAATGAAAATGTTTGCAGAATTTCATGCCCTTGGGCAAGAAATAAAATTTAGATATATTTCTAATAAAGAACTGAAGAATTTCTTTACAAGTAAACTATCCATTTTGAAAATAAAATGATACATGCAGTTCATGGATTTTTGAATAAGGAAGAATTTGTAGTCTCAAACCACACCACACAAATAATTTTTTAACTATATCACATTCTATCAAATCAGATATATTGTCGCCTTAGATGTAATGATTTCTCTGGTCCTAAAATTTAAATGCTAAGGTTTTGTTTTAGTCTGTCAGAACATTCTTTCACAAATATCTGTCCCCTTCCAGACCAAATAACCACAAGACTACTGCAAATTCACATTTTAAATTACATGATAAAGGTTTTATAACATAGCACTTTCTCCAGGACAATTATTTATAAGATAAATAAAGTTTTAAATGTTTATTTGAAAATGTTTAAATAATCATATATTTAGGTTTGATCTAACTAGACTCATATTTTACTTGTCGCTCACATTTTCAAAGAAATGTTTGCCAGATTGTCAAATTGCCAAAATTGTAAACAGCTTAGTATTTTGAAGATTAATTCTGCATCTTAATTAAGGTAGACTGTTTTAAATAAAAAAGTCTTTGTATTTTTACATTACTCTTGAATTAAGCACATTCAGAAATAGAGCATGCTTTTATTCAATCATTAGTAAACATTCATTTGCATATGTTGTTTTGGTGGCTTAGTTGCCAAACATTCCACTAAATGATAAATAGGTACTCACTGAGGAATTAAACTTTCCTACAGGGTGGTCTTGATTTGAGTCAAAGCCAGAAAATTAATGCTTAGTTTCCAAAACACCTAACGCACACAAAAGTAATTAATTCTATAGCTGTGTGGGCTTTCAATTCTGTGAATTTATAATGTCTTCCATATTTATTAATTGTTTACATAGTTAAGGTATTATACTTTCTCACATCATTTATGTAGGGTTGAGATACAAACGAGTTAATTTACTTGATGTAATCATTAATTACTGAATCATCTCGGTTGTGATCGTTCTGTTTATGAGGTAATTTCATTATGCAGACTGTTTTCCATTATTTTATAATTAGGTACCATTTCTGCACACCCTCTGGCCCCATTAGCTCACCCTTCCAATTCCATCGAAGGGAAACGTATTAGCAAATTACACCACTGCAACTGATTCAGGTATTATAAGAAATTGGCAATTACCAAAGAAAAAAAAATCTAGCATGGACTATAAAAATAACAGTTTAAGTCACTACCATTAAATAAGACTATTTTTTCAAAATAAATCTGAATTGACAAGACTCAGTTTCATGAGACACATCTCCCCGCCTTCATGAGAAATCTACAAGAGTGACCCCTACAGCAGGGGCCCAAGGGATCTCCATCCCAGTTCAGCCCCTCTCACTGACACCAACTCCAGTCATTATGCAGATTGAAAATCAGTGTCAGGGATGTTCAATGGTGCATCAGCAGAGTCTTGGAGACTCAAGGACACATGTGAGTTGTGGGGCTGGCCACATAAAAGAGGCTAGGCGATAGTGGCTGATCATAGCCCCTGTAACTGTGGCTGGTGCAGGGAACGTTGCAGATAGAATCCGTCTGATTCAGACATGATTCCATCATTCCATTTATGAGTCAGACATGATTAAGGACCAATTGCAGATATTTAGCAAAGGCCAACTATCTATAAGGAAACTCACGTAAATGCCGCCTGCTAATTGATGCTGTTACATTTAGGGAATTTATATCTAGCAATAAAACTTTACTCAGTTGAATTGAATAAGTAAATATAAAGTGTAAAGTATAAGGAATAAGGTATAATTAAGATGTCTTTAAAAGTTGTTTTATAAAGAATTATATTTAGCCAAATATTATAATTAATTATGAATAAATTAAATATAAAAGGAATAGAATTCAAATTAATTATAACCATGAGAGGAATTGAAACCCCAAAGGGTTAAACATTGTTGCCTCTGAGAAGAGGAAATTAGAACAGGAAGTATGGATGGAAGGGTTTGTGTTCTTATTAGCCTTCCTGTATTGTTTCATTTAAAAAGTCATATGTATATTTTAATTTGTTTTTTTAAAAATTAAAATGTTTTATGTAAGATGCTAGTAAATTTTTTTTAATGCACCTTGCAAAACATAGGCTGGAAAATCTATATAAGGAGACAGGAACTCGCCATGTTTCAAGTCAGTGATTTAAAGAAAATTTAACATTTAAGTTAAAAGTAAACAAAAGTTGAACCATATCCAGACCACATCTATATTTTACTTGCATAATAGGTTCACCCTATAAGAAATTCAAAAAGACAGACAGTTTTAATGAAATGCATAGTGGCATGTTCGGTTCCAAGAAATCTAAATTTCTCTTTAACTGTCACCTTCAACAGTCCTGTTCAGGAAATCTTTCATTTTATGTCCCTTCCTCATAACTTATTAAACGTATGCTTTGGGGTGATGAGATGCCACGATGCAGAACACAAGTCTTTTCTGTCCACAATTTATTTGAATTCAACCAAAGCTGTTTCAGATCTATTGTTGAAAATAATAGTTCCTGTCAATCTGTGTCACATATAACAACAGCTGAGTTGTCCCTGTGTCATCAGAGATTTGAAATAAGACTAAGGGTATGTTGAAACGTGAGAAGCCCAACCCAATGAATAAGTGATTTTCTTTGGGAGGCTATGAAAATTCATGCCAAATCCTGACCAAACTTCTTAATGACTTCATGTACAAGGAAAAATAAGTTAACTTTACTAAATTAATGAGTGGCCAGTCATTAGATAAACTCTTCTAGGTTTTCAGTTCATTTTCAAATTGTTCATTATTAGTATGTACCAATGCAACTGATTTTTGTATTTTGACTTTGCATCCGGTGCCTTGCTAAACTCACATTTCAGTTCTAACACCTTATTGTTGATTCTTTGTAGATTCTTCATAGACAGTAATGTCAACTGTGAATAGATAGAGGTCTATTCCTTTCTCTCCATTCTGTATGGTATTTGTTTATTATTTACTTCCTTCTTCATTTGCCTTACTGCACTAATTAGAACCTCCAGTATGATGTTAAATAAGAGTGATGGTGAGAGTAAGCATACTTTCCTCTTTCCTAACCTCAGATGGAAAGAATTCAGTCTTTCACAATTAAATATTATGTTAGCCCTATTCTCTTGGTTGATTCTCTATTGGGTTGAAAACAATAAATTATTCCTAGTTCATCAGGGGTTTTAACACAAATGGATGTTGAATTTTGTCAAATACCTCTTCTGTATAAATACAATCATATGGATTTTCTTCTTTAGTTTACTGATATATTTATAACACTGATTTTGAATGTTGAACCAGACTTGCATTCCCAGGATAAATCCCACTCAATTTGGTATCATAATATTTTTTTAAGTTGTTAAATTTAATTTGATATGTTGTTGAGGATTTTTGCATCTATGTTCATGAGAAATATCAGCCTATAGTTTTCTTTTCTTGTAATGTTTTTGGTTTTGTTAAAAAAAAGGGTAATTCTGACTTCATAAAATGAATCAAAAAGTGTTCATACTCCTATGTTCTGGAAGAGTTTGTATAGAATTATTATTTCTTCCTTGAATGTTTGATATAGGTTTATTTTTCTGTTGTTGCTTTATATTTACTTGTTTTTAAATTTTTATTGGAATATGGTTGCTTTACAATGCTGTGTTAGTTTCTACTCTACAGCAAACAGAATCAGCTATACATATATATACATATACATATCAGAACACACTTTGACACAAATCGCAGCAAGATCTTTTTTGACCCACCTCTTAGAGTAATGACAATAAAAACAAAAATAAACAAATGGGACCTAATGAAACTTAAAAGCTTTTGCACAGCAAAGGAAACCATAAACAAGATGAAAAGACAACCCTCAGAATGGGAGAAAATATTTGCAAATGAAGCAACTGACAAAAGATTAATCTCCAAAATATACAGACTGCTCATGTAGCTCAATATCAAAAAATCAAACAATCCAATCAAGAAATGGGTGGAAGACCTAAATAGACATTTCTCTAAAGAAGACATACGGATGGCCAACAAACACATGAAAAAATGCTCAACATATCTAATTATTAGAGAAATGCATATTAAAACTACAATGAGATCATCTCACACAGGTCAGAATGGCCACCATCACAAAATATACAAACAACAAAAGCTGGAGAGGGCATGGAGAAAGGGAACCCTTTGCACTGTTGGTGGGAATGTAAATTGATACAGCCACTATGCAAAACAGTATGGAGGTTCCTTTAAAAACTAAAATAGGGCTTACCTGGTGGCACAGCAGTTGAGAGTCCACCTGCCAATGCAGGGGACATGGGTTCATGCCCCGGTCCAGGAGGATCCCACATGCTGCGGAGCAGCTGGGCCTGTGAGATATGGCTGCTGAGCCTGCACGTCCGGAGCCTGTGCTCTGCAACGGGAGAGGCCACAACAGTGAGAGGCCCGTGTACCAAAAAAAAAAAAAAAAAAAACTAAAAAACTAAAAATAGAACTACCATGTGACTCAGCAATCCCATTACTGGGCATATGACCAGAGAAAACCATAATTCAAAAAGACACATGCACCCCAATGTTCATTGCAGCACTACTTACAATATCCAGGACATGGAAACAACCTAAATGCCCCTCAACAGAGGAATGGATAAAGAAGATGTGGTACATGTATACAATGGAATATTACTCAGCCATAAAAAAAAGAATTAAATTGGGTCATTTGTAGAGACGTGGATGGACCTAGAGACTGTCATACAGAGTGAAGTAAGTCAGAAAGAGAAAAATAAGTATCGTATATTAACAAATATATGTGGAGTCTGAAAAAATTGGTATAGACGATCTTATTTACAAAGCAGAAATGGAGACACAGATGTAGAGAATAAATGTATGGATGCTAGTAAATTTATCATGATGAGTAAACATTATGATGTTACAATATATATTTCTTGGGAGATTTTTATTAAACATGAACCTAAATAAAACATGTAGATGAGGATAAAAAATTCATTATAAAATTATAATTTGATTTCACGAGTTAATTAATTAAATCATAGTTATTTACATCTACGTAATAACTTGAAGAGAAATATCATGGGAAGGAAGCTTGAAATGGTAACACAACCGAGGCAAACAATATACTTTTCTGGCAAATTTATAAACAATACATTTTAAAATGTAACTTTACTCACTACACCAAAAAAAAAAAAAAAAGGCAAAAACCGGTAACTGTGAGGTGATGAATGTGTTAATTAACTTGATCATGGTAATCATTTCACAGTGCAAATATTATGTATATGAAACCATCACATGGTACACCTTAATACATACAGAATTTTTGTTAATTTTTACCTCAGTAAAGCTGGGAAAAAATATAACTATTCTTTCTTCCAAAAGCCATTGCCCCCTTCTCCTATATCCCTTCCCTGGGTTTCTTGCCCTAAAGTCAACACCCTTGGGCACAGCCTTGAGATGCCACATTACCATTGTTGATGTGGTCAACGACCCGGGTTTTTTTTTTCTTTATTTATAAGTAATTTTCCCGGCTTTATTGAGAGATAATTGACAGCACTTTATAAGTTTAAGGTATACAGAATAATGATTTGATTTACATATATTGTGAAATATTAAGATGCTCTGGTTCGTCAAAGCTTATTTTCTGTTATGAAAATAATCCTGCCGTCTGCCTGTATATCAGCAGTGCAGCAGCTCATCCCTCATTTCCCATATGTGTTAAACCAACATCTTGTAACTTTGTCTACCTCAAGAAGAATTCTATTTTAGAAAGTTTCAAGCATTTATAAATATAAAGCAAATAACAGCAGGTAAGCAGGGACCAAATGATAAAGACTCTCGTCTATCTTTGCTATAGAATTTGGATTTTGTTCTGAATTCGCTAAGAATCCACTGAAGAATTTTATGCAGGGAAATCATATGAAATGGTTTGTGGTATGCAAAAATCCATTTGGTGGCAGTGTGCATAATGGGGTCAAGTTAGGGGAAAAAATTATAGTGGCAATCTTAAGAAGTTGTTGCAGTAAAGCTGGTAAGAAATATAGGTCCCTAATAATAACAGACCTAGGCAATGATAGTCAATAGCTGTTAAAACCACTAAGTGAGAGGCTATAGGGATTTTTTAAATGAATGGATTAGAATAATAACACACTAAGCCACTGAAAAATCATATAATTACAAAAAAAGAGACAACCATACATTATACATTATATGCCCCCTGATATGATGACATAGGAGCCATCTCTGGATCTTTCTTACAAAAATTCTTCTTTTGTTTTGTTTTCTCCCCCATGCCACACAGCTTGTGGGATCTTAGTTCTCTGACTAGGGGTTGAACCAGGGCCCCGGCAGTGAAAGCACGTAGTCCTAACCACTGGACTGCCAGGGAATCCCGATTTTTACAAAAATTCTAATGAAGCTTCTAGATCTAAATATGAGTTTCCAGAAAATACAGAAATAGAGAAGCATCTTTAATGACACCATGAGGACGTAACCAGAAAAATCTACAATGTGGGAGATTCTACAGGACAAATGACCTGATTTAGTCAATAAATAAAGGGGAAGAGAAAACAAAAAGGGAGGAGGAACCTCTAAACTAAAGTAGACTCAGTTACATCATAGCAACCAAATACATCATGTGGTTCCTGCTTAGTTACAGATCTGAACCAATCTACTGTAAAAACAAAACATTATGAGACAACAAGGAAACATACTTACTGGATATATGAATATATTTTAAGGAATTATTATTTTATGATGATAAAGATTTTGTGCCTATGTTTTCAAATATCTTTTCCTTTTAGAAAGACACACTGAAATTTTTACAGATGAAATGATATGACACCTGGAATGTGTTTTAAAACAATGGAGGAGAAAATGGGGAGCAAGGGGATGATAAAACAAAATTAGCCAAATGTTGGTAATTGCTGACCCTGAGTGACAGGTACATTTTACTGTGTTTAAAATTTCTATAATAAAAATTATAAATAATTGGAATAAAAGAAGCAATAGTTGAGAAAATAGAAAGAAGTGAGTAAATCTGAACACTATTTAGGAGATGTTATGATGCAAGGTATGATGGCCAATTGAATCTGAGAAGGGAGTAGAGATGGTGTCTAAATTTCTATCTTGGTGGTTAGAGGCACAGAAGTTCTGTTCATCAAGGAGGTACAGGTGGGTGGAGGAGCAGATACCGGAGTGAAGATGGCAGGTTTGGTTTGGGGTGTGCTGAGTTTGAGACACAGGTAGATATCCATGTGCAAATGTTCAATAGGTACAGTAAGCAGAGAAGAAGCTCAAGCATATAAATCTGGGATATAAAAACATGTAAAGAGATGTAGAGAGAAAGTGAAGACAGAGGAGTAATATCCAGAGAAATAAAAGAAAAATCAGTACAGATTGGAGTTACTGAAACATGGAAAGACATGGTTTCAGGAAAAGGAATTAGTCAACAGTGTGAATTTAAAAATTAAATGTAAGTTCTAGAAGAAAAAAATCCTCGGCTTTAGTAACTAAATAGCAACTGGTGTCAGGTCAAGATTACAAACTGAGCATATGAATTTATCTCCTCTCGTTCCTCAGATCCCATTAAAAGAAGAATACATTAGTTGAAAGAAGAGGGGTAAGCACAGAGCAGTGAAAAGAACAAGAGGTAGTTTATCAATGGATGAACTGTTTCAACACAGTTCTAGAGGGTGGAAAGTGAGTGGAAGAGTGCAGCTCAATAAAGCAAGCCAGGAAAAGGCACAGCCCAGAAGAAATATGGAGGGGCTGCTGCTAAGGAGGGAGCCATCCTGCCTTTCAGAGGTGGGAGGGTGATAGACTCAGGACGCCAGGTGTGATAAGCAGCAGGGTACCACACAGGGCTGAAAACAGGAGCAGTTATTGAAAGCCTGCTGCCAATTTCCCCATCCATATATTCAGAATACATGGCAGCCAGGTGTTACCCTCTAGGCAAAAAAAAAAAAAAAAAAGTAGAAGAAGGTTTTTTGTGTGTTTTCCAAATAAATTTAACACACTGTCTAGCATAAATAAAAGAAGTAACTGTTGCTGTCCGAGCAGGAGAAGGAAAACATTCTGAGAGTCAGGGTTCCCCAGAGTAATGCAGAGGAGGGAAGAAGGCCTGAGTACAGCTCTAGAAACAAAAGCGGGTGGACAGAGAGGAAAGGGCTTGATATAACAACAGGAAATGTGAATAGAATTCATTAGGATCACTACTCATAATGAAGGGCAAAATGGAAAAAAAAAACCTGCCAACTACTTTGTGAGGGTGTAGATTATATGAAGCAGTAGGTCCAAGGAGGGAGAACAACATGATCACTGGCTAACAAGAAGAAACTGAAAAGAAATAAGAACAGTCACCAAGTATAGGTTATAGCCTAAAATCTTAAAGAAATTGAATTGGTTATCCAAAATATCACCAAAAAAAAAAGATAAGACTTCGGCTTCTAGCCAAGATGGAGTAAGAGGGACCATTTAGACCACCCTTCCTGAAACAGCTAAACAGTTAATATTATATTATTTTAACAAAGCTGACAAAAAAACTAAACAAAGTTTTCAGGCATTGCACATCAACTCAGTAAGCAGAGGACATTTGTCCCGGAGAGAGGGAAAACAAACAAGGTGAGCACCGTGACAGTCCCAGCTTACTGCCCAGACATATTTTCCAGGCTGCAGTGCAAAGAAAGGGAATCCAAACAGAACCAGGCAGTAACCTTGAATCGAGGAGAGACACATGGAGTCTAGTGAGGGCAAAAGCTGGAGTTAAAAAAGCAGAGTCCTGGGGAAAGACAGCTGTACAGAGAAAGAGCTATGGAGATCCACAGGTAATACCCCCTCAAGTTTTCATATTTAGTAGCATAGGCCTGTGGAGAAATTATCTTAGGAAAGGGAAAGAACCACTTGAAAGGAGCAGATACTCAGAGCTCAGACAGGTCCAATAATAGTTCATGTTCCAAACAGCCAGAGGGAAAACATCATAATTCAAGGAAAATCAGGCAGAGTATTTACAATGGTATTACCTCCATGGTGGAAGAAATTAGTCTTAGATTAAAGGTGGTTCTGGTTTCACCTAACAAGGTTTAACAGGAGGCTTGAAAAGATCAAACTGTTACCAAGTGATTTAACCAAACTTCAGAGCGAAGTTCAAGAATATTTATAAGAATGTAATATTAAGCATCTAACAAAGTAAAAATCATGAGGTTTTGAATTTAATAAAAAAATTATAAGGCTTACAAAGAAATAGGATAATGTAAGCCATAATAAGGCAAAAAAATCAATGAACAAACACAGTTCCAGAATCAGCATGGATGGTAGAGAACTGTCGGATTAGGACATTAAAACAGTTATGGTAACTATATTCCATATGTTCAAGAATGTAAGGTACAGACTTGAAAGATTTTTAAAAGACCCAAATCAAACTTTTAAAGATGAAAAATGCAATGCTTGAAATAGAAAATACCTGAGATAAAATAGAGCAGATTAGACATTGCAGAATTAAAGATTAGTGAACTTGATGGTATAGTAACTAAAATAAAATACAGAGAAAATAAAGACTAAAAAAGAAAAAAATTAAGAGAGCTTCAGTGGGCTATGGGAAACTTTCAAGTTGCTTAATAGATATGTAATTAGAGTCCCCAAAGGAGGTGGGAAGAGGTAATATTAAAGACATAATGGCCAGAAATGTTCCAAATTTGATGAATCTGTAAACCTACAAATCCAAGAAGCTCAACAAACCCCAAGCACAAGAAACATGAAGAAAATTATACCAAAGCATAATAGAATTAAAAGATGCATACACAACGATAAAGGGAAAATGTGACAAACAATCAGAGAAATAAGGCACATTATACACAAAGGAACAAAATAAGAATGAGACCAAGTTCTCTTCGGAAAAATACAGTTAAGGCAGTAGAGCAACATCTTTAAAGTACTAGGGAAACAACAACAGCAGCAACCCTGTCAACCTAAAATTCTATACCCAGCAAAAATGTCTCTCAAAAACAAAGGCAAAGAAAAGATTTTGTCAGACATATCAAAGCTGAATCATCACACTCAGAATCTTAACACAAGACTACAAGAACTGTTAACACATGTTCTTCAGTCAGAAGAAAAATCATACCAGATAGAAATCTGGAGTTCCCACTGGGATGACACAGAGGGATTCAGTTGGGTGCTATACATGTACTTGGTTGTATTACACTGAGGAATACTGAGTTTGAGGACTCCACTGCTTTTAAAATGAGAGGTTAGCAAGCTTCCTGTTTGTCTGAAGGAGAAACATTACCTCTCTCCCCACAGCTGTTCATTACAAACACACTCCCAAGAAATGGCTCAGAACCCTCCATACTGTTTTCAGTAGTGGCTGCATTAAATTGCATTCCTATGAACAGTGCAGCCATGTGGAAGACAGGGTCTTGGTGCTCTGGCTGGGTGTTAGGCCTAAGCCTCTGAGGTAGGAGAGCCAAGTTCAGTACATTGGACCACCAGAGACCTCCAGGACCCACATAATATCAATTGGCAAGAGCTCGCCCAGAGATCTCCATCTCAATGCTAAGACCCAACTCCACTCAACAACCGGCAAGCTCCAGTGCTGGACACTCCATGCCAAACAAGCAAGACAGGAACACAACTCCACCCACTAGCAGAGATGCTGCTTAAAATAATAATAAGTTCACAGACACCCCAAAACACACCACTGGATGCGGTCCTGCCCACCAGGAATACAAGATCCAGCCTCATCCACCAGAAAACAGGAACCAGTCCCCTCCAGCAGGAAGCCTACACAACCCACTGAACCAACTTTACCCACTGGGGGCAGACACCAAAAACAATAGGAACTACGAACCTGCGGCCTAGAAAAAGGAGACCCCAAACACAGTAAGTTAAGCAAAATGAGAAGACAGAGGAATATGCAGCAGGTGCAGGAGCAAGGTAAAAACCCACCAGACCAAACAAATGAAGAGAAATAGACAGTCTATCTGAAAAAGAATTCAGAGTAATGATAGTAAAGATATCTAAAATCTTGGAAATAGAATTGGAGAAAATACAAGAAACGTTTAACAAGGACCTAGAAGAACTAAAGAGCAAACAAACAATGATGAACAACACAATAAAGGAAATTAAAAATTCTCTAGAAGGGATCAATAGCAGAATAATTGAGACGGAAGAAAGGATAAGTGACCTGGAAGATAAAATAGTGGAAATAACTACTGCAAAACAAAATAAAGGAAAAAGAATGAAAAGAATTGAGGACAGTCTCAGAGACCACTGGGACAACAATGAACACACCAACATTCAAATTATAGGGATCCCAGAAGAAGAAGAGACAAAGAAAGGGACTGAGAAAATATTTGAAGAGATTATAGTTGAAAACTTCCCTAATATGGGAAAGGAAGTAGTCAGTCAACTCCAGGAAGCACAGAGAATCCCATACAGGATAAATCCAAGGAGAAACATGCCAAGACACATAGTAATCAAACTGTCAAAAATTAAATACAAAGAAAAAATATTAAAAGGAACAAGGAAAAAGCAACAAATAACATACAAGGGAATCCCCATAAGGTTAACAGCTGATCTTTCAGCATGAACTCTGCAAGCCAGAAGGGAGTGGCAGGACATATTTAAAGTGATGAAAGGGAAAAACCTACAACCAAGATTACTCTACCCAGCACAGATCTCATTCAGATTCGATGGAGAAATTAAAACCTTTAAAGACAAGCAAAAGCTAAGAGAGTTCAGCATAACCAAACCAGCTTTACAACAAATGCTAAAGGAACTTCTCTAGGCAGGAAACACAGAGAAGGAAAAGACCTACAAAAAAAAAAAAACCAAAACAATTAAGGAATGGTAACAGGAACATACATATCGATAATTACCTTAAATGTAAATGGCTCCAACCAAAAAACATAGACTGGCTGAATGGATACAAAAACAAAACACGTATATATGCTGTCTACAAGAGACCCACTTCAGACCTACAGTCAAATACAGACTGAAAATGGGGATCGAAAAAGATATTCCATGCAAGTGGAAATCAAAAGAAAGCTGGAGTAGCAATTCTCATATCAGACAAAATACACTTTAAAATAAAGACTACTACAAGAGACAAAGAAGGCCACTATATAATGATCAAGAGATCAATCCAAGAAGATATAACAATTGTAAATATTTATGCACCCAACATAGGAGCACCTGAATTCTTATGGCTAACAGCCATAAAAGGGGAAATTGACAGTAACATAATCATAGTAGGGGACTTTAACACTCCACGTTCACCAATGGACAGATCATCCAAAATAAAAATAAATAAGGAAACATAAGCTTTAAAAGACACATTAAACAAGATGGACTTAATTGATATTTATAGGACACTCTATCTAAAAACAACAGAATACACCTTCTTCTCAGTGCTCATGGAATATTCTCCAGGATAGATCATATCTTGGGTCACAAATCAAGCCTTGGTAAATTTAAGAAAATTAAAATTGTATCAAGTTTATTTTCCGACCACAACACTATAAGACTAGATATCAATTACAGGGAAAAAAAACTGTAAAAAATACAAACACATGGAGGCTAAACAATATGCTGCTAAATAACCAAGAGATCACTTAAGAAATCACAGAGGAAAACAAAAAATACCTAGAAACAAATGACAAGGAAAACACGACTGCCCAAAAACCTATGGGATGCAGCAAAAGCAGTTCTAAGAGGGGAGTTTATAGCAATACAATCTGACTTCAAGAAACAAGAAACATCTCAAATAAACAATCTAACCTTACGCCTAAAGCAATTAGAGAAAGAAGAACAAAAAAAACCCCAAAGTTAGCAGAAGGAAAGAAATCATAAATATCAGATCAGAAATAAATGAAAAAGAAATGAAGGAAATGATAGCAAAGATCAATAAAACTAAAAGGTGGTTCTTTGAGAAGATAAACAAAATTGATAAACCATTAGCCAGACTCATCAAGAAAGAAAAGGGAGAAGACTCAGATCAACAGAATTAAAAATGAAAAAAGAGAAATAACAATGACACTGCAGAAATACAAAAGATCATGAGAAATTACTACAAGCAACTACATGCGGAAAAAACTGACAACCTGGAAGAAATGGACAAATTCTTAGAAAAGCACAACCTTCTGAGACTGAACCAGGAAGAAATAGAAAATATAAAGAGACCAATCACAAGCACTGAAATGGAAACTGTGATTAAAAATCTTCCAATAAACAGAAGCCCAGTACCAGACGCCTTCAAAGGCAAATTCTATCAAACATTTAGAGAAGAGCTAACATCTGTCCTTCTCAAACTCTTCCAAAATGTAGCCGAGGGAGGAACATTCTCAAACTCATTCTACAAGACCACCATCACCCTGATATCAAAACCAGACAAAGGTATCACAAAGAAAAACAACTACAGACCAATATCACTGATGAACATAGATGCATAATCATCACAAAATACTAGCAAACAGAATCCAACAGCACATTTAAAGGATCATACACCATGATCAAGTTGGGTTTATCCCAGGAAGGCAAGGATTCTTCAATATATACCGGTCAATCAATGTGATACACTATATTAACAAATTGGAGAATAAAAACTATATGATAATCTCAATAGATACAGAAGAAGCGCTCGACAAAACTCAACACCCGTTTATGATAAAAACTCTCTGGAAAGTAGGCATAGATGGGATGTACCTCAACATAATAAAGGTCATATATGACAAACCCACAGCCAACATCATTCTCAAGGTGAAAACCTGAAACCATTTCCACTAAGATCAGGAACCAGAACAGGTTGCCCACTCTCACCACTCTTATTCAACATAGTTTTGGAAGTTTTAGCCACAGCAATCAGCGATGAAAAAGAAATAAAAGGAATCCAAATTGGAAAAGAAGAAGTAAAGCTGTCACTGTTTGAAGATGACATGATACTATACATAAAGAATCCTAAAGATGCTATCAGAAAACTACTAGAGCTAATCAATGAATTTGGTAAAGTAGCAGGATACAAAATTAATGCACAGAAATCTTGCATTCCTATACATTAATGATGAAAAATCTGAAAGAGAAATTAAGGAAAGACTCCCATTTACCACTACAACAAAAAGAATAAAATACCTAGGAATAAACCTACCTATGGAGACAAAATACCTGTATGCAGAAAATTATAAGATGCTGGTGAAAGAAAACAAAGATGATACAAACAGATGGAGAGATATACTATGTTCTTGGATTGGAAGAATCAACATTGTGAAAATGACTATACTACACAAAGCAATCTACAGATTCAACACAATCCCTATCAAACTACCAATGGCATTTTTCACAGAACTACAACAAAAAATTTCACAATTTTTATGGAAACAAAAAAGACCCCGAATAGCTAAAGCAATACTGAGAACGAAAAACAGAGCTGGAGGAATCAGGCTCCCTGACTTCAGACTATACTGCAAAGCTACAGTAATCAAGACAGAATGGTACTGGTAGAAAAACAGAAATATAGCTCAATAGAACAGTATAGAATGCCCAGAGATAAACCCACCCACATACGGTCACCTTATCTTTGACAAAGGAGGCAAGAATATACAATGGAGAAAAGACAGCCTCTTCAATAAGTGATGCTGTGTAAACTGGACAGCTACATGTAAAAGAATGAAATTAGAGCACTCCCTAACACCGTATACAAAAATAAACTCAAAATGGATTAAAGACCAAAGTGTAAGGCCAGACACTATTACACTCTTAGGGGAAAAGATAGGCAGAACACTCTATTACAAATCACAGCAAGATCCTTCTTGACCCACATCCTAGAGAAATGAAATAAAACCAAAAATAAACTAATGGGTCATAATGAAACTTAAAATGTTTTGCACAGCAAAAGAAACCATAAACAAGAAGAAAAGACAACACTCAGAATGGGAGAAATTATTTGCAAACAAAACAACTGACAAAGGATTAGTCTCCAAAATATACAAGCAGCTCATGCAGCTCAGTATCAAAATAACAATCAACCCAATCCAAAAATGGGCAGAAGATCTAAATAGACATTTCTCCAAAGAAGATATCCTGATTGCCAACAAAAACATGAAATGATGATCAACATCACTAATCATTAGAGAAAGGCAAATGAAAACTACAATGACCTCACACTGGTCAGATTGGCCATCATCGAAAAATCTACAAACAATAAATGCTGGAGAGGGTGGAGAAAAGGCAACCCTCTTGCACTGTTGGTGGGAGTGTAAATTGATAGAGCCACCATGGAGAACAGCATGGAGGTTCCTTAAAAAACTAAAAATACAACTACTAGTAGCAATCCCACTACTGGGCATATATCTTGAGAAAACCATAATTCAAAAGGAAGCATGTACCACAATGTTCATTGCAGCACTATTTATAATAGCCAGGACATGGAAGCAACCTAAGTGTCCATTGACAGATGAATGGATAAAGAAGATGTGGCACATATATATAATGGAATATTACTCAGCCATAAAAAGAAACAAAATTGAGTTATTTGTAGTGAGGTGGATGGACACAGAGTCTGTCATACAACGTGAATTAAGTCAGGAACAGAAAAACAAATACTGTACTAACACATATTTATGGAATCTAAAAAAAGAAAAAAATGGTTCTGAAGAACCTAGGGGAAGGACAGGAATAAAGATGCAGATGTAGAGAGTGGACTTGAAAACATGGGGAGGGGGAAGGGTAAGCTGGGATGAAATGAGAGTGGCATGGACATATATACACTACCAAATGTAAAACAGATAGCTAGTGGGAAGCAGTCACATAGCACAGGGAGATCAGCTCCATGCTTTGTGACCACCTAGAGGGGTGGGTTAGGGAGGATGGGAGGGATACACAAGAGGGAGGAGATATGGGGATATAAGTATATGTATATCTGATTCACTTTGTTTTACAGCAGAAACTAACACAACAATGTAAACAAATTATACTCCAATATTTTATTTTTTAAAAACAAAATAAAGAGCTATCAAAGAAAAAAAGAAATCTGGATCTATACTAAGGAAAAAATAGCACCAGGAATGGTAATTATGTGGGTAAATATAAAAGGCTTGTATTCCTATTTTTAAGGTTAAAAAAGAAATATCTGTCCAAAGAAAAAACAGAAATACATACTGAGATTTATAATATATGTGGAGTGTATGCACAAAGTCTGGGAGGGAAAAATAAAAGTATATTGTTAAGGTTTTTATACTACACATGAAGTGGTATAATATTAACTGAAGATACACTATGGCAAGCTAAAAATACTCCAACTCTAAAGTAAGCACCAGAAGAGATAAAAGTTATACCTAATAAGCCAATAGCAAAGAAAAGAAAATGGAAGAAATTAAATACTCAATCCAAAAGAAGAGCAAACAAATAAAAAGAACAAAAAATAGATGGGACAATTGATAAAACAACTGGTGATGACTCTTAAACCCAACTGGATCAGTAATCACATGAAATGGAAAGGGTCTAAACATCTCAATTAAAAGTCATAGGTTAGAGCTTCCAGGAAGATGGCAGAAGAATAAGATGCGGAGATCACCTTCCTCCCCACAGATACACCAGAAATACACCTACACATGGAACAACTCCTACAAAACACCTACTGAACACTGGCAGAAGACCTCAGACTTCCCAAAAGGCAAGAAACCCCCCACGTACCTGGGTAGGGCAAAAGAAAAAAAAATAAACAGAGACAAAAGAATAGGGACAGGACCTGCACCAGTGGGAGGGAGCTGTGAAGGAGGAAAGGTTTCCACGCACTAGAAGCCCCTTCGCGGGCGGAGACTGCAGGTGGCAGAGGGGGAAGCTTCGGAGCCGCGGAGGAGAGCACAGCAACAGGGGTGCGGAGGGCAAAGCAGAGAGATTCCCGCACAGAGGATCAGGGCCGACCAGCACTCACCAGCTCGAGAGGCTTGTCTGCTCCCCCGCCAGGGCGGACGGGGGCTGCGAGCTGAGGCTCGGGCTTCGGTAGGAGCGCCGGGAGAGGACTGGGGTTGGCGGCGTGAACACAGCCTGCAGGGGGTTAGTGCGCCACGGCTAGCCAGGAGGGAGTCCGGGGAAAAGTCTGGACCTGACGAAGAGGCAACAGACTTTTTCTTCCCTCTTTGTTTCCTGGTGCGCGAGGAGACGGGATTAAGAGCTCTGCTTAAAGGAGCTCCAGAGACGGGTGCGAGCCGCGGCCAGAAGCGCAGACCCCAGAGACGAGCATTAGATGCTAAGGCTATTGCTGCTGCCACCAAGAAGCCTGTGTGTGAGCACAGGTCACTCTCCACACCTCCGCTCCCGGATCCTGTGCAGCCGGCCACTGCCAGGGTCCCGGGATCCAGGGACAACTTCCCCGGGAGAACGCATGGCGCGCCGCAGGCTGGTGCAACGTCACGCCGGCCTCTGCCACCGCAGGCTCGCCCCGCACTCCGTGCCCCTCCCTCCCCCTGGCCTGAGTGAGCCAGAGCCCCCGAATCAGCGGTTCCTTTAACCCTGTCCTGTCTGAGTGATGAACAGACGCCCTCCGGCAACCTACACACAGAGGCGGGGCCAAATCCAAAACAGCCCCTGGGAGCTGTGAGAACAAAGAAGAGAAAGGGAAATCTCTCCCAGCAGCCTCAGAAGCAGCGGATTAAAGCTCCACAATCAACTTGATGTACCCTGCATCTGTGGAATACATGAATAGACAACGAATCATCCCAAATTGAGGAGGTGGACTTTGACAGCAAGATTTATGATTTTTTCCCCTTTTCCTCTTTTTGTGTGTATGTGTATGCTTCTGTGTGAGATTTTGTCTGTATAGCTTTGCTTCCACCATTTGTCCTAGGGTTCTATCCGTCTTTTTCTTTTTTTCTTAATAATTTTTTTTTAATTTTAATAACTTTATTATATTTTATCTTACTTTATTTTATTTTACTTTATCTTCTTTCTTTTTTTCTTCCTTCCCTCCTCACTCCCTCCCTCCCTCCCTCCTTTCTTTCTTTCTTTCTACTTCGACTAATTCTTTCTACTTTTTCTCCCTTTTATTCTGGGCCCTGTGGATGAAAGGCTCTTGGTTCTGCAGTCAGGAGTCAGTGCTGTGCCTCTGAGGTGGGAGAGCCAACTTCAGGACACTGGTCCACAAGAGACCTCCCAGCTCCACATAACATCAAATGGCGAAAATCTCCCAGAGATCTCCATCTCAACACCAGCACCCAGCTTCACTCAACGACCAGCAAGTTACAGTGGTGGACATCCTATGCCAAACAACTAGCAAGACAGGAACACAACCCCACCCATTAGCAGAGAGGCTGCCTAAAAGCATAATAAGTCCACAGACACCCCAAAACACACCACCAGACGTGGACCTGCCCACCAGAAAGAAAAGTTCCAGCCTCACCCACCAGAACACAGGCACTAGTTCCCTCCACCAGGAAGCCTACACAACCCACTGAACCAACCTTAGCCACTGGGGACAGACACCAAAAACAACAGGAACTACGAACCTGCAGCCTGCAAAAAGGAGACCCCAAAGACAGTAAGATAAGCAAAATGAGAAGACAGAAAAACACACAGCAGATGAAGGAGCAAGATAAAAACCCAACAGACCTAACGAATGAAGAGGAAATAGGCAGTCTACTTGAAAAAGAATTCAGAATAATGAGAGTAAAGATGATCCAAAATCTTGGAAATTGAATGGACAAAATGCAAGAAACATTTAACAAGGAGCTAGAAGAACTAAAGATGAAACAACCAACGATTAACAACACAATAAGTGAAATTAAAAATACTCTAGATGGGATCAATAGCAGAATAACTGAGGCAGAAGAACAGATAAGTGATCTGGAAGATAAAATAGTGGAAATGACTACTGCAGAGCAGAATAAAGAGAAAAGAATGAAAAGAACTGAGGACAGCCTCAGAGACCTCTGGGACAACATTAAACGCACCAACATTCGAATTATAGGGGTTCCAGAAGAAGAAAAGAAAAAGAAAGGGACTGAGAAAATATTTGAAGAGATTATAGTTGAACACTTCCCTAATATGGGAAAGGAAATAGTTAATCAAGTCCAGGAAGCACAGAGAGTCCCATACAGGATAAATCCAAGGAGAAATACGCCAAGACACATATTAATCAAACTGTCAAAAATTAAATACAAAGAAAACATATTAAAAGCAGCAAGGGAAAGACAACAAATAACACACAAGGGAATCCCCATAAGGTTAACAGCTGATCTTTCAGCAGAAACTCTGCAAGCCAGAAGGGACTGGCAGGACATATTTAAAGTGATGAAGGAGAAAAACCTGCAACCAACATTACTCTACCCAGCAAGGATCTCATTCAGATTTGATGAAGAAATTAAAACCTTTACAGACAAGCAAAAGCTGAGAGAGCTCAGCACCACCAAACCAGCTTTACAGCAACTGCTAAAGGAACTTCTCTAGGCGAGAAACACAAGAGAAGGAAAAGACCTACAATAACGAACCCAAAACAATTAAGAAAGTGGGAATAGGAACATACATATCGATAATTACCTTAAATGTAAATGGACTAAATGCTCCCACCAAAAGACACAGATTGGCTGAATGGATACAAAAAGAAGACCCATATATTTGCTGTCTACAAGAGACCCACTTCAGACCTAGAGACACATAAAGACTGAAAGTAAGGGGATGGAAAAAGACATTTCATGCAAATGGAAACCAAAAGAAAGCTGGAGTAGCAATTCTCATATCAGACAAAATAGACTTTAAAATAAAGACTATTACAAGAGACAAAGAAGGACACTACATAATGATCAAGGGATCGATCCAAGAAGAAGATATAACAATTGTAAATATTTATGCACCCAACATAGGAGCACCTCAATACATAAGGCAAATACTAACAGCCATAAAAGGGGAAATTGACAGTAACACATTCATAGTAGGGGACATTAACACCTCACTTTCACCAATGGACAGATCATCCAAAATGAAAATAAATAAGGAAACACAAGCTTTAAATGATACATTAAACAAGATGGTCTTAATTGGTATTTATAGGACATTCCATCCAAAAACAAAAGAATACACATTTTTCTCAAGTGCTCATGGAATATTCACCAGGATAGATCATATCTTGGGTCACAAGTCAAGCCTTGGTAAATTTAAGAAAATTGAAATTGTTTCAAGTATCTTTTCTGACCACAACGCTATGAGACTAGATATCAATTACAGGATAAGATCTGTAAAAAATACAAACACATGGAGGCTAAACAATACACTACTTAATAACGAAGTGATCACTGAATAAATCAAACAGGAAATTTAAAAATACCTAGAAACAAATGACAATGGAGACACGACGACCCAAAATCTATGGGATGCAGCAAAAGCAGTTCTAAGAGGGAAGTTTATAGCCATACAATCCTACCTTAAGAAACAGGAAACATCTCGAATAAACAACCTAACCTTCCACCTAAAGCAATTAGAGAAAGAAGAATAAAAAAACCCCAAAGTTAGCAGAAGGAAAGAAATTATAAAGATCAGATCAGAAATAAATGAAAAAGAAATGAAGGAAAAGATAGCAAAGATCAATAAAACTAAAAGGTGGTTCTTTGAGAAGATAAACAAAATTGATAAAGCATTAGCCAGACTCATCAGGAAAAAAAGGGAGAAGACTCAAATCAATAGAATTAGAAATGAAAAAGGAGAAGTAACAACTGACACTGCAGAAATACTAAAGATCATGAGAGATTACTACAAGCAACTCTATGCCAATAAAATGGACAACCTGGAAGAAATAGACAAATTCTTAGAAATGCACAGCCTGCCAAGACTGAGTCAGGAAGAAATAGAAACTATGAACAGACCAATCACAAGCACTGAAATTGAAACTCTGATTAAAATTCTTCCAAGAAACAAAAGCCAAGGACCAGATGGTTTCACAGGCGAATTCTATCAAACATTTAGAGAAGTGCTAACACCTATCCTTCTCAAATTCTTCCAAAATATAGCAGAGGGAGGAACACTCCCAAACTCATTCTACGAGGCCACCATCACCTTGATACCAAAACCAGACAAGGCTGTCACAATGAAAGAAAACTATAGGCCAATATCGCTGATGAACATAGATGCAAAAATCCTCAACAAAATACTAGCAAACAGAATCCAACAGCACATTAAAAGGATCATACACCATGATCAAGTGGGGTTTATTCCAGGAATGCAAGGATTCTTCAATATACACAAAACAATCAATGTGATACACCATATTAACAAATTGAAAGAGAAAAACCATATGATCATCTCAATAGATGCAGAGAAATCTTTTGACAAAATTCAACACCCATTTATGATAAAATCCCTGCAGAAAGTAGGCATAGAGGGAACTTTCCTCAACATTATAAAGGCCATATATGACAAACCTACAGCCAACATCGTCCTCAATGGTGAAAAACTGAAACCATTTCCACTAAGATCAGGAACAAGACAAGGTTGCCCACCCTCACCACTCTTATTCAACATAGTTTTGGAAGTTTTAGCCACAGCAATCAGAGAAGAAAAGGAAATAAAAGGAATCCAAATCGGAAAAGAAGAAGTAAAGCTGACACTGTTTGCAGATGACATGATACTATACATAGAGAATCCTAAAGATGCTATCAGAAAACTACTAGAGCTAATCAATGAATTTGGTAAAGTAGCAGGATACAAAATTAATGCACAGAAATCTCTGGCATTCCTATACACTAATGATGAAAAATCTGAAAGTGAAATCAAGAAAACACTTCCATTTACTATTGTAACAAAAAGAATAAAATATCTAGGAATAAACCTACCTAAGGAGACAAAAGACCTGTATGCAGAAAATTATAAGACACTGATGAAAGAAATTAAAGATGATACAAATAGATGGAGAGATATACCATGTTCTTGGATTGGAAGAATCAACATTGTGAAAATGACTCTACTACCCAAAGCAATCTACAGATTCAATGCAATCCCTATCAAACTACCACTGCCATTTTTCACAGATCTAGAACAAAAAATTTCACAATTTGTATGGAAACACAAAAGACCCTGAATAGCCAAAGCAATCTTGAGAACAAAACACAGAGCTGGAGGAATCAGGCTCCCTGACTTCAGACTATACTACAAAGCTACAGTAATCAAGACAGTACGGTACTGGCACAAAAACAGAAATATAGATCAATGGAACAGGATAGAAAGCCCACAGATAAACCCACACACATATGGTCACCTTATCTTTGATAAAGGAGGCAGGAGTGTACAGTGGAGAAAGCACAGCCTCTTCAATAAGTGGTGCTGGGAAAACTGGACAGGTATATGTAAAAGCATGAGATTAGATCACTCCTAACACCATACACGAAAATAATCTCAAAATGGATTAAAGACCTAAATGTAAGGCCAGAAACTATCAAACTCTTAGAGGAAAACATAGGCAGAACACTCTATGACATAAATCACAGCAAGATCCTTTCTGACCCACCTCCCAGAGAAATGGAAATAAAAACAAAAATAAACAAATGGGACCTAATGAAACTTCAAAGCTTTTGAACAGCAAAGGAAACCATAAACAAGACCAAAAAACAGCCCTCAGAATGGGAGAAAATATTTGCAAATGAAGCAACTGACAAAGGATTAATCTCCAAAATATCCAAGCAGCTCATGCAGCTCAATATCAAAAAAACAAACAACCCAATCCAAAAATGGGCAGAAGACCTAAATAGACATTTCTCCAAGAAGATATACAGACTGCCAACAAACACATGAACGAATGCTCAACTTCATTAATCATTAGCGAAATGCAAATCAAAACTACAATGAGATATCATCTCACACCAGTCAGAATGGCCATGATCAAAAAATCTACAAACAATGAATGCTGGAGAGGGTGTGGAGAAAAGGGAACCCTCTTGCACTGTTGGTGGGAATGTAAATTGATAAAGCCACTATGGAGAACAGTATGGAGTTTCCTTAAAAAACTACAAATAGAACTACCATATGACCCCGCAATCCCACTACTGGGCATATACCCTGAGAAAACCATAATTCAAAAAGAGTCATGTACCACAATGTTCATTGCAGCTCTATTTACAATAGCCCGGAGATGGAAACAACCTGAGTGTCCATCATCGGATGAATGGGTAAAGAAGATGTGGCACATATATACAATGGAATATTACTCAGCCATAAAAAGAAACGAAATTGAGCTATTTGTAATGAGGTGGATGGACCTAGAGTCTGTCATACAGAGTGAAGTAAGTCAGAAAGAGAAAGACAAATACCGTATGCTAACACATATATACAGAATGTAAGGAAAAAAAATGTCATGAAGAACCTAAGGGTAAGACAGGAATAAAGACACAGACCTACTAGAGAACGGACTTGAGGATATGGGGAGGGGGAAGGGTAAGCTGTGACAAAGCGAGAGAGAGGCATGGACATATATACACTACCAAATGTAAGGTAGAGAGCTAGTGGGAAGCAGCCACATAGCACAGGGAGATCAGCTCGGTGCTTTGTGACCGCCTGGAGGGGTGGGATAGGGAGGGTGACGCAAGAGGGAAGAGATATGGGAACATATATATATGTATAACTGATTCACTTTGTTATAAAGCAGAAACTAACACACATTGTAAAGCAATTATACTCCAATAAATATGTAAATTGTTAATTGTACAAAAAAAAAGTCATAGGTTATCACATTGACAAAAATAAGCAAAACCCAACTATATGCTACCTACAATTGATGCTCTTGAAATATAAAGACAGAAATAAATCAACAGTAAAAGGATGGGAGAAAATATGTTAACACTAATCAAAAGAAAGGGAGAGTGGTTATATTAATAAGAAAGTAGATTTTGGAACAAAGATTATCACCAAGGATAAAGAAAGACATTTCATAATGACAAAAGGAACAGTTCATGAGGAAGACACAACAGTCCTAAATGCTTATGTGCTCAGTAACAGAGCTTCAAAATGAAAGGGAAACAAAGACTGAAAGAACTGCAAGAAGAAACAGGAAAATCCCTAATACATTCAGAACTGTCAATATTTATTCCTCTCTCAATAACTGATAGAACAAGTGACTGAAACTCAGTAAAGATGGAAGACTGAATGACACTATATAACAAATCAACCTAATCAACATTTATAGAACACTCCACTCAACAACAGCAAAATTGTACACAGAATGTTTACCAAGATAGACCATTTTCCTACCCATAAAGAACTCTCAAAAAATTTTAAGAGATTATGCTCTCTGACTACAATGGAATTGAATTAGAATCAACAGAAAGGCTTTTTAAAAATCCCCAAGCAACTGGACACTTCTAAATAACCTGTTGGTCAAGAAGAACTCAAAGGGGAAATTAGAGAGTACTTTGAACTGAATGAAATTGAAATCACAACGTTTCAGATTTTGTAGGATGTGGCTAAAAGCAGTACTATGGGGGAAATGTATATTGCTAAATGCCTACATTAGAAAAAGAGGAAGGTCCCAAATTAATGACCTTGGGCTCCATTGTAAGAAACTGGCTAACTCAGAGCAAATTAAACCGAAAGTAAGCAGAAAAGAGTAAACAATAAAGAGCAGAAGGGAGGGCTTCCCTGGTGGCACAGTTGTTGAGAGTCCGCCTGCCGATGCAGCGGACGTGGGTTCGTGCCCTGGTCCGGGAAGATCCCACATGCCGCGGAGCGGCTGGGCCCGCGAGCCGTGGCCGCTGAGCCTGCGCGTCCGGAGCCTGTGCTCCGCAACGGGAGAGACCACAACAGTGAGAGGCCCGCGTACCGTAAAAAAAAAAAAAAAAAAAAGAGCAGAAGGGAAATCAACTAAATAAAAAACAGAAAAACATTTGAGAAAATTAATGAAACGAAGAACTGGTTCTTTGAGAAAACCAATAAAATTGATAAACCTACAGCCACATTGATCAGGAAATAAGACAGAAGGCACAAACTGTCAATATTAGGAATAAGAGAAGTAACAATACTACAGATTCTATAGAATGAAAGGATAACAAGGCAATATCATGAACAACTTTATGTCAACAGATGAAATGGACAAATTCCTTGAAAAACATAGGCTACTAGAGTTCACAGCTGTCGCTTCTCCAGAGCATTGTTCTTGGCAGAATGGGACCTGTCTACCTGGGGGCTTGTGTCTCCCTAGGGGGCAACCTGCAAATAATAACCGATACGTGGGTTAAAAAAAATCATTCCACCCCACCTCACCGTCGCCTCAAGTTGGGACCAATTCTGTGGTGCAATTCATGCTCTAGAGGCCCCTGTGGGATCAGACTGAAGGTAGTCTCCAGCTTACATCCTTACTTAGCTTTGTTCTCTTGCCTTATCCTGCTTCCCTCACTCTCCTTCCCTAAGAGTACTCTTTCAATAAATTAATTGGCCAAGGATCTCTGCCTTGAGCTCTGTTTATTGGCAGCCTGACCTAAGACAAGGCACAGGAGGGAAGCTGGAAGGCACTTTCCTTGCCATTCCTGTCTGCATCCCCCCAGTGATGACCCCTTATGTTATGAATTAAATTGTGTCCCCCTAATAGATGTTAAAGTCCTAACCCCCAGTACCTCTGAATGGGGCCTTAAATGAAAATAAGGTGTTGGCAGTTGTGTGAGTTAAGATGAAGTAGACCCTAATCCAACATGACTGGTGTCCTTATGAAAGGGGGAAATATGGACGCAGAGACAGACATGCTTGGAGGGAATATGATGTGAAGACACAGGGAGAACGCCATCTACAAACCAAGAAAAGAACTCCCGAGCTTACCAGAACTAGGGGAGAAGCCCAGAACAGATTCTCCCTCAGAAGGAGCCAACCCTGCCCATGCTTTGATTTCAGTCTTCTGGCCGCCAGAACTGTGAGAGAATACATTTCTGTTGCTTTAAGCCCCCTAGTTTGTGGTACTTTGCTATGGCAGCCCTAGGAAACTAATGCATCCTGTCAGTAGCAGTTGGTTCCAGTCTTGTTTTCTCCCAGCACGCCCATAATCAACTTCATGTCACCATCTGGGAGGTATCCACACCAGCTGGGCAACGACTGCGTCTCCACAGTTCCACCAGGGCTCTTTAGTCAGCTTCTAGGTTTTGGTAACCCCAACTCCCCTTGTCCCCCAATTCCCAGGGATGGGAGCTGCTTCCTGCAATCGCTATCTTACTTCAATAATCTTTTTTCCCTTTTTCAGTTTCCCAATACCCATTTAACTAATTCCTTATATTTAATTTGCTCTGTGGAAATAGGAAATAGCTACTCTTTATTTAACAATTAATTAATAAATAGAATTTCTTTATTTCTGACAAGACCCCAGAGTGATAACCATTTCATTCAGAGGAAAAGCCGAAGTCTGTAACATAGTTTATAAAATCCTATGCAATGCGGGACGCCGGCTACTTGTCTGCCCTCATTTCTTGTCATTTCCTCTATCACCCACTCGGCTCCAGCTGCATTGGTCTCTCTGCTAATCCTTAAACATACCAAGCATGCTTGTTTTATGGCCTTTGACTTGCTGTTCCCTGTGCTTACAGACATTCGCATGCATGTTTGTAAGTGAGCAGAGGCTCACTGCTTCAAGCCTCTGTCCAAGTATCTATGCCCCAGTCTCTGCCCCGTACCTCAGGAGACTCCTTTCCTGACAATGTACACTCACCCCTGGTATCCACAGGGGATTGGTTCCAGGATGCCTGGATACCAAAATCCATAGATTCTCAAGTCCTTTATACAAAATGGCATAGTATTTGCATATAACACATGCACATCCTCCCACAGGCTTTAAATCATCTCGATTACTTATACCACTCAGTATAATGTAAATGCTATATAAATAGTTGCCGGCATGGCAACTTCAAGTTTTGCTTTTTGGAACTTTCTGGAATTTCTTAAAAATATTTTCAATGGCAATTAGTGGAATTCCCGGATGCAGAACCTGGAGATACAGACGGCCAACTATATATAAAATTACTATTTCGCTCAACCCCTGCACACTTTCCCCATGACCCCCTTTCCCTACAGCACTCATCATCTTCTGGCATACTCTCAAGCTACTTGCTATCTGCCTCTCCAGTGGAACACGAGCTCCATGAAAGAAATTTTGCTCTCTGATGTGTCCCCAGCACCCAGAACAGGATCTGGCACCCAGCAGGTGTCAACTTCTGAAAGAAAGACTGAATAACTACAGAAAAACCCCTACAAGCAGCCCTACCACTGTCATCAGCGTACCTGAACTGTAACCAGTCTTTAGTTTTTTTGTTTTTTTTTTTTTTGCGGTACGCGGGCCTCTCACTGTTGTGGCCTCTCCTGTTGCGGAGCACAGGCTCCGGACGCGCAGGCTCATTGGCCATGGCTCACGGGCCCAGCCGCTCCGCGGCATGTGGGATCTTCCTGGACCGGGGCACGAACCCGTGTTCCCTGCATCAGCAGGCGGACTCTCAACCACTGCGCCACCAGGGAAGCCCCCAGTCTTTAGTTTTTAAAGGATGTGTATTTATTCTTTAACTTTATTGGCTGCCCTTCCTTGGTGGACTCACACTTCGGTAACAATGTCTCCTGAAATTCCTTGGTGAGACTGCACTTTAAGTGCGTCTTCTCTTCTGTTTAACAATTAAAATTTTTTATAATGCAAATGTTTCCTCTATTTAAAACCTTTAAAAAGTATTCAAACAGGATTGGACAGTCAGCAGCATTTATCGAGAGGTCGGCGCTATACCATGCGACTGAATGAGACTGTCGAGATTGTGCTGGAGTGACCAAGGAAATGCAATTCCTGCCCACATGGAGTTCACAACTGCATGGATATTCAGCTCCCACGGATGAAGAAAAAACCTCAATTCCCGTTAACAATGCACAAATGAAAACAAAGAAAATAAGTGATTAGGTGAGAATCAATGGCTGAAATGCCATTCGAACTAAAATCCCTAGAAGTTGAGTGAAAAGCCAGGATTTAAAGAAAGAGACAAAGATCAATGAGGATAAGGTACTTGCAAAAGGAAATGACAAATGCATGAATATAACTTCATTAATTTCCTAGAGTCTATAAACTACCCTATGAGTTTGGCCTGTAGCCTCTCCTTTCTTAGTTATCTGTGCTTCCTTAGTTATCTGTGCTTTCCCTTAAATGTATCATATTCTATTCTGAATTCAATTGTTTCTGTACTTTAATTTTTTAAATTGAAGTATAGTTGATTTACAGTGTTGTGTTAGGTTTGGGTGTACAGCAAAGTGATTCAGTTATACATGAATATATATGTGTATATATATATTCTTTTTCATATTATTTTGCATTAGAGGTTATTACAAGATATTGAATATAGCTCCCTGTGCTATATAGTAGGTTCTTGTTGTTTATCTATTTCATATATAGTAGTATCTGTTAATCCCAAATTCCTAATTTATCCCTCCCCCCTTTTCCCCTCTGTAACCATAAATTTGTTTTCTATGTCTGTGAGTCTATTTCTGTTTTGTAAATAAGTTCATTTGTATTATTGTCTAGATTCCACATATAAGTGATATCGTATGATATTTATCTTTCTCTCTGACTTACTTCACTTAGTATGATCATCTCTAGGTCCATCCCTGTTGCTGCACATGGCATGATTTCATTCTTTTTTCTGTACTTTAAATGGCAGGGAGGAGTCACTTCATACACTCCTTCCAGCGCATCCTTGGGTCCCAGCTGAAATGTCATTTTCACAGACAGGCTTTTTCCAGTCACTTAATCTGAAATGGATGTGCCTTTGTTATTCTCCATCTTAGCATTTCTTTCATAGCCTTTACCGTAATTATTCAATCATAAGTTCACTTGTGACCTTACTAGATTGTCTTCCTTACTAGATTATTAGCTATCTAGAGGCAGGGTGTTTGTACTACTTTTCATTTCTGGGTACACATCGCTTAGCACAGTGGCTGGTGCTTAATGTTTGTTGAAATAGAATTAAATAGCACATATTTCTGTGAAGTCCAGAAATCCATATATAAAACCAATTTGAATATCCAAACTCGTTTTATTTTAAACATTTACCAAATTTAAGTTTTGCTAACTTCTGATACACAGACCATGTATATCTACATGACTGTTTATATATGCATATATACATATGTAATTCACATCTATGGAATACTTTGAGCTTTACCTATGAAATTAATTTCAATTTGGGTCAAATATTTCATCTTTTGCAAGAAACCTAATGTGTTCATGAAAATCTTGAATCCATGGAGGTAAGGAATAGAATCCCGGGTAGGACTGGGATATGGGAGCGGGGTGGTCAGACATGCCACGAGCCCATACAGGGTGCATTGGTGCAGATTAGAAAAAGGAGCCACATCATCTGGGCAGACACGGCCATGCACCAATAAACTCAGCTTGGTGAGTGGAGCAGGCCTTCAGCTCCCATTCCCTGACACAGCTGGATGCCTTGCCCTGGGTGCAACCGGCATGTAGGTGGCAGTCCTACAGGGACAGCTCAGTGATGGTGCAAGCAGAAGATGGTGTTCTGGCCACCCTTGTACAGCTCCATTCCTTGCTAGACTGATTTAATTTGTCTGGAGGAGGTTGGTTGGGTAGGGGGTCTTTTCTTCTCACCACTTCTGATGATTTAGCTGAAGGAGATCTCCCCGATTGAAAAAGTCCATTTTTCAGGTTCAAGTGTGCAGATGGCCATGCAGCCTCCAAGTGGGCTTTCATGGTTTAATCTTAGGAAATAGCCCAGTGTTGATTCTTGATTCCTAAAAAGAAATATGCTGTCAATCTGGCTGTAGATGAGCTTTGCAATTTCCCTCTGCAAAAAACGAATTGGAAGTTAGTTCACTTGTATAACACTGCTTAGTGACTATTTGGAAATTCTATCAGTGGCGCTGAAAATAAATGCAGCTAACTCATCAGTGACCCGATTTATGGACTGGCGTGATGAAGAGCAGATGGGATCAGTTCTAGCTCCCATGGATCAAGAAGGAACAAGTCTGTCTCATTTCAGTAATCGTTCATAAACTCTATATCTTTAACTTAGGGTCACAGTTCATAACATCTGCATAATTTTTTAAAACCAAAATTAATTTACCTTTAAATGTCCTTAGTCTTTAAGTATGAACCATAAGGAAGGCCTGTTCCAAAACTAAGATGAATTCATCACTTGGGGTGGGAGCTCATAGCACTGAAATAGAATTTTTAAAGGATTTTTTTTATTTTGGAAAAACAATGTAAAACTGGTGTTTGGGAATAAAGCTTTAGATGGTGGAAAGCAACCTAGATTGGGCCCCTGGTTTTTAAACTACCTAATTAGATGAGATTGTACAAGTCATATAATCTCGATGGGATTCACTTATAGATTTGTTTATTAAATGAGAGTTTAAAGTTTTAAAGTCTTTCTAGCTCTATGATTTTCTTTATATTAAAAAGTCTTCAAAGCAGGAAGAATGTCAGATAAAGCAGTCTGTGGGATCAGAAGAAGCATTTGCGATCACAAGCATACAGAAGTCTTGTGTATACAACGGCCCCTGGGAGAAATGTTAAGTAAGTCATAGGGGCCCTACAATGAGCTCAGGTCTGGACTGAATATCTCAGCAGATTCTTCTCAGCTATTCTAATCTGTCACCTCTTTTGGGAAAAACCTAGCTCCACTAGCAAATCCAGGCCCAGGAAGAGAAAGGGGCAGAAGCCTTATCTAGCCACTGCGACCACTTTAACAATAAGTAGTTTAATCAGCTATCCACACCCACGGTCACCAACTTTTACATCAGCTTGGTGAAATCTGTGCCTGAAGAGCGAAGCAAATCCAAATATGGTGAATGTTCCTCCATTGCCAAAATGAGGAAACGGCCTTAGCTCCTCTTCAGAACCCATCTACCAGAAAGTCAGCTCCCCTGTTAAATACTCAAGTGGGCAGAAAGCACATTTTGTGATGCAACCCCACAGAGACTCCTCTTGATGCCAACTTGCGGGGATCCAATCAATGCCAAGTCACCACTCTTGATAAGGCACAAATCACTTTAGAAACACCTTCTTTGCGCAGACTTTGTCTAGCGGGGGTGGGGGTAGCTATTTAACTTATTTAGGTTCCCGGGATACGTAGCGCATCCCGCTCATCGACGCCTGCAAACCTACTAATAATTCTTCGTCCAGAGCTGATGTCTCTGTGTTTACACCCCTGCGGAAATCTCCCCAGGATTTTTTTTTTTCCATTTAAAATGAATGCTGATTCCATGGCCAGCTTCTTCTCCGTTCCTCCACCTGGGGCAGGGGAACCTGCGTTCCTGCGTTACCGGGGAGGCACCAGCGGGGCCCGGCTAAGTTCCAGGGCACAGGTGGGGCCCTCGAACGGGGCGTCCGGGGCCAGCCGGCCCAGGACCCAGGCGAGAGCAACCCTTCCAGGAGGCCCCGACACCCCACCTCACGCACACGCGCTTGTGCCACTCCAAGAGCGCGCAGGACTTAGGCAAGGATGGCTACATCTTCTCGGCACAGTCTTCAAACCACCTCCACATACTCAGCGGCTTGCAGCATCTGGGCTGTTGCCCCCGTCTCTCAATCAGACCCCCAGGACGATTTTTAGCGGCTCGAGCTTCACTCTGGAAATCACCGGGGTCTGGGGGAGTCCAAGCGGGCCAGGGGAGGGAAAGGGGCCGGAGAGCTCCCTCCCGCCAACTCCAGCCCACTCGGCTCATCCTCCCTCCCGGGAGAGGCGCGGACAGGGACCGGGGCAGGGGAGGCCCTGGAAGGCTCCCCTCCCTTCTCGCCTCCCACAGCCCTCTCTTACTCACTTTCTCTCGGCGCCTCAGCGCGGCCGCCTCACGGCCGGGGTCGCACGTAGGGGCTGCGCGAGGAGCGAGGAGCGGGCGGGGAGCCACCGGGCCGCGTCCCAGTCCTAGGCGGGCCGGCCGGGGGGACCAGGGCCGTGCACGCCCCCACCCGGACGGCGCGGCCAAGCGGGCGCGCGGCGTCCCGCGCCCTCCAGGCTGGCTCCGAGGACTCCGCCGGGCCCTCCCCCTCCGCCCGCCGCCACGGCCCGCGTCCCCTCCCCACCGCACCCCGGAGGCCGCCGGAGCCGCCCCCTCCCCTCCCCCAACCCGGGCGGGGGCGCGCGAGCAGCGGTGACGTCAAGGGGCGCGCGGTGGCAGCACCTCCCCGCGCGCTAGTTAAAAAGAAGAAGAAAAGAGGGAACGAAACATGAGAGGCTGTGTGAGAAGCTGCAGCCGCCGGCAGAGGAGACCTCAGCATCATCTAGAGCCCAGCGCTGGCCCTGCCTCCGCCTGCCCCGCCGCCGCCGCCGCCGCCGCCGTTTCTGTTCCTGCTACTACTGTCTCACCTAAACAACTCCCGTTACACGGACAAGTGAACCTCTGTGGCCGTCTTCTCCTCCTCTTCTACCTCCTCTTCCAACTCCTTCCCTCTTCCCACTCCTCAGCCGCAGCAGAAAGCCCCCCACCCAACTGACACTGGCACCACCGCAAACGGTGTCAACCGCACTTTATCTCGGTCCTCGGGCTCCCCTGAGGCATTGGGCCCATCGCCTCGTCTTTTATTTTTTGCAAAGTTGCATCGCTCTACATCTTCTCGCCCCCGCCACCTCTCTCTGCCTCTCGAGTGTCCTGCCGCCCCGCAGCCTCCTCCTGGAGCTGCGCCCTAGTGCCCCTGCTGGGCAGTGGCCTTCCCCCCCCATCCTCCCGCGCCCAGCCCCTGCCGCGCGGGGCAGGCGATGCTGAAGATGCTCTCTTTTAAGCTGCTGCTGTTAGCCGTGGCTCTGGGCTTCTTTGAAGGAGATGCTAAGTTTGGGGAAAGAAGCGAAGGGAGCGGAGCGAGGAGGAGAAGGTGCCTGAATGGGAACCCTCCGAAGCGCCTGAAAAGGAGAGATAGGCGGATGATGTCCCAGCTGGAGCTGCTGAGTGGGGGAGAGATGCTGTGCGGTGGCTTCTACCCTCGGCTGTCCTGCTGCCTGCGGAGTGACAGCCCCGGGCTGGGGCGCCTGGATAGCAAGGTAGGCACGCACCCGCCTCGCAGCTGCGAGGTTGGCATACTGGCTGGGTGGGGTGCCTTGTGGCTCCGGCAGTGCTGGTGACGGGAAGAGGGGCGAAACTTCTCTGGGGAGTTCTTTTCGATAACTTTTCTAAAGCGCTAGCGTGATTCGTTTGTGTGTTCCTCTGGGGTGCGCAGATACCTCTCCCGCCCCCAAGAGTCTCCGGTCGGGATGCTGTGCAAAACTGCCTGTCTCAGAAAAGAGAAGCTTCTGTGGTACCCGCATTCTGGGCTGGGTAAATACTTTATAAGAATCGCGATTAACAGTGTGTTTTGGATCGAATCGGGCATTGGTTGCGGTAAAACTGTAAATGAAGGTGGCTGTGGTTTCTGGTTTATTTTTCTAGGGTAAAAAGATTTGTGCAGCTTCTCCACGTGCTCGGTTAGAGAGAGGATTGAATCGTAAAGGATGTTGAAGCACGGTTGGTTTATGATCCCCAGCCCCGTCAGAGGGGGGGTGTCTTGCATTACAATAGTTAAATAGCGAAAAGGAACTCCTGGTACTCCAGTTTAGAACCCCAAAATTGGCGGAAGATTTTGCTGGGGCATGTTTATCACGTAAAACCGAGGCGATTCTCCTCCTGTCACGTTTTGTAACATTATAAATTCGGGTTTTCAGTGGTAGTTAGTTGTCTAGGAAGATCTTCTCCAGAAACTTGTTTTAGGGGTAATGGCATTTACATTTTCCCGATGTTAATAAGTTTAAACAAATATGAAAATAGTGTTGGTTGGGTGTGAAGACATGCTTATATTTGAGTTTGCAACCTTTTTCTTGCCCTGGGTTGCAGTAATGTGTGTTCTCTACTGCATTCCAAGGAAAGACTCCGGGGATCAGTCATTAACAATCCCTGCGCATGAAATAAACAATCAGGTGTCTTTGCCCCCCACCCTTCCCCCATTTTAGGTTTAATTAAGAATTCCTCTGTTACAACACTGCAGTTGTCAGGGTCTGAGAGACTCTTGGAAAACTTCTGCTTCAGTCTTGCTGGCCCAGGCATTAAAAAAAAAAAAAAAAAAAAAACCCAGGCTGAATCTAATTTTTATGCTCAGTTCACGGTAGATTTCACTCTATTCTCATGTAAACAGCTCCTACGAATCAACATATGTGTCTGGGTGGTATCTCTCACTTTGTTTTGTAACAAAAAGCCATATTGCATCATTTAATTTGCTCAAGTCATGCAAATAGGAAAAAATCAATAGGACAAAAAGGGGTCGACTTATCCTCTTCCCCACTAAACTGCTGCCCACACACAGAGTCCTGTTGCTTATGGCAAAAGAATAACAACAACACCATTGTGTTTGTTAGTTGGTTCACTAATGGGTGAAACTAGAGAACATCATTCTCTTTCAGTCCCCAGCTCTGTCCAAATGTTCATGCCTTTTGAGGGAGCATTTGTCCAACTCCCTCTATTCCCAGCTGAGTGAGAACTGTCTTGCTGCAGGTTTTCAGCTGTAACTCTCTCTTTATTCTTACCACATGCAGCAGTAGTCTGAGATTCAGGGAACAGATATTCCCGCATTTTGTTCCAAACAATGTCATTAAGCTCCTGTGTTGTAATTGAATTAAAGTACAAAATCGCTACATTCACATCAGCTCCAGGGTTTTTACCAGGAGCAGGACAGAACCAGGAAATTGAGAGAAAGGATTCGAAATATTTGGCATTAAGCCTCCCCGTGTGCAATATACGCTATGAATGTACCAATGATCCGCAGACCCCTGCAATACTGAACTCTTCCAGGTACAGGAGGAGTGAAAACTTTTTCTTAACTAAATGTAGTGGGGAGCTGGGTGGGGGGGGTGGCGCTGAGACTGAGGGGAGTTATAACCCTTAAGAGAAATTATATAAATTTTTTTAAAGAAATCATTCTTTAGGAATCATTCTGCCACGTTAGCTATCCACATTCCTTTCCGTTTTATGTGCTTCCAATCTCCAACAAACCCCTACTCATTTGGAAAATGTGTCTGAATTAAATTTGGTACACTAGACTTTGCTGGTTCCATTACGAGTGGTTTATAAACCAACAATACTCAAATTGTTCCAATCAGGGATTTGATATAGTTATGCATATGCATTCTTGACCCATGTTAGTTCTCAAGTTTTAATAGTTTTTAAAACATGTTATTTTATAATAAACTTCAGTGTTTCCCTTTTTTCCCCCTAAGCCTTCCTGGCTTATAATATATGTTAGGGTCTTATTTCATAATGTGTGTGCAGGAGAGATGATGGCTATTTGAAAGGGCCCTTTTTTTGTTCATGAAAAAAAAAAAATTTCCCCAGAAAGGTTTCTGCAACTTTTCAAGAAACTACAGGAGTAGCTTTTTCCTAAGTGAAGAAACTTCATAGACAGATAGATAGTAGCAAACTGAGTAGAATATTGATCATACTTAGCTGTGCGATTAAGTCCAGTTTCCAGGCTAACCCATTTTCTTTAATATGTAATGAACTATTGAATGTAATTGAGTTCAATTCTTTAGCTATGGTACTATTCTTCTAAGTTATTCTATATTTTCATTTCTTTGTATATTTTAATAGTTTTGTGTACTGTAACGAGATGGTTAACTACTGTTACAAATAAGTACTGCCAATATCTAGCAAGTTATATTGTCTTAGCAATATTTTTGCAGCTCCTAAATACAAGATGCTAAAAGGATCTAATTCCCATTAGCCAAATTGAATCTGCAACCAACTGAAATACCCCCATTTCTAAAACTTAACTTGTAGCCACAGAGGCATAGAAGCTCTCTCTACCTTGGGTGGTTTCACAGCCAAAGCTGTCAAGGAATGGGTGAAAAGTAATTGTTTTCAAGTGTGCCCTTTTACAATCATTTGTTTGCTCTGGCTCTTTCAGGGACAAAGGCTATTGTTGAACACATCCAACTAAACAAATAACTCATCCTGGGGTCCCTTTAACAGCTGCCTTAGTACAATGATCTATTTACATATTAGCCTAAAATTGAAACTGAACTCTTTAATGACATAATCCAGCACTACAGTCCAGAGACGCATGTGTTCTACCCAACAGCTGAACAACCTTGTAGGCATATGAGTTTTAGAAATAACTTTTTGTGTACCAAGTGATCTTAAGGCGTCATCTTAATATACTGTCCTGTATTTTCTCCTTTTGTCCCCTGATCGAACCCATGTGGGTGCCTTTTTATCCTCTCTCTTTAGTTACTTGATAAATAAAGAGAAATACAGAAGGTCTCTGTCACCCATTTTACTATTTGTTGATAAACTGTAGTTGTAGGCCACGCTTCACTGTGTATTCCAGGATTTATCTTACCTTCCTTGTATGGGTTTTACTTTCATGTGGCTGAAGATTAGAGGATGACCTGCCAGATGTTATAAATTAGTCAGCAACAGCCACAATCATTACTAGGCACACTGTAATAATGATTCGAAGTTTTACATGATTTCCAAAGTATATTTAGTTTAAACCGCTATAATTTGATGGTTTCGTAGATGGCTTTTAAAAATTGAAACAGGATATTAGCTTAAATTTCTTCTTAAGATTGATGACATTGTCAGACATAAAGTTAAGGACCTGTATAGACACAGACACTTAGGCAAAAAAGAAGAAAAAAATACCCAACCCACAGCAGCACTCATCTGTCTAAAACAGCGCTGCAGCTTGGGCTGAGTCAGTTTAATTGACTTCAGTAAGACTATTGGTTCATTGAAACCAAAGCCAGAATGATGGCTCTATCTATCTTCAAATAGGTATTTACACTGCAGACCTCACACAGAGCAAAATGTTACCATCCTGCTGGGTTGGAACAGCATGAAACTTTACAAAGAATAATATTATACTTGATTTCAGATAATTTATTGAATCCTATTTCTGCACTTTTGATGAGAGATCTTGTGGCCAGGACACATTCCAAAAATTGTAAAAGACAAAATTCTTGAGGCCCTAAAATCAAGCTCTTCCTAGATAGCAGCTGGGAGAGTATATGGGGATCGTTTTGTTTCAGCTATAAAAAAATCGAAGCATGCATGTTCTCCATAAAACCAAAGGTAATTACATTCCAGTTTTTCCGCCAGCAAAAGCGGTGGCTTCAGCATCCTGCAGTTGTTTTGTTCTTAGTGGACTGCCGTATGATAAACAAACAGAACCGAGTTGAACAGTATTAATATTGAATAGATCTGGTGAGGTCTGCCAGAGTATGGACAACAAAAGACATTTAAAACATTCTTGGAATGCAAATTCTAAGTGTCTGGTGTATGTTTCCCCTTAGAAAACTTTAACCATTTAAGCTATTGTCATTTAAATAAATTGGTAAAAATCAAAATGCAAACAGAATTGTGATTAATAATCACTTTTCTGAATATTGTAGATAGTTACGACTCATCATATTTATACACATTTTTTTTTTTCCAAAACAGGGTAGCTTCTATTGGACGTTTAAAATTTCAGCATGCCTTGTCTTCAACAATGTTTTTTAGTTGCTTTGCTCTTTCAGGTCCAAATTTTGTGATCACTTAGAATATCTTTATCCTAAAAAATAGAAGCCATGGGATTCACTCAATTTACTCAAATTAGAATCTCAACTTCAGAATGAAATATTTGCTTTGAGCAGTGATCTATAGAGTTTAAAATGTTAATTTCAGTTCATAGTTCTAAAGAAATAATTAAGTATAAACATAGTTATATAAACTGGGAAAACACAAAATTCAATCCCATGATGGTGTTTTTTAATACCATATGGTGTTTTTTAATATGAAAAATCAATGCTTAATTTAGACAGCACTGCATTTCACATCTCAGATATTGTGCTGATAGTCTGTATTTATATTTATTAGAGGACGTCCTGAAGTCAGTTTTTTAAAGTTAGTACTAGACACTGAAACCGATTTTATCTGCAAAGTACTAATCTCAATGAATCAATAACTCTCAAGTTAGTCTTATTGATATAAAAGACGTAACAATGCTGTATAAACAAAGATAAAAGTATGCCCTTTTTCACTGAAACTCACTAAATACAATACAAAATCACTTTTATTAAACTCTTGTGTTTTTCGTGCATATGACATACCTGAGGAACTAGTTAGAACATTGTTCCTGGCTAAAATACAATGAATAATAAAAATTGGTCTTAAACCTGTTTGACACAGCTTCAGGTATTATTTTTATAGAACATGAAAGGGCGATATTTCCGCCCCCCCTTTAGAAAACTTTCCCTATGCAATCTGTGTACTGAAAATTAATTAAAATGAGAACAATGTAATTCAAGTAATATCTTTGAGAATGTCGTTAGGAATTTCAGGAGTGAAATAGATTTTTACCCAAGACACAAATAAGCCACGTCTTAAAAGTTGCTTTACGTACAGTGGGATAAAGGTATTTGGAGTTTTCAAGTTAAATTATCAGTCAGTGTATACTTTGAGGCAGAGTAAGAAAAAGGGTTAAAGAATCTATATATAATTGTCATTTAATTTTTCACACCTGAAGGACAGATAAACAGACTTGGATTTGCAAGAGTAAGAAGCATGTCTGTGCATCCCTACCCTTTGCCCTCCCATCCCAACCCAAGAGACTGCACTTGTGTCCTTATAAAGGCATACTGTATTGTGACTTGGTGATTCTTTGCAGACAACAGCTAAATGACACTTTTCTCTTTCCATGATGACCAAAAAACATAACTAAACCCAACTTCACGGAACTAAAAAGAAGTTTGTTTCTGATTTATGGCTTTCAGATGTTTTCTGTTACCAACAACACAGAATGCGGGAAGTTACTGGAGGAAATCAAATGTGCACTTTGCTCTCCACATTCTCAGAGCCTGTTCTACTCACCTGAGACAGAATCCTTGGAAAGAGACCTGGCACTTCCCCTGCTGTGCAAAGACTATTGCAAAGAATTCTTTTATACTTGCCGAGGCCATGTTCCAGGTAAAAAAAAAAGATACATTAAATCAACTACTGCAGAATAGCTTGCCAAGATACCTGTTCCTAAATGCTTGCTTAGGAAAGTGTAAAATTTATCTGCCTTTCACAGTATCTATTTTTACCTCATAATTCACTGTTCCAAACTTGGAACCTTTTATTGCTGCTCAAATTGCTGCTGTCATTTCAGCCTACAAACAATACATTGTTTTGTTGAAGTGTTTAACATTTCTCGTTAAATGGATAATACAGTTGGTAATCTTTACACAGCTGGATTATCAGCACAAATCTCTTGTTGGTGTCTTTAGTCATCAGTGTTGATATCAAGACTGCTTCCCCTTCTACACAGCTGATACATAAGTGCAGATTGTACATCGACTTTTAAGGTATTTCCTTAAATAAAATATAATTCAAGAGGCCCCAAAAAGTAACACCTTACAAAGCATTTTCATATATAATGACTAATTTGCTCCTCATAAACCCTGTGAGGTAGATAGGAAAGGTCTGGTCATTTCCATTTGACAGATGAGGAAAACTGAGCCTCAGGAGAAGTTAAATGCCGTAACCAAACTTGTACTATGAGAAAGTGATAGGCTAAAAGAAGTTCAAGTTCTTATGCTTATAATGTCCCAGATACACCTGGTCACTATCGTCTTTTGGACCCTAATAAACATATAGGCTCTTGGGCATTGATTAATTTTACCATCAGAAGCTTGTAAACCTTGGTGGTTTTTGCTTTAGGTTGGAAGAATCAACACAGAGGTAGAAACGAATTTAACGAGTCCGATTCTGTTTAGTTAGGCAGTGTCACCCACAAACAAATCTACTGAAACTAACAGTTTATAAAACTCAATGGCACTGAAGGACAAGACAAGCTTTAAGAACTGTAGGATGCACTTGGAGAATTTTTTTTAACTGCTATGGACATTTTACTTTTTTCTCTGACCCAGAAAAGTGTAGATTTTTGTATTTTTTATAGAGCTCTCCTAATAGCCTAAGAAAACATTTTGACTAGGGTTGCTTGCCTCCTTTGGTGTACCATAACAAGTATCTAAACCCATTCAATGTGAAAATATTATTATTGTTTTTTTTAACTACAGCTATGTTTCTAAGGCTTTCCTTCAACCAGCTGTTTCTTTCTCTTTATCACATTCCCCAAAGCAAAGTAGAATAGGTCACGGTTGCCTAGATGGCCTGCCGAGAAGCGATAACAGATTAGGTCTCATAAAGTTTTGCTGCAAATTTCCAGTCTGCAAGGTTTGCCTTTACCACTATAACTTGAAAATGGTATTGACAGTGGGCATTTTTATCTACCTTTATCTACTTGCGATAAATACCACTAGGCTGGATTTAGAGACTCATCTGTGGGGTGCTTCCTATATTTGAAGGTATTTTAGCTTCCAGAACAAACAACAAAAAGCAATATCCACTGAAAGAGAGAGCACAGCAAACAACTCAGGAGCCAGAGCTGCAAGCACCTCACTCCCCAGATCAACATATGTGGTGACGAATGACAAATTTATTTTTCTACAAAGTTTGTATATATGTAAAACTGCTGAAGTGCATCAAGATGTCAGGTGCTTTTGGTGGCCACCCAGGCTGCCTTGAAAGATAACCAGATGAAAGCTCTACTCCAGTGGTGGGTGGAGCAGCAAGGCTACTTTTCAGGGCCAGGCCAGCAGGCTTTAGCAACGAGCAGAGGGGGCTTCCTCTGCATCCATCAAATGCTAATAATTGCTCTAAATACTTGTCCCAAAAGTGAGCTGTAATAACACACTCTTTGTGTTACTTAGGTTGATCAATTTGTTAGCCAGACTGATCCTTGGCATGTAGGTTACCATTTCCTAAAGTATGATGAATCAGATGATAATCCTCCCCTCAGCCCTGGCCCCCAGCACAGAAGGCTCTTTAGAATTCTAGAACACTCGTTTTTCAGAAATTGCTCAAAATTTGTAATAATTTCACCTTCTTAAGTCTATTTAATGACATGGATTGCTTTTCTCCGAAGTTTGAAATTGTGAAAAACAGCTACTTTGTGATTCTTCTTTTTTTTTTTTTTTTTTTTTTTTTTTTTGCTATCCTCATTGTTAGCCTCATCTTTCTGCAAATCAAAAACATGAAGAGGAAGGGACCTTAAGGGTTGTAGTTTGCTAAGAGAAGGGAACTGCTGAAAGGGGTTGAAAGAGTGAAAATAATTCTAGACACATCTTCATTTCTTCCCCCACTGCCCAATACATAAAGAATTAAACACATAAACGGTCTATCCCTTTGCTTCACCCTCTTGGCTTTAAGGAAGTGCCACTCACTTTGGGATACACGTATACCTGAAAGACAGCTACTCTCCAGAAACTTTAATTCAGAAACATTCATGGTCTGCTTATTTCCACAAAAATGAAAAAAAGAAGTTAAAAATCACTACAGTGAGGATACACTAGAGTTTTATTAATCATAAATATTCTCCTGTTGTGACTTGACTTAGGGAGATAAACTCTTAAAACTTCTAAAAACATACCCAAATTTCATTTAAAAAAAAACCACAGGAACTCTTTTCTCAATACCATGGGTCTCGTCTTTTGCCTGAATTATGATGAACAGAGGAGATGCTTTACTGTTCACTAAATGATGGCCTAATAAATACCTTCTGTGGAAAGGATAGGAAAGGACATCTCTGGGCCTTGCTTCTCCCTTTATACTTGTTATCATAGTGATTTTTATCACTCTTGGACCATCATATCTCAGCTGTACGTTATGGTAGTGTGAAATATCTGTCTGTACACAATTAGTTCAATTGGTTTAATCCCATTGCTACAGAGGCCGACGTCAAGAATTTGATTCCACTGAGTTTCTCGAGTCCACAGCCACTCCTGACCCAGTCAGATATCTTACACGTGTGTCTCATTAGTGCCCAAGAGAGCAAACCAGAGCGGATATATGAATACACCAAAGTCTACTCCCTCTGCTAGAAAATGCTCTCTAGTGCAAGCCTTACAGATGGTAGGGTTTTTTCATTTTTTCTTTATCATGATGAACAGCATATATAATGAGGAAAAAATAACTTTTCTGTAGCATACATGCTCAGAGAAAAGCTAGAGCTTAGAAAACTGCACAGAGAATATTTATTTACATGTCAGTATTTTATAGGGTGCTTTGTGGTACAGTAGGACTGGGTTAATGATCCAGGAGAAGAGTTACAGTTCCAAAACATTTGATAAATTATCAGGAGTTATAAAAAAATTACAGCTGCTGGAATCATCAGTGTACTTCCATTGTTAGTGGACTTCATAATATTAGGATGATCCAGGGTGAGCTGCACATCTTCAGTAACATGCTCTTCAGTGTTTCCTTCCAAACAGAAGGGTACCATTCGGTAAATTATATCCTCCCTGACAATAAATGTTAGCCCTGTGTCCTGAAACCAGATCTCTTTTAGTTCTTCACAGGAAAATATATCTTACTCATCCCTGCTTATAAAATCGGGTCATTTAAGGTAAAGTACTAACAAAAGTATTAGATGTTTCAATTCAAAGTAACATAATTGTCAGAAAAATGCCCGGAGTTTTATGTAAAAGCCTTCTGAGTTGGCCCCCTTCTTCCCACTTAGATTGTTCAGTTTGTCTCAATACTGTAAAAAGCTCGGAATAATTGATTGTTAACATTCTGGTTTTGTTTTGTTTTGTTTTGTTTAATTTGCTAAGAGAGCATAGTATCTCTGGAGAGACAGAGTTTATGAATCTGTACTCATTCATCTTCAGATGTTCCATTTGAAAATGATTTCTCATTTCCTCGTGTTTGTCCCCAGCTAATAATTCCTTATAAAATGGAATTAGCCACCGGCATCATTCATTAATTTCCCCTTAAGATGGTATTGGTTTGCAGACTGTAATGCTGGAAAACAGATATGTTTTTAAAAAGCAAGCTCAAAATTTCCTCTGAATTGCACTTTGGAATTTTTCTGTGACCCCTGCAGGCAAATAATCACATTAAAACAAAAGGTCTCCTTCACACATTCAGTTATAAATAGATCCATAGTATGACAGTCTTCCCGCATGCATCAGACTGACATGGAGAACTCCCTGCCTGAAGGTAAATATATATTGATATGTAGAGAGAGATATATAGAGAGAGATATCTACATATCTATATATAGAGAGATATAGAGAGATATATATCTACATATCTATATATATTTATATATAAAACACCTAGCCCCCCAAAACTTCTAGCCCCAAACTGTGAAAAGTCTGATTTAGCAACTCAGTTTTCCTTCTCTTCTTTTTACCTCAAACAGAATTATTTCACACTACCAGGCAGTTTTCATCTGATGCTTAGCCATTAAAGAATGGAGGAGAAAAGTTATCTTTTGCAAACAGTGAATTGCTGAAGATGAGTAAAAGCTGTTGCAGCCGTCATTCTTCTCCCCAATTTCTAATCCCTGGATTTTTTCAAAGAAAGATAACCTCCTCCCCAGCTGACAGCCTCCTTGCCTCCTTATTCTGCCCACCTCCCCCACAACACACACACACACTCCCAAGGACATCTGCTTTTACTTGCCAATTTCCCAAAGGCAAGATGTTTCCCAGTAGTTGAGTCAGATATTGGCCTTGAAGAATCTGTCTCAGAAATTTAGGGGTGATCCATTTCACCCAAAATTTAGGTCAAAATGTATATTATGTTTTAACCATTTGGGACCCGCGGATTCCAAGATTAGCTTTAGATTTGAGGGGACCTAGGTCAAGCTCACAGAAAATCAACTTTTTAGGGTCTTTCATGTTCCATTGATGCGCCTCACTTGGTTGTCCCCAAATCCTTGTTCTTGCAAATCCTTGCAAACTTGCATCCATTATACAACTTCTAAACCTCACCTGGGTTACCAGGTGCCTTTGTTACAAAACTGATTGGGAGTACAATAATCTAATTTGTTAGGTAAAAATCAAGACCTTGAGCATAATTAAAGACATGAAACCAGAAGCAGGAATTTGGGACATCATATAAAGTCAACTCTAATAGCAACATCATATTTTAATAGCAAAATCATCAGAATATGGAAGTGAATCTGATTAATTAATATGCTCTCCCCCCAATAAAAACCTACCTTATTAATTCAAATTGTAAAAGAAATGTCAAAATTGCTTTTGTAATAGGATCTTCTTTCTTATTCAACTTTTTATTTGATAAAAATTCTTACTATGTAAGAAATAAAAAAAAAGGTCTTTCACATCCTTTTAAGTCTACTCTGCAGTTTTGTTTTGGCTTGTTTTAATATTTTTTTCATTGAGGGGTAGTATGTCAGCTATTCTGCTTGAGAATATTGAAAGGATATCTTAAAGAAAATTTTTGTATTATAAAATAATCATTGTCTCCAGTAAGTGAGCAAGAAAAAAGGCACCAACACATTTGAATATAGAGCCTCTGTTACTGGCATCAATTCATTGCTTGATCATTCCAGGGAGTCAGTCATTTACTGTAGCATATAATGAATGACCTTGGGATAGTAACTAGATTTATTATTTAATCATATATGAGTGACAATACAATAAGAATTGTAAAATGACCCAAACTGCCTCCCGATGGTCTATCTCTTTCCTGATCGCAAATTGTTCTTCTTAGGAATAGTACTGTGGGCAAAAAGTGCTGAATAGTAATCAGATGAGCTTGAAAGTACAACATATGGTAACCAGGGAGGCTTGAAAACAGAGTCAATGCAATAACAAGATTAATGCTGTGTTCGTATCAATTCTGTTTCATAGGAGCCTTTTAAGGCATCCAACACAATATCATTTCACTTTTACTGCAATTTTTAAATTTTGGTTAAAAAAGAAATGGAAATCCCAAGCCAAAAAATATGTTCTTCTTACCTTTTGGTTTGTGTCTATATATTTCCCTAGAATATTCATATAGTTCCTAAAAAATTCTTTACCTATATTTTGTCTTTCAAATGCTCTGTTTTTACCATGACACTAAATATTTCTAAGGTGTCCTTTTACATTTTTAAAGGTTTCCTTCAAACTACTGCTGATGAGTTTTGCTTTTACTATGCAAGAAAAGATGGTGGCTTGTGCTTTCCAGATTTTCCAAGAAAACAAATCAGAGGACCAGCATCTAACTACTTGGACCAGATGGAAGAATACGACAAAGTGGAAGAGATCAGCAGGTTCATAAAGATAAATGTTCTTTAATCTTAAAAAAAAAAAAAAAAAGAAAAGAAAAAACCCGACAAGTCTTGTGGTTTTAACAATGAGTCAACTGGCTATGCTCATGTCCAGCAGCTATATCCTCCAGATGCTTTTTGTTTTCTTTTTGGTAGTTTGCTTCTCTAAAATCGTATTCGCTTAAATGCTTTTAATGCTGAGACTACTAATCTTCTGTTATGAGCTTGGCTTCTCTCTGATTCATGGGAATTTTATGAGTATAGTTTTAAACTTGAATTTTATGATAGTTGTTAGCTTATGGCACTGTGGAAACATTCAGCACAATTATTAGTAGCAAATCAGAGTTTTATAAATAGATCTTAGAACTTTCTCTCTGAGTGCCTTTCTGTAAGGTTTAATTATTGTGAGTAAAGTCAGTTTTAATTAGAGTCACTGAAAGATGAGATAGTGAGCTTGTGAAATTTTAAAATACATATGTGTTTTGATTCTCTCCTTTACTTCCTAATAGAAGGCTTTTTTGGTTGGCTTTTTTTTTTTTCATTGAAAAGAATTTAAAAGAATCAGAGTGTGACCTTGGGTTAGCAGCCCTTCGTGATTATCAAAACCGTTGATTCCTAGAGGAAATATATTTTGAAAAGGATGCTAAGTGCATCCCTTACCTCCTTCATCTCAAGAAAAGCTTACTGGTTTTCTTTAATTTGTTTAGAAAGCACAAACACAACTGCTTCTGTATTCAGGAGGTTGTGAGTGGGCTGCGCCAGCCCGTCAGCGCCCTGCATAGTGGGGATGGCTCACACCGTCTCTTCATTCTGGAAAAAGAAGGTTACGTGAAGATACTTACCCCTGAAGGAGAAATTTTCAAGGAGCCTTATTTGGACATTCACAAACTTGTTCAAAGTGGAATAAAGGTTGGCTTTTTAAATTTTATTTATCTTTGCTCTGGCTATGTTAATTTTATTTTAGTGTTCTCCTCACTAAAGGTATTTCTTTGTAATAAAAGAAATAATATAGGAGAAAATAAGGAGACAACATAAGGGAACAATAATTATGGCAACTAAATCGGGACAATGACATTAATTTTTTAATGTTATTTGGTGACTATTAAGCAGTGCAATCAGATTGATATTTTTGACATCGTTTCCCTATGTAATTTACATACTTAAAATAATTATTGGTTTTATAAAGTATTTGTTTAAATATTGTTTAACAGGCATTAGAATTGTATATCAGCATTTGCTAGCAGAAACAAAGAGGTCTTTGGGTTACTTTGGCAATTGCAAATCATTCTTTTACCGCATCTGTGTTCGAGTCTGTGTCATAAAAAATGCTACTTATACTGTAATTTCCTTGTACAATATTTTTACAGGTAAGTCAGATATTTTTATCTATAATTAGCCACCTTTATAATATATAAGCCCATCTATTGCCTTCTTTCCCACTTCTCCAATTTGAATTCTCATGTTAAAGTAATCTAGTAGGTATATAAATAAAATTATTGTCAAGTTTATTTCACAAGAGAGTAACACAGTACAGTATTAGCAGTACTAAGCTATAAGGCAAATTGTGGCATTCTAAATTAAGACATTTAACAGCTCATGACCGTTTTAGAATGAAACGAATTAAGTATGATGGGGGAAGAACTGGTTATCTTTTTCTAAACTGGAAAAAAAATCAAAGGAGGATTTATACTCTGCTACTCATATCAAAATAAGCTCCTCTTTGCTTTGTTAAGCTCTATTCAAAGGTAAGAACATCAAAACCAGCAGAAACAAATCAGAAAAAAGTATAAATATATTCGATGTCTATCTATTCAATATCTACTACATGAAATAATTAGGGTGACTCAGTTAGATCACAGAGAATACCTATTGTTTGGACCACCCAGCCTCCAGGCCATGTTGTGACAGCATCACCAAGACATACTGCGTAAGAGAAGTATTTTATGGTACTTGTGGTCCTTTAAGGAAAAGGACTTTGGCTCCAAGACACAGATCATTTGGAAAAGCTGTTTAAATCAGTAGTTTCCACTTTCTCCCAATAAAATTTTTCATTACACTTCACAGCAAATATTCCAAAGTCTCTTAAAATAAAGCATTAGGGTTTTGCACATCAGAATTCAATAAATACATTCTGAAATGTGTTCTGATAACTCATTGCAAGTGGTACCTCATGAGGAAGGAATAAAGATGCAGCAGCAAGTGCATTACTCACTGCAAGTGTTTTACTCACCTTGAAAGTTAAACATGCTCTCTATAGAATAAAAAATTGGGGCAAGTAAAGTATTTTAAAAATCATCACCTATAATCCCATCAGTTAAAGAATATCACTATGAACATTTTGATATACTTTCTTCCAGTTTTTATATTAAAATTAAATGAATTTTTCCTGACTACAAAAGGAACACAGGTCCATATTAATAAATGTGGAAACAGAAGAACATGTTTTCTTATAGCTTTTTTCCTAAGAAGTGTTAAAATAAAATTGAAATCAAACCATATATACATCTTTTTAGCCTTCTTTTTTCACCTAACAGTATGTCATGGATATGTTACCAGATTTGGAAACTTTTCTCAAAAACTTAGTTTTTTTGAGTGTTCCATTTCCTTATTATGAGATATTTAGGAAGACCCCCAGTATTTTCCTTTTATCATTGTAAATAATGTTATCTATCATTCTTGTATATATTATTTAACCTGATCATGGATGATTTCTTTAAAATTCACTGATAAAAAGAGCATTACTGAGTTGAAGGACATATGCCACAATACACATTGCCAATTTGCTCTAAAATTTAATATATCTTTGGGTATTTGAGAGAATAATACATAGTTTTCAAATACTATTTTACTTAAAATGTTGGTATGAAAAATCTGTGTATGATAAAATGTAGGTGAAAGAAATGGGCTCAGAATACTTGAAAATTTTGTTGTAAGAAGGAAAAAACTGATGTTCTTGTTTCTACTTCAATTTAACTGCCTAAAGAATACCCTGCTTCTAATTAGAGTTACTTCAGTCGCCCTCTTCATTTACACCCATTCGTTGGGATATGAATGAAAGTGTATCTTCTCTGACTTTGAGACATCTCATCATGCAGGAAAATTATACAAACTCGATTATGACAGTGCCATGATTCTGCAGTATGTTCTGCAGGCCTCTAGGAATTCTGCAGAACCCTTTTTGGCCTTCCTTTCCTAGGAGAGCTGCAGGGCTCCTGGGGCTTAAAATAAACTTCGAAATCCATTCTTCTCCATATGTATTGATAGAATACATATTTCTACATTAAAGACATATTTCAAAGTGCATATTTTGGATTCCCTTAGTATTTGGCACTAGTGATATCAATAAGATAGGAATCTATCACATGGATATTTGAGTGTATACTGATAAGGGAGTAACAAGACCACATCCTTATCGCTTCGAGTAGCTTATACAACAACTGGCCTTTATCTCAGTCTTCAAGGAACTCCTGTCACAAGTCACAGATTGGAAGTGTTAGAAGTGGCTACTGTTGGTTTGATGGGGCGGATGCCAACACATTCATGAGTTGATTAGGATTATGCCATTGAGTTTGGGGTATGCCCCTCAGAGACTTCTGAAGTGAAAACATTATCACAGTTACTTCACAGTCATTTTTCAGGCTTCTTGATATGTGAATAGTTAGTTGTTCATGTTAGTGTACAGTTAGTGTATTCTGTGTTCGTCAGTGATCATTTTGCATTAATAATGCAAATAGGAATTTTCATAAATTATTATGCATATCACTTCTCTAGTCTTTTAGTTTTAAAAATCCTAAGAGAGGGAATAAAGCTGTTTTAACAGACCAAAGTATTGATTGCAATTTTCAAATCACAGAATTAATAATGTATATGAAACCCAACCTTGGTATGTTTGAAATAAATACAGGACAAACCACAGTGATGATCTCCCCATGATATTAAGTAATGACCAGTATGAGTATATTAAATCAGACATAAAGAGGAACTCTTGATTATAAGAGTTTCTAAAAGCTAGCGCTGGCTATAGGGAATTTGGAATTCCTTTTCTGCTAATTGTCAATTAAGAATTGACAGGGATATCTGTCACCTGGTTAAGGACGGGCCTTTTTGTGGCAAAAAGCTAGACTTGGTTGATCTCCTTCAATCTCTATCAGCCCTGATTCTGATACCACCAGCAAAGAGCCAGTCATTTGGGGAACTTGGAAAACTCCTCCCTAAATGGGTCCTGACTGAAGCTAAAAATATGGCATCTGGTTTTTATCTAACACCCTGATTGTAGGAGATTTCAGTACCCTGTGAGTGTAACTAAGTTTCACTTAGTTACTTAGTTCACTTAGTAACTTAGTTTCACTTAGTTACTTAGTTCACTTAGTCACTTAGTTCACTTAGTAACTAAGTTTCACTTAGTTCACTTTTGCACTTAGGTGCAAAAGTGCAAAGCACCCGCTAAAGAATTGACTTCTTTCTGCTAAAGGAAATAAATTATGGAGTTGGATGAATGGAGTAAACTCTGTGCCGTATGAATTTAAACTGCCATTTAGGAAGAGGTGATTCCCTTCACAACAGCTCAAATCCTAGAAGACTGAGCTTGGTGAAATTGCCAAGAGTAAGTCAAAAATAGGTTCGAAAACTAGATAGTGGTTTGCTAGATCTTTGGTGCTAGTGCACTGTACAAGCTGACCACTCATACTGATGCTATGAAGAATGGCTCGAGTGTCCAACTGGTGAGCAAACTTTAAAATCTTCATTTTGTGTGTCTAGTGTCGGGGGGAGGGCTTCTACCTTGTCTGTTGTTGATATTGTTTTTCCCAAAGAGGGAAATTCCAGGATCCCGGTGATTTGAAATCTTTAAATTGAGCTTCTATCTGAATTACTAGTCAGAACTTCTGGAAGTACTAGAACCAGCCTCATCTACTTGAAGTCCTTGAGGAGGACAGACCAGTGGTTTCCAAAAATGGCTGCAGAGTAGAACCGCCTGGGAGCTTTAGAAAATTCTGCTGCCCAAATTAAATCAGAATATCTAGAGGTAGGACTCAGGCATTGATATATTTTTAAAGCGTTTACAGGTAATTTCAGAAGCACTGGTCTAGACTGAGCCAGACCCCCGGATCAGTTGAATAAGGAATGAGACACATTTTCTCTGCCCATCCAGGGCCAAGTCATATTACTGAAATGACCACTGAGAGCAAATGGTTGGACACCAGTTGTCATTGTCCTGTACCTTCTGTCATTTACCTGACCTACACATATTACTTGTCCACTCTGAGTGAGGAGATGAGTAGTTAACTCTGTCAGCATTGTAAGATTCTTGATAGAAAGTTTCAGAAAATGACACTTAAAAATCTCAACAGTTGGGCTTCCCTGGTGGCGCAGTGGTTGAGAGTCCGCCTGCCGATGCAGGGGACACGGGTTCGTGTCCCGGTCCGGGAGGATCCCACATGCCGCGGAGCGGCTGGGCCCGTGAGCCATGGCCGCTGAGCCTGCGCGTCCGGAGCCTGTGCTCCGCAACGGGAGAGGCCACAGCAGTGAGAGGCCCGCATACCGCAAAAAAGAAAAGAAAAAAAAACCTCAACAATTCATTCTAATTGGACAATTGCTTTACCTATTACGTTTTCCTATTTTTGTTCCTTTTGGGAATTTGGTATTCAGCTAGTTGGCAAAATTGTTCTCATTCCTGTTCCTAAAGTATGTAGTTTGCTATTATATCTGAAAACCCTTGTTACGCCAGAAGTTACTCTAGTCTAATCTTACCAAACTTCCCCTGACCACCAAGGATCTGAAAGTCAGCCTTAGCTTTGCATGTGTGTGGCAGTTAAGACAAGCCTGCGCCTGTCACCTACAGGGTGGACCCCCAGGAAAGCCGATACACACTGTTCTCTGCACCCCAGTCCTCAGGGGCAGTCAGAGGACCAAGAGGCTCGCACCCGCAGCAGACAGAGCTAAGACTTGTCGATCATTGGAACAAGTGTGCCTGGGCTCCTGTCCCTCTCTATCTACTTGGGTCCTCATTTCAAAAGATGCTTTTCGAAGCAGTCCTTTTACCGCGGGAGGAGAGGACGTAAGGCTGAAAGCTGCTGTTGTCCGGGTGGCTGAGCCCATTGACACTGGGGCTCTTGAGAGACAGTGACCCAGGTGCCCAGGAGCCACAAGAGCATGTGGAGGAGGACGCAGTGTGTGCCGGGGCAGGACCCGGCCGGGCAGCCTCTGATTTCACATGCTTGTAAATCACATGCATACTTAATGAGCAGCGAAAGTTTAGTGAAATCCATTGCTCATCATCCCATTGGGATTGATGTCCTACTTTTCTGAAGTTTGTCAGAGACCCTTCCTTTTACATCTTCCTCTGTCTTTAACTGGTGATCTTATGGCAGCCCATGCAATGTTAGCGTATTTTTTTTTCAAGTGAAATGAGTCAGAACATAAATGAGAAGCAATTTACTTTTCAAAACTGTTGTTGGAAACATAGCACGCATGTGTGCACACACGTACACATGTATGTGGCAGTGATTGGGTCCCATATCAAATGCTTCCTCAGGAAAATTGTTAGAACTCTGCTTTAAAGCATGCTTCAGGTTGAAAGAAAGTGTGTGTTCGGTTGAAAGAAAACAGCAATATATTTAGTATATTTGATAAATATTGCAATACAATAGAAGAGTCACCATTCTGGAATTTTTTGTATATGTGACATTTTTAAAGTTTGTGACCTATCAAACTACTGCATTAGAATTTATTAAATCTCATCTGAAAGACAATTGCTCTAGTGGTAGAAATAACCATTAGATAAATTCATTCTAAAAGTGGTAGAAAGTTAATTGAAGAGTCTTTCCTCAGATAAAAACTTTTAAATGCCTTATTTTGGGGGTAGTTTAAAATTCTGGTTCCAAACCATTAAAATATAGATCCGCAAGTAAAATTTTTTACTGTGTTTTTTTTAATATATATATCAAGGTAGTAATGATGTGGCATTAAACCCAACTTTATTTTATTGAGTGTTGCTGACCCTACATCAGAATGCCCTGTACTCTGAGATAAATGTTGTTTTCAATTTTTACATAAGTCTAATCTCATTTTAAATCTAAGACAAAAGTCCACAGAGAAATAATTTTTTTGTCCCTTGGTCATGTGAAATAATCTCCGTGTAATTTCATTTGGTTAAGTGAATTTCATTTCTGGTGCTCTTACTTTTTTATTTTGGCATTTGCAATTCTACTGATAAAGCATTTTAATAAATGTCAATGGACATAGATATGGTGCATGCCAGTATAAACGGGTTTAATCTATAAAGTACTCTCCAGCATGCATCATGTTTTTTTTACTGAAGTCGAAACTGCAGTATGCAGGGTCCCTCCAGTTGAGTAAAGAAAGACCTGCTTTCTCCTACATTTTAGGTCCTGTAACTCACAGCTGAGGTGAGGAAAGCTTTTACATGAATGTCTTTATATTTATCTAAGACTTGAAGGGCAAAGGAAATAGAGCCTATAAATCTCAGAAGTCCTATGGTAATCATTTAAAACAAGTGAAAAACCAAGAAATCTGCACCCTAGAGAAGGTCACTGCCATCTTTCAAAAGCATCTGTCTGGACGTGGCAGCCACCACCTCTCTGTATCTGACTAGAAAGAGAACAGAGAAGGGCTGCTGGTGATATCAGTTGGCACGACTTTCCAGTGGCTCTATTATCTAATGAAAAGGAAATCACAGGTGTCCCAAAACTGCCTCTAAGTAGTAGAAGGTAGCACAGTACTCCCTTTTAGAGACAGTCGATAGCTTTTCTTTCCCGTACTAGAGATAGTCTTCAAGCCAGCCATGTTGTTAGCAAGAATACAGTAAGTCCCCTGCGTACGAACGAGTCCTGTTCCGAGAGCACGTTCATTAAGTCCAATTTGTTCTTAAGTCCAACAGTTAGCCTAGGTACCCAAATAACACAATCGGCTCTATATACTGTACTGTAATTGGTTTATAATACTTTTCACACAAACAACACGTAAAAAAACAAACACAAAAAATAAAGAAAACATTTTTAATCTTACAATACAATACCTAGAAAAGTACAGTAGTACGGTACAACAGCTGGCATACAGGAGCTGGCATGGAGTGAACAGGCAAGAAGAGTTACTGACTGGAGGAGGGAGAGGAGGTGGGCGATGGTAGAACTGAAGCATCGTCAGCAATAGGAGACGGAGGGCAAGCTGCAATTTCACTCACACCTGACGTTGATGGAACGCATGTTTGCATCTTTCAAAATTCGCAACTTGAAGGTTCATATGTAGGGGACTTACTGTACTCTAGTCTTCTCTCTTACTAATCATAACCACCATTCTTTTAAGCACTTACTTTGCTAAGCCATTCCATAGAGTACCTCTGTAATCCTTCTGGTAACCCTGTGAGGCAGGTATGCATATCCCATTTCACAGATGAAGAGACTGAGACCCAGAAGTTAAGGAAACTGCCCAAGAGAACAGCACAGCGCCAGTAGCAGAGCCAGATTTGCAAGGCAGTTGTCGGACGCCATTCTGTCAACCACGGTGCTGTGCTGCACTGTGCTTTTGATCAGCAGCCACTGCACAGGAGAAAAGATTGGGTAGCACGTTTAAGAAGCAGAGATGGGTGACGGTTGGTGTAGACATGCTCAGTGCTGCTCGTCCTGGCTCGCAGGACAGTGGGGAGGCTGAGGGCCTAGATCTAATGTCAAGCATACAGACTTGGGTGCTAGTCACTGCATTCATACCACGTGCTGGTTGTTTGACTGTGGACAAGTTATTTAACCTCTAGGCTTGGTTTCTTCATCTGTAGTATAGAGGTGACAAAAGGTTGCACCTACGACTTTACGTGTACAATCTCACAGGAATCCGAGGTACTTTGTAAGCATTAGCTGTTATCATCATCTATTACACTAACATGAAAAGAAGAGGAAGGAAAGGAAAAGGTGCCCAGCCCTCAGAATGACTTACAAGCTCCTGTGGCCACAGTTAACTATACTCTGTAGTATTTAACAGTCCCCCCTCGTATGGGATTGGATAACAATTTATGGGAATTCCATGATAGTGTTAGTGTTTGCACCAAAATTATATGGCAGTCTTATGGGAGCAAAGTTATACTGATGTATGTCTGTGGGTTTCCTTCCATTCAAAAAGATAAACCTAGAATATATTTTTTATCAAAATGTATAACTGGAGGAAGAGAACATCTTCATTTTTAGATCATCACCTCTTGGCATTAGGTGTAGGGCATTGCCACCTACCTCATTATGCAAAACGCCCCAGGTCTGGAGTTTCTCAGAGCACATGCCTGACGATGATTAAGCACAAAGCAGCTGACCCATGAGTACGGCAGCAAAAGCTTCCTCAGCATTTCCTTGCTTTCAGAGTAGTTTTTCTCAACCTGGATATTATAGTAATGTAGGTCTTTTTGTGTGTTTATTTTGGAACATGGTTTGTGTCCCTCTGCCATAGAGCTAATAAATTGTAGGATTTGCAAAGGAAATATACTGAGACTGAAAACTAAGAAAGCACATATTTTTGCCCACCAGCAACAATCGCTCAAAGCACAGATTTAGAATCTCAGGATCTGGGAGGGGAGCAATTGGGCAAAGTTGCTCTGAAATTAACATGTAATGTCATGATACAAAGAGTGTATTACTCAACAAAATATTTTTGTAAAAGAAGCAGATGAGGTCAGGGAAGAGAGAAGTTTAAAGGAAGGTTTCAGAATTAAACAACATAACAGACATCAGTTAATTTATCATGAAATGTGCTAGAGGTCAGGTGTGAGAATATATAAATGAAATGATCTCAGCTACCTCCCTCTCAGACCCCAGGCTGCAGTAGACCCTTTTCCCATCACATCAACTCAGTAGTTTACAGAAAGCTTCCTAAATCTGTAAGCACGTTTGCTCCTTGATTTGTCTTCTTACCTAAGACCGATTTGGGGAGTTTGTTTACGTAGCATTTGCCTTTTAACAGACTTCTTTCATCTTTACATTTATATACTAAATATATAGAGAGATTTATGTATATAATATATAATACTTACGGAAAATAAATATGTACGTAAATATGTTATCAATTACTATAATCCATTTTAATTTATTTGTTGGTAGTATTCGCCAATTGACATTTAGTTTTGTTTTGTTTTGTTTTTAAAGTCTGAAAGTCTGCAATTATGTTGAACTATCATAATATCAAAGTGGCCAGAACTGAGGACATTTTGAAAAACGGGGTCACTGTGTAGAAATTAAAATCATCTTTGGAAAGCTATTTATTGAGACCATTCTGTAATGTGTTATAATGAGAAAAGTTCGAGAACATCTTTTTCTAAATCATGTCATTTTCTATCCCAGCTTGTCTTTGTGATACTAGGTGACAGTACGTATGGCCACAGTGGCTTTTGGGAATTACCATCCAAAAGGAGTAAAATCTGACTCTTTTTCCTAGTGAATTTTCATTTTACTCTATCTGGGCATGTTGTATACAACTAACTTTAAATTCATCCATTTACTCATTTTAAAATGTTGTGCAGTTCCACAGGCCTAAATTTCAAATCACAGAAAATCTGTAAAAAATAATTATTTGTTTAAGACAAAAAATATGAGCTAATTATTCTATCATACATATATGTAGTAGCACAAAAACAGAAAAAAAAACCATCAATAAATTTGATCTAAACTAATACCATGATTGCTTGCGGTTGACATTATATTTAATCTGCTTGTACAACTGAACCCAATAAGCTGAAACTAATATGAAAATAAAGCATGATGACAAAGGATCTTAAAGGTTTATATATTGTCACAAAATTCTTGAGAAAAGAATATTCCTTCCAAATATTCAAATATTGAACATTCTGGCTTTCTCTTTAAGAGTAACTAAATTCTGTACTTTTAAAAAAAAATTCTAATAAGCTGTTTCCAAACCAACCTCTTATCCTAAAGCACCTTTGATGCAAATGGATCACACAGTTAAATAAAATGACATCTGTCCTCAGGCTATTTCTAGATAGGGAAAACACATCTGTTCTAAAAACTCTTAGCCAACAGTTTGAAACTGTTCAGAAGAATTCCTTAAAAAAAGAAAAGACTATGTACAGAGAGCAAAGAGAAGATGCTTGAGGTTGGAAAAAATTAGGACAGCACTAACCCTTAAGAGGTTAAAAAGATAACCCAATGTAATTCCCATTAAATTCTTAGCCTTTCTATGAAAAATTTGGTGATGAGATTCCCACAGTGCAAACATCTTTGTGGATGGATGTGAACACACCTGTTCAGGAAAAGGGAAACAAAACTTGAACTGACTCCCTTCCCACACAGGTCACCAAACATCTGTCATAAGTTATCAATTACTAGCCTAGACTGGACTCAAGCCTGTGACCTGAGGTTGAAAAAGCCACGTAGCTCATTCTGTCTCTTACCTAGTCTGTGGTTTTACCCTGTACCACTGGTAAAGCTTCTGTTTAAATCTCCAGGGGTTTGGAAGACCAGGTTGACCCCGTGACATTCATAATGTATTTACGCCCAGGGTTTCCACGCACACCACCCTGGGGCTGATCTTAGTTAGGATTGTGTGACTTGCAGTAATGTAGGCAGCTCCAAAAAGATTTACCCAATAGTTGGCATAGTTCTTTAATTGCATAAGTTCCTTAATTGCAACCTAAAGACAATGTCTTCTTGTCCAAGGAAGGTTGTGTGTGTGTGCGCGCGCGTGTGTGTGTGTATTTTAAGACTTTGACTTTGATTAAATGTCAATACATATAAAACTTCTGCATAAAAGCAGAGAAACGAAACAAAGAAAGAAAACCAAAAAAGGCTTATGGGCATGACTAACTAGGTGAGCTTCCTCCCTTGTAATTATTAAAACTTTGGGCGACAGCATCAAATTGTCAATGCATTTGATCCCTCCTGTGTCTCTTTCCTATAATATCCCACCTCAGTTGGGTACATGTGAGAACTAATCTCTGAGTGGCTATGGCGCTCATCCACGGAGTTTGCCAGTGGTTGTGTGATTTGGAACAATCTGCTTAACCTTCTGTGATTCTCTACGTCCTCATCTTCGAAATCAGAGGACTAGGCTAAATGATACCTTAGGTCTTTTCTAGCTCTAAAATTCTGTGAAATAGAAAGCAGTGTAAGTCTCCAACATTTTCCAAGAAAATTATGGTAAAGAGAAGTGGTCAGTGTGGCTCCGACATTGGCAACTCCACCATTGCCCAGGCTCAGAGAGCATGGGGCTCACTTTGCTTTATTCTGATTTTTTGCCTTTGCACTGATATAGAAACACAGGCAGTGTCTCCCAGTGCAGAGCCCACCGGGCACCCTACCACACTGACAGATAGGTGCACTCACCTTTCCGGAAGGTCACCATCACTCCAGTTAATTTTTAAAAGCTGCATAACTCAGCATGAAGTGAGACTTCAGGTTTCAGTTAATGGAAGCATGATGTCTTTAATGTGTAGGAATAATAGGGTGGTAAGTTTTCAAACCTGGGTTCGAAGGTAAAGATACACCATGACCTTGAAGTGAGCAGTACTTGGTGTGCTGGGGAGGACACACTATGGAGCTGAGTGACAGAAGAGGAGAGTCCTCATAGGAGATAAGATTGCAGAGCACCTATGTAGTGCTGGCAGGGTGGAAGGTGTGCATCAGATAATGCAGGGTCTCACATGCTCTCCTAAGTTCTTTGGCTTTTCCTGTGAGTGAAAGGGGGAATCACTGGAGGATTTTGAACAGAAGACTGACACGGTCTGACTTAAGCCTTTTTTTATATATATATAAATTTATTTATTTTTGGCTGCGTTGGGTCTTCGTTGCTGTGCGCGGTCTTTCTCTAGCTGCAACGAGCAGTGGCCATTCTTTGTTGCGGTGCGCGGACCTCTCATTGGTGGTGCAGTGGTTAAGAATCCGCCTGCCAATGCAGGGGACACGGGTTCAAGCCCTGGTCCGGGAAAATCCCACATTGCCGCGGAGCAACTAAGCCCGTGCGCCACAACTACTGAGCCTGCGCTCTGGAGCCCACGAGCCACAACTCCTGAGCCTGTGAGCCACAACTACTGAAGCCCGCGCGCCTAGAGCCCATGCTCCGCAACAAGAGAAGCTGCCGCAATGGCTTAAGCCTTTTTAAACAAGATCAATAGCAGTGGTGTAGAGATAGCCGGCGAGGCAGGGCAGGAGTGGAAGGAGGGACACAGGGAAGAATATCGACTCCTGGTACTAGTTCTGCTCTGAAAGTGCCTTGTGCCAACGGGCAAGTCATTGACCACTTGAGCCTCGATTTTTCTCTGTAAAGGAGCGAATCAGTAATAGCTGAGCTTCCTTTCATTTCCAACTTTCAGTGCATCAACACTTGGAGAAATATTTAGACATTTACCCTATTAAAGGTAAGCATTTTTACACATGGTGTTTACCGAATGTATACCTTCTTTCCCATAGTTTTAAAGTGCAGATTTTAAAACTCAATACCTTAACAACATAGGACATTTAATTGGTTCCGGTGAAAGGTTGTGAATTACAGGAAAATATCAGTTATGGTATTTTATATAAAGAAGAGGGCTCACTCTATACCAGTCGTAAATGTTAATTCATGAAAATGGTAACCACAACTAAAGACTATCTGTGTACTCACACACACGTTCCTCCTCGGGAAATGTACATTTACATGGAGGAAGGGGGTCAGGTGATTATTTTTTAAAAGGGTAATTATAATTGGATTTAGTGTATAAGAGGCCAAAATCCAGGTATCCTTAAGCCAGAGAATATTAAAATAATGATGGAATACAAAACTATGGCCTTCTAATAAGGAGGATACACAAATATTATTGTAGGGAATTTCTAACTATTTAAATTATAAAATAATTACCTAAAAAATAAAAATAAAATAATGACTTGACTTCTAAAATATCCATAATTCACTCTCCAAAGTAGAATATTCCCACATATAGTCAGTGAGTTTCTTTTTTGTTTATGCCAATGGAACCTTATTTAACTAATCAGTCTTTCGTGCTGTAAATTAAGATGGCAAAAAACAAAACAAACTGGCTCCTTTTCTACCTGCGTGTGAATCTACAAAAGTTAATTTGGTTGTGCACAGAGTAACTAGATGTGAAAAACTGAGAAGGGAAAGAGGGTACGCTCCATCATTTTACTTGCACGTGTAAGGATTTCAGTGCTCTGTGTTTTCCTTGAACGAAATCCCATGGTGCCAATTAACCTAACGTATTCAAAAACAATTCTCTATTTAGAAAGAATAATTTTCATTGTGGGTGTTCCTTGAAATCGTATGCCTCATCCCCTGTTATTACCAAGATGTGTGCTGGGCGATTCAAAGTACCAGCTTCACTTCCACGCACTGCATAGATTAGAGCTGTATCCCACACACAGTGTCAGATAATCTGTTTTGATTTCGTCCAATGCACACATATTTTCACCTTTAGTAATTTTTTTAATGTGGAAAAGCCCTCTCTACCTAATATTAAACCAAATATTTCATGTCAAAATTATCAAAAACACTCAAAGCAGGAGATTTGGTTTAATCGGGAAATCGCTTTTTCTTGCAAAAACTTTGCAATAAGTCAACTTTCCTGGCTTGGTTTAAATAGCATCTTCATTTTTCTTTGAAATAACGTGAATACATTTTTCCTCCAGTGTGAGACAAAACTGGACTAGAAAAGACTGAAAAGGATTTAACTAACTTGGTAAATACATTCTCCATTTTATTAGGCTGTGTTGTCTATTTGGATTTCTGGAGTATTTATTTTAAACCTAATAAATCAATTAACCAGTATTCATTCTAAGATTTAATTTGGTGAATAGAATATATGTGCTTTTCATCAGGGCACACATCATTTTTAAGTCTGAAACCACCACACACAAAGGATTTAATTCCGACAGACATTTGTTCTCAGCATAAATACTTTAGGGCCAATAGTTGTCCCCACTTAATCATGCTTCTTAAAAGTGAATTCCAGAAGACTTGAGGCCCCAAATGACCCCTGGTAAGGTGAGTTGTCAGTAAATTACTTTTATGATGTGCCCTAGGGAAGCAAGTCTGCTAGAAACTTGGTAGGGAGCTGGCCCCCTCTTGCCTGTAGGGGGATGACCTTTAACTTTATCTAACCTTTGCATTTCTAATTCTAAATTTCTAGGAGGCATTTAGTCACATTGTTGGATATCTTATGAAAAGGGAGGCCTCTCCTGTGCCCATAAGATAGTGTTAACCACACATTTGTTGCTAAACTTCCCAATGAAGCATGCCAGGACGCTTTTTTATTTCTACAATTGACTTTTAAATACCAAACATTTAATGAGTTGAAATATAAATGAGTTCAAAACGGACTCATAGTTAAATTATGACTGCCTTGGGTGACATTTGGGAAACACTGCAGAAAATTTAATCCCTGTAATTTTGCTAATTTGAATTTATCGTGGCACTTGAAAATTTATAAGAGCCATTAAGGATGATTGAAGATATTGCATCAGAATACATTTTTTTTTCACGATATATTTAGTTATTGAAAACAAGTCTTGTCGATTTTTGTGTTTTCTCCATTATGAGAAAGTTTTTATTGTGCTTTGGGAGGATAATTACATCAAAATTATAAAATGTAGGAATTTAGATTCAGTTTTAGAGGAAAAAATATATACCCTTCTTTGGCTGTCTTATACTGAAAACATTGGAAAATAGTGCTCATTTACAGGATATAAAATACAAAGTGATCATTAATTTCTTGTTAATGATCAGGGCATAAGTTAGGTCGACCCAGATGTCTATGTTTTAGTTCCATGAATGTCTAATTTTTCTTCTTTCCCCATTAGTTTTGGATGACATTGAAGAGACCAGTATTTTTAATTCTTTCCTAAAGCAAAGTACTTCATTGCTCAGTTTTATTGTTTATAAGTGTGTTATACATACATGTAAGTATGTATGTATATACATACACGCATATATAATAGAACACTGTGTGGCTGAATGAAATATTGCTAAAGATAAGCTTCTTCCAAAAAATTATACACCTAATTTTTAATCAGACAATGTTTAGGTATTTAAATACATAGACTAAATGTAGAATATTTCTATAATCTCTCTGACTTACATGTCAGATTGTAACATAAGCAAAGCCAAGTGGTCTAAGCTTTGCATGTGATGTCAGCCCTTTGAGAAGTTCAGCGATATGCAGTCATAGAAGCAATTAGTGTAACTTCAGTAGTTTTTTGGGGGAAGGAAAGAGATCAGCAAATTCTTTCCCGTAAACCAAAGGTTCTGGCTCAAGAGCATATATAAACAAGATGTAAGTTTTAAATATAGTTTAAATGCCACCCAGGAGAAAAATTCAGCGGTAAAGAAGTTGTCAAGAGACAGGGAGCAATCTTTAAATGGTGAAGAAAATATTAAACTGGTGACAATACTTTAGGAATACATAGGCACGTGCTTCCAAACACTTCAGCCCAGAAGGTCCTCTTCCTCCTACCCCACCCCAGTTGTTTACCTTTGGATGTGGAAGGAGTAGCAACGGTAAAGTAACAGTCAAGCAGGATGTAGATGTAACTTGTTGATAACCCTAAGAAGAGTTTAGCTGAGAAAATGACCATCAAACTCACAATTTTGAAATGAATTTGGAAGCAATAGTTAGAATACAATACATGGCACATTATGACACTAAAATTCAAACTATCTTAGGCTGTTTGCTCGTTTTAATCCTACCAAAAGCATTTGTTTGTCATCATGTATGCTCCTACTGAGATAGGGCCGGGCGTTATTTTCTTTGTGTGTGTGCTTGTTTTTGTTTTGTTTTGTCAAAAATTCTGCACGGAAGTATCTTGACGGTTTTGACCGTTACAGCCTGGTCTGCTTTATTATTGCCTGGAGACTTGCTGTTCGATTACCATTGAACATGGACCAGAAAACACATTCATGTGTTAGGTACTGAACAGGGCCCATCTCTGGAACCCGACCAAAAAAACACAGGACCTGGTGTGTGGAAGGTAATTCCGCAAAGGAAAATCAGAGTGCTCTGACCAAAAGGACTGGATGGTGGGCGGGAAAAGCAATAGAGATCTGAGAAACTCAAGTTAACAGGGGAGAGGAAACAGAAAAAATTACCTGGTACGTGCTACAACGAAAGTCTGAGCTGAGTATGGGAGATCCTCCCTCCATCTGAGGATGGTGGCCCCTCACGGAAGGAATGACTCTTTAAGGGTATGGGCAGGAAAGAGGGCTGAGGCTTTCATGCAGGAAACATCGTGAAAGGATTGAGATGGGGCTAGACATGTAAACTGAGGCAAGAGACAGCCCCCATAAAGGGTCTCGTATACTCAGGGATTCTGAGTTTCTTCCTAGAGTAGACAGCAAGGACAGTTCTGGCCAGCCCCCAGTGATGTATTCGGCTCTCGTGTAACCGGCTGCCTTCCTTAGGCTGCTGTGACTGCCCTACTTCCCCTTGTAGGGGATCTGGGAGCTTCTCCTTTTCCTGGAGGGCAAGGCAGCTCAAGAACTGAATCTAGAAAGAACTTAAAAATGAATGCAAAGGGAGAAGATTCTAGGGAAAACAAACTCAATTCAAATGGGCTTAATCAAAACACAAAGCAAAACAAAACAACTCCTGGCTTTGCTTTCCCCTGTGTTAGCTTCATTCTTTGCCAGGCTTTCTTCCTGTGGCACAGATTGTGGTAGTTCCAGGCTCATGTGCTTCCAGTTTAGCAAATCCAGGGGAACAAGAGCTGCTTTCCCATAAGAGTTCCATCAGAAGTTCCCTAAATGATGCTCCAGTCTTAGGACCTACACCCACCCTGGGGCGAGTCATGTGCTACCATGGTTGGCCTGGCCTGGGGTCATGTGCCCGTCTCTGGAGCCAGGGGCAGAGATCAGGACAGTCCAAAGCACTACGCCCCAAGTGTGGAAGGGGTAATACCCCAAAGGAAAATCGGAGTATTGTTACCAGAGGAGGAGGGAGTGGATTCTGGGCTGTCTACACAACAGACATCCACTACTCATTGGGCAGAGAAGGCTACTGTGAATCAGAGTCCAGGCTTCTAATATTCAATCCTGCCTTCCTTCCTCCCCATGCTTCTGATTACTGGGCTTTCCTCTGGGTCATATTTCAAGGACATTCAAGGGTTGTAAAGCAGCCCAACTAAAGCGTTCTGTTGGTACAAGATACCTAAGTAGGTGGTATTTTCTTTTTGTTCACATAATACTAGTTTCTTGCTTATGTCTATGATTATTTTTAAGACACGTAGATCAAGATACCTTGGTTCGATATACCAATAAAATATGCATCAGGAAGCATTGCTAAATCAGCAGAAACAATGAGGCCAAAAAGACTGACTTAATAGCTTTTAAATCACAGAAAATGACCCATCTGCAAAACAGGGTAGCTGAGGCCCCATAAGAAACACATCTATACAACCCACGGTCCTGTCCTTAGTTTGAAAGGCTTTTGTGAAATTTCTATTTCAGTTTCATCCATTAATCATATTTATTAGTGAGTCACTGTAGAGTTTGCATCCAAGCCTGCAAGAATTCCAGAAGCGTGTAGGGAACTGCCTTCAAAATGCTTAAATAGAGAATATGAAACATTTGATGATAATGTTTTGTATTTTGGCAACATGTAATTTTGGAATATTTTGCACCCTATGGCTCTAAAGTTCACGTTTTCTTTCCAATGATGTTGAGCTCATTTTGTGCAATTTAATTAATTTTGGTAAACAAGTATGACATGTTTTAATTTGTCTTTAGTCATAATGGTGTGATTAATGTGCTGTAGACTACTTAAAGAGTAATATTGTCATTCCTTTTTTTATACTCTGAATATTCTCATGAGTCTGTTAGTATGCCTTTGCTAGGTATTTAATAAGCACATTAAAATCTGTTCTTGTTTACTCACTTAAATGAAAGCAAGAGAAAGTTTGAAAAACACAAATCCTGACTACCCAAGAACGTGCATAATTTTATCTCTAACATTAGGAAAATCTTTAAATTAGTTATTTGTTTTCTTATTGAAAGCCTTTGTCACATTTAAACATGTTCTTCAAATTAATGCTAACTACATGCAATAAGCATTCAAAAATTAAAAGTTAATTTCTTTTTAATGGAAAAAAACTAGTTTATGTCTTATATATCTGAATTTTAAATAGGAATAGTATCACATAAGTATATGACAGACTTTTCTCTGCCTAAAAACATGCCTATGCACTCATTATCCCTCACTAAAAAAATTAACTTGTTTTCCTTAGCATATATTATACCATTGTCTGTCATATCCATTCTTTCTAAAACCAGTGTTTAATTTGCTTATGTAGAAAGTGGCAATGACTTGACCCTTCTGCTTTATTTCATCACCCTGACCCCTTGTCAGACTTTTCATTCTGCCATTTGATTATGTCAAATGATTGGGAAGGTATTTTTCTTTGAAACTGGCTTTTCACCCGTGGAAGGTTCAGGTGGAATCCAGCTAGAGGACTGTTACCCAGAGATGGTAATAAAGCTACCTACTGTTTGATCCAAAGGGCGACAGAGTTGTGGAATTCAGCTCAAAGGAATAATCTGTTTTTCGAAGTTCTCTGTGTAGGAACTTACTGAATGTTTTCCCTGTGTTTTATGGATCTGCAAAAATAACATGGCTCTGCTCCACATGGGGGAGATGGCTGTAGGTGTGTCATCCATTCATTGACCGATTCATTCATCGAGTTAATGTTTATTGGATTTCTTCTATTTGAGCCAGGGGAACTGGGGAAAGTCCAGAAATTCTGTCTTTATATGTTGATGGAATACAATGAATTGATTGTAAATATGAAGATAGAGATTTATAGAATTAGAAGGAGAGAAAGATGGAGGAAATGAGGGCCTTTGGATTTGCATTCCGGGGTTACTTTCGAAGCAAGTTCAAACATCTCCCCATTTACTTGTTCACTTATTTCTTATGAGATATTCCGAATACTGACCTGAAAAATACTAAAATACATAAAATTTCTATTTATAACAGGGAATGAGGACTTCTTATTAACTGAATACTTTTAACTTTATTTTATTGAAGTATCATTGATTTACAATGTTGTATTAGTTTCTTACCTGAATATTTTGATTAATAATTTAAAAGATACATGGTGAAAATGATCAGTTTTCAAAGGATGTACATGAACATATCACAAAAAACATGTAAATAATGCCAAGGACCATTTATTCTTAGATGCAAAATTTGAAATATTGTGGATTTCAGGTCATCATTAGAAGTACATCAGGTTCATCATCTCTCATAACCCTTTACACGAAACCCTTGAAACTAGATAAGTTTCAGAATTCAGGGATTTCCAGATTTATACTTAGTCAATATGGTTTACATATTACATTTGATCTATTTTATCTAACAACCCTGATGGGGTCTGGGATAGCACCATGTAAAAAATATATTAATATATATGCAGAAAAATCTGAATATTCAAACTGAGTGGACTAAAGAAAGACTCTAAACTTCTTCCCAACAGTTCAGATCTAGTTTTGCGGACAAATAAATTTTACACAAAACTTATAAAAGAGCTTTTGTTTATCAAAGCTTTTTGGATTTCAGAACTGCCTAGGAGAAATCCTGGACCCCTTAGATCACAGCACTGTGATTTAGCATCTCATTTGTCTGGCGGTGAGTTCAACATCGACTTTTAGGGACAGAGCTGGGAAAGCATAATTAAGCAAAAATGGCTTCTGAGCGTCCAAGAAAATAGCTGTCACTGAGTGTCATGTGCTTTAGTCATAAAATCATAAAACTTTCGAAGTCGAAGGAACCTTTGGAATCATTCAACCTAGCTCTTTCATTTCACAGTTGAGGAAACGAGAGCCTGGAAAAACAAAATCATTTGTTTGAGTTTGGTTAGCTACATGGAGCCATGTTGACATTGAATTATAATATAAAATTAATCTTCATTAGTTAAAAAGGCTGGTGTTTTGCTGTTAGTTTTCCCAGAATGTTCAAGTTTCTGAGTGACAGTGGACAGTGGATTAGAAATACGAAGGACACACAGGGCACCCTAGAGGCTGATTTACTGAGAAGTGGAGACTGAGAGCAGGATAGGAAAGCAGCACATTTGCAGGGCAGAAAAAAACTTTCTACATTCCCTGAAGGCTAGACAGCGCGACCAGCAGATTCATGTCAGGGTGGCGATACCTGTCTCTTGTTCAGGTGCTCTTAAAGGAAATGCGGTGTTTCTCCATGAATGCAAAGTGAAGTTCTACATGGCAGTTCTTGTTGCCGAACTATTCACCTTGGGTTAGATTTATCTCTTTCGAAACATCCCCCAATATCAAAGTGTAAAAAGAGAATTGCATTGTCTTCTCGATGATATTTCAATTAAATGGAGTTTCCTAAGGAAAGAGAGACGTGGAACGACAGCATTAGCATTGTTGATAATTAGAGTTATCTTCAGGAAAACAATCTCAATGTGTGAAAACAGAATGCAGAGGAGATCATTTTTTAAAAAGAGAACATTAAGACGTTAAGAAAATGTTAAAACTGTATTTACAAAAGCAAGGATGTGTGAAATATATTTTTTAAAGATTATCAGTCAGATTTTTACTAGCTTGATTTTTGTTAGAATTCAGATGTCCCTGAGAAAGCTGACTGTTATCCTTACCAGTCTTTTTGGTTTAGTGGGAACAAATTTCAGCTCTTTTCTCAAATGCGGGTTTTGGTGATGACAAAGCTTGGGAATCTTTGGGTTCAGAGAAGAAAAAATAGTTTTAAAGAGAGAAAAAGAAAGGGAGAACCTGAGAGAGTTTAGACACTGAAAACAAATTTCTGATTTTGTAATCTGTCCCACATTAAAGTAGTAACTTCCAGAATCAAGCTCCATTGTCAGATCATAGGATTTTATGTTCCTGTCCAAGAATTTCGAAAGCTTCTTAATTTGCTTAGACGATTGATAGGCAATCCAATGTTTCTCACTTTCTTTTTAAAATCAAGAACCTCGGATCAGAATGACCAGAGCAAGTGCCATTTACTTTAGTCTTAATTTTTGTAGAAGAAATAAAGAATAAGTGTGATTATATTTATGAGGAGTTTAAGTATAAAAGTTGATCCGTGGTTAAAAGGAACAGGCGCTAATTACATCATTTTCTTTTTGTTTTAGTAATGTTAAAGAATTAACAAAAGATCACTGTGGTTGTAATGGTTGGCATTTGGAAATTAAGATTATAGTTAAATAATTGAATTTAAAGCATTAATAAATTATACCAACTTCCTCTACATATGTGGATATTACACCACTGGCGGGCCAGAGTAAAGTGTACTTAAGACATGCTGTGTGGTAATGACTTAGATTAGGGGTCGGCAAACTACAGACCAAATCTGGCCTGCTGCCTGCTTTTATAAATAAAGTTTTATGGGAATAGCCACACCATTTCTTTATGTAGTGCCCATGGCTACCTTTGTGCTACAACTTCAGACTTGAGTAATTGCCACAGAGAGACTAGACGGCTCTCAAAGGCTTAAATATTTACTATCTGACCCATTAAGAAAAAGTTGGCTGACCCCAGATTTAGGTGGTCAATTCGTTATTCTCAATACACTCTTCTCTTATAAGTTAAGCTGCTTTCAATCTTTGAAGACACTACATTCATTTACACAATTATGTTTTAACAAAATTAGGGATATCTTGAAAAACCACGTTTCTCTAAATGCACATTTTAGTCTTATCTCAAATCCTAAATTTTTTGTGTGGTTTATATTTCCAGGCTTTGATTTTTTAGGACGTCATTACAAAGAACTATTTTTGAGAGTTCTGTATTTGGAACTAGTGAAAAGAAAATGATATAGGTGTTTTTGATTGCGTTCGGTAGCTTTCTACTCTAAATGACTTAGGCAGGATTCCCATTAGTCATTGGCACACCTGGGGCTTGTATATATACCTCAAATCCCAACCCATTATCTTGACTCCCTGGGTATCCTGCTGCTTCCTACCATTAACGGTGCAACCTTGCCTATACAGGCACAACTCATTTTATTTCACTTCGCTTTATTGCGTTTAACAAATAACAGCGTTTTTATCAAATTGAAGGTTTGTGGCAGCCCTGCGTGGAGCAGTTCTCTCGGCCGCATCTTTCCAATAGCATTTGCTCACTTCGTGTCTCTCTGTCACATTTTGGTAATGCTTATAATACTTCCAACTTTCTCTTTTTGATTATATTTGTTATAGTGATCTGTGATTAGTGATCTTTGATGTTATTTCTACGACTGACTGAAGGCTAAGATGATGGTTAGCACTCTTTAGCAATAAAATATTTTAAAATTAAGGTATGTACATTGTTGTTTAAGACAGAATGCTATTGCACACTTACTAGATTCTAGTATAGTGTGCACATAACTTTTATACACACAAGGAAACCAAAAAAATTGTGTAACTGGCTTTATTGTGATTTTTGCTTTATTGTGGTGGTCTGGAACCGAGCCTGCAGTATCTCTGAGGTCTGCCTGTATATAACTGCAGCCTTCTGCCCTATGCAGAATAGCCCAAGAGCACTCTTCGTAAGTTACGCCCTTTACTGTAGCACTAGCTACCTTTCACTGACATTGTCTCTCCTGAGGGACAGGGACTCTACTGATAACATCTTCCCGCCTACCATTTGCAGGACACCATTTGCAGGACAAAGAGCTGATGTTTTCATCTAAAAGTATACTTTCCAAATTTTCCTCGTCTGCACATGCTCAATAATTGAAGTACGTATTAAATTAAGCGTGACCATTTAATTTATCATCCAAACTGGGATACCTCTGCGAGTGAAAGGAGAGTTTTATTAGAACACAGAACAGAACTGTGTCCAGGCAAACTAGGACATATAGTCACCCTAAGCTTTATAAATTTTAAAATTACCAAATTTCCTTAATTATACCATGGCTGATCATTAACTCACTCATTATCATAAAAATGACCTTGATGATGGCAACAAAATAACTAAAAACACAATGTTTTAAAAATTGAGGGATATCAGTTAACTTGAACTTGATATTTTGTGCCTGTTATAAGCAACATGATGACCAAGCCTCCTTCTTTTTCTCTTCTACTTCCATAGTATCTTCTCCTCCATTCAGTCCTCTTCTTTTATTGTCACTTTGTCACTATAGACAAAGGCCAATAAAAGAAGAAGAAAAAAAAATGAAAACAGGAGTAAGAAGGGGGCTGATCAAGGGTTGTGTCCAGGATTTGGAAGCAGTATCTTGCACAAGCCATCTTGTTTCATTTTTATTCCTTTTTAATCACTTTTTTTTTTCAAAGAAAAAGCATAACGGAGCATGCATTGATCTTACAATAAGCTTTACTTAAACAGTAACATTTGAGCCCATGGTAAATTATGCAGTTCACTATATTAAGCCAGGACTTTCCAGTCCACCCAAAGTTTCCAGTAAAGTTCTGTTTGACCTTTGTATAAAAGACCACCTTTGCTAGGTGACTTATTTTTGCTGCCCTCTTGGGTGGTCGAATGAGGCAGATTTCCCTGTTGAACAACATACAACCTTCTTTTTTGCCAACTGAACATTACACTGGGATGTGGCTTGGAGGAACAGTTTCTCAATACTATAAACAACGGCTTTCTTGGAACAGCCTGTTGCTGAAGCATAAAGAGAGGTTACTCTTGGTTTTGCCTTCGGTAGCATATGAATTGGTTAAGAAATAAGTGTGGCTGAGCCACCAAAGTACAGTGGCCATAATATAATTAAGTTCCGTATCCTCCCTGGAGGCTCGGAGCAGTATTATTATGACACCGAGCTTAAAGAAAAGGAATTTTTTCAGAGCCAGGAAATTAGTGAGAAGCAGTCCTTGGGGAAATGTTGCAAAGTCAAAAAAACTGAAAGAAATCAGTAGAAACAGCATAAAAGTTACTCAAGGAAAAGGGCTGGTTAAAATACAATATTTTGTTATCTTGTGAGCCTGAGTATATTAAGTCATTATCTTTCAAAAGAGTAGTGTTTTGGGGATTAAACATGCTATTGGAGTTAGGATGGGGAAGAAATGGAGGATTAAAGATGTGTTTGAAATATTGAAAACAAAGGGAAAATATGAAATGTTTCTAGAAGGAATTATCGGGAAGACTTTTGCTCTCTGCTTATCCATGATAAATTGTATTTAGAAATAAAGTTTTTAATAACAACTTAGACTATTAAGGTGTAGACTTAATATAGACTACTAAAAATTTATTACAGATGTGAGTGACTCTGAGTGGAAAGAAGAGGACAAAGAAATGAGAATGTAGAGCTATTTGGCTATTTGCTGCCTCGCCCTAAGGCCACAACACTCAGCAAAGCAGCTCATGTAGTTGTCAGAGCTTCCCTAGAAGACCTTAGTCGGGCCTCAGCAGTCACAGGGACAAAAAGTTTCTCAGAATACGTATGAAAGCATAAACACTGAAAAGAAAGATACTTAGCCTGGATTTCTTTCCAAATCATTCCTGTTCAAGGCATCACTCTTTATCTTTTAGGCTCCATGACAGATTGGCTTAAGATAAGCAATCAAGTCTTCAGGGCAAGGGTGATTTATTCTTTGGTAATATACCACAGCTTTGTCACTCTATAGATTGTTATATTCAGTCAGTCCTTTTATCATTCATTGGTTTTGACTGAATAATGTAGCGGGTAATCCTGCTTGTGTCTGTCTGTCTAGGCATCAGCCATCCATGCAATAACTCCTTGGATAGCCTAATAATATTCTCTTCATGTGTCCTGCCCAGGAAAGCTACCTTGTAATAAGCATTGCTTTCATAGAAGTAGAGTGCTTTGGGGTGGAAGAGAAGGGCTGCTGCTCACTATAAAGTCCAATCCCACACATGGTACTGGTCAGACAAATCAAGGGCCTGAATGTGGAGCAAATCCATCTCTTATACAACCAGTCTTCTACCTAGAAGTAGAAGAGTTTAGAGTAAACATTAGTGCGTTGACTGTAAACAAGTACAAACTTAATGCTTAATTTCTGCCAACCTCAAGGAGGATAGTTCAGTCGCCTACAAGTAGGAATCAAGAAAGTGTATTAGATATGCTCAAGAATCAGTGAGCATCTTCCAGTTCTTTGGCTCTAGATGTGGAGTAGCCCTAGATTAAACTGATGCTTTGATGTCTTCCTTCTTCACACAATCGGGAATCATCTCCCGACCATAAAGCTATAAAAGTCATTTGATCTGCTGAGTGCTTTTGGTGTTCCAGGTGCCTAGTAACTTTTTGAAATCTTTTTGCTATTGGTCTATAGGCCACTTCAGCATTATCAAAGTTGAATATGATACCTTATACTCTATTTACATGCACCTTTCAACTTGATAGGCAAAGGGATGTACCGTTTTGAAGTTTCACTCTATTTCGGAGACTTTTTAAGGTACACCTTCTTTAATTCTGGGTGTTATTAATAGTCCTATAATCTGGGTATTTCGATTCCTATTTTATAGGTAAGAAACTCATGTTCAGAAAAGTTAATAATCTTCTCAATGATATATATCTAGAAACTGGCAGAACTAAGATTCAAATTCCTGTCTGTCTGACTCTAGTAATTGTGCAATAACCATCCAAAAACCAACCTGTGAACATTTGAAGAAATTTTGCTCCAGAATCAGCACTGATTTGCAGCTCTGCTCGTCCACTGAGCATTCCATAATAAACTAACACAAAGCTAAAACCCAGATCATATTCCTGCTCCCATCAGCCTCTGTTCCCAAGTATGGGTCAACCCTGGAACATCTTGTTGAAGCAGAAAAAGAAGCTAAGCTTGATTTGGCCTGGAGCAATATGATTGTAAAGGAAGTTAAGTGTGGCTTGCTAGAAGAGTCCGTTTGATGTTGGTTGACAGAATGTCCTTCTGTAGAATTAATTGGAGATTCTTTTTTTGAAGTCCCAAGCAGCCAACAGGTGAAAATGCATTATTCATGCAAATCTTGGGGAAAAGGCTCACCTGTGGTGAGATAAGGCTTTCCCTATCTTAGATGAATGGGAAGTTTGATTCTTCTGCCAAAACAAATTGGGAGTCTAAACATTAGAACTTATGGAGAAGGGTTATGCCCGTCTGATGTATTTGAAGAAACCGGAGGCTCTTTTGTTCTGTTGTTTCTCCAAGTCAATTTCGCACACCAAAAGACACGTGTCATGGGGAGCATGTTAAATGTCAAAGAGACTGTGTCAAGTGGGTAGACATTAATTAACTCTGCCAGATGAAACAGTTGCAGAATGGGAGAAATGAGGAAATGCATCATCTACGAAGCTGTATGCAGAAGTGGAAGAGTTGGGAATTCTTTCTCATATACACGAAACTTCTCAATTCTCCTGTGTCTCCTATTCTGTATAAGTTGTCCTTACTCGTAAATTGGATGTGGTTAAAGGCCATAGACACTTTATGGGTTTAAAGTAAGAGCACCAAAAACTATAACTATAAATGTCATTGGCGCACTTATTTCTCCAACAAGTTTGGTATGTTATAAATGTCATCTAGAGCCCATGCCATACCAGTAGGCAGATATAATTTAGGAGCTTCTTTTAGATACTTAAACCATTTCAATGACAGATAAATATCTTCCAGAGGGTTAGGATCACAAAAATGAAAAAAATATTTTTATAAATTGTTGGATTAGGTCATACAGTTTAAGCTTAGTCCATAGCGTTTAAGCCACTCCTGCACATGTGCAATTCACAAAGATAGTTGACTTCAGAGGGCTTTTAGTAATGTATTTTGTTTCATCTAGAAGATGTTCTTTATAACAAACAGGAAACCTCACTAAATATAACCCAAAGTTTAAGCAGTGGAAAGGCACATAGATGATGTCGTACATTATAAATATTTTTTGTACTTGCTGGTTTATTTCTAAGGAAATTATGAGAATGACATCATAATGATGACTGACTTTTATTAGTGTTTTTGCTCTGAAGCTCTAAAGCTCTAGACCAGTAGTTGTAAAGAAAAACAAATTGTCTGGCATTATCCCTTAATACTTTACCTGATGTTTTCTAGTGGCATTAATTCTAGGAAGTAATTCTAGGACCACTATATTATCATCAGTTCTCTTTTACACATTTATCATGAAAACCAGCATGATAGTAAAGCACACAGTTTCTTAAACTCAAAATGGGAAATAATTACCTTGTATTTTTGGCTGAACTACTGCTTGGATAAGTCTGCAACTCGAAGAACAATTTTGGAGTAATATTTTATAGACCATTACTAGTTGCAGTTAGAGAAAGGCTTTTCATAACCATCCAATGTAAATTTTAGCAACATGCTCCTTTGTTCTACTAATACCAAGCGGAAGTTAACTTTCTATTTTTACTGAGGCTTTACTCTAATGCCTTTTCTAGATAAATCCTCTTAAATGATTTATTTGATAAAATTGAGCCTTAGAAGAGCATGGGGCAAAGATATATATAATACATGAGATGGAGCTATAGGTCTTATAGTCTTTTATTCATACAGCCAACTATTTGAGTGCCTATTAGGTGTCAGCCATTGGGTTGAGTGCTGGGATACAGTCAAAGAATAATCAGATTTGATTTCCATTCAAGATTTCTTCTTTATGGAGTAGGGAGACTGGTAAGTACAATCAACACAACATAATAGGCTATTGATATGGTGTCCTAGCAATATGTAGAAAGTGCTAGGAAGAAAAAGAGAGAGGCATGCTCTGGGATCAGAGTAGACTGCAGAAGAGCTGGAGCTGGGTCCTAAAAGATCTATAAGTTCTTCCCCAACAACTAGATGGGGATGGTCTTCCAAGCAGAGGAAATAACCACGTGCAAAGGCATCAGGATGTGAAAACCTAGGTAGCATTGAGATAGTATGGCAGAGCTGAGGCTGGAAAAAGAGGTTAGGGCTGTCTTTAAAAGGGTCTTGTGTTCCCTGTCTAATCCCTTGAACTTATTTTTCAGGTAATGAGAGTCAGAAAGTTTTGTTTTGTTATTAAGGAAGCAAAATTAAATGATCAGATGAGCTTTTTACAAACCTGTGTGTAGGAAGTGGGGTAAGGCTCTTCTTATCATCAGACACAGCCAACAGAAACAAAAACCTCTCACAGCCAAAGAAGAAAAATGAGCTGTCCTTTATCCTGTCCATGGTTTTCTTACCTCCGTTTAGATTTATATCAGGAAATTACTTGATTCAAAGAAAACTTAGCTTGATCTGTGTTTTCAGCAGCTCAACAGCAAAGGATGGATGCCAAAGGCACTCCAGCATCAGTAAGGGCAGTTCTGTCTTGGGCCATTTCCTGCTTCTAGACTACTCTAGGATCATGTGTGGTATTATACCAAAGAATGTTCCTTGTATATTTGAGAGTTCTCCGGACAATCTCACATGTATCTGTGAGAGTCTTCTGTTTACCACACAATGAAAAGAGTACCCATTTTCCAATAAAAGAAATGACTTCCTGTATCATTTTTACAGTGATAAAATGTGGGTTTCTGGATACTTGGATTTCTAATACATCAACATGGCCTTACATTTTGGCTATAAGTGTAAGAAAAAAAATCCTTAAAAGGTTTTATATTATGCATATTAATTTTGATTGGTAATTTCACATTTCCTGATTCCCACTCTCCAGGCTCATAGGTGTAACGTGAAAGGCAAGATATTTTGTGTCTGGAAATACTTAAGAATGAGCAGAACAAGGCAGTTTGTGGATATTGCTGACATTTGTGTCCATAATTCGGCTGATGAACTGCTGCTTCTGGAAATTTGCTTTTTTAACCATATGATGATCCTTAAAATATCTATGTAGTTTTTGCTAATGTGTTTGTGTTTATATTTTCTTTTTTTTATATTCACACGTTATGTATAAATACAAACATTAAGTATCTTTATTTATGTAATTAAATAAGTATGTAGATTTAGATTTCCTATATAAAGATGGCCTTTTAAAATTGGTTCCTTAATTTGATTTCACATAATTACAAATATACAGTAAAACAAGTAGCTTTACTGCAGATGCCACACATGAGAAAACCAAAGGCCATCAACAATGCCCTTTCCAAGGTCCTCACCCTGAAAGTCACTTTGTCACACAAGCCATCAAATGAGAAACAAATCAAGTATTTTACCCAACCGTAGTTTTCCACTTGAAACCATCAAGACAGAAAAGGTATTTTCCCTATCAAGATGAAAAAAACTATGAGTGCTTAGGAAGAATAATCGAATTATCATTTCTTTTACAGCTGATCTTATAGTGTACATCTTGGTTTGAGGTTATAGCTCTGTTAGAATAATTGATGAATGAATAAATGATTATTCATCCCTGGATATAATCCTAAACTCTCAATCCTTCCTTACATTTAAGGATAGCACTCTGTTGCCTACTGTCATGTACATGAACTACAAGCCCATTGCTCCATCCCTCATGATGAGGAAGAAAAGAGCTAATTAGTGAGCAGCTAATATGGACCAGTTGAGTGTTAGTAACTTAAAATTTTTATTGTATTTTTCATTAAAAAAGGAAACCTGATGAAGTAGAAGTTATAATTCATTTACAATAGAAAAAAAAAAACACAAAAATAAACCTGAAGTTCAAGTGTGTTAAATTACTTCCCCAAAGTCAAACAGCTTGTAAGTCACAAAGCAGGGATTCAAACCCAGCTCTCATATTAAAGACCCACCTTTATTTCACTCTATTCATCCGTGACCTCAGATCCCTAAAACTCTTCACGGTCAGAGAGCAGGAATGGAAGAGTGTGTGTACTTTTGTACTCTTTCCTTACATTTCTCTTTTCCCAAAGAATTATACCCAATATTAATGAAGTGTCTCTCTGGGAGATGCTATTCTTTCTTTCCTTGGAATTTTCTTCCCTTTCATTGTCTGGCTCCTGAAGTCTCAACTTGAATACATGTCTTCAGAGAGGCCTTCCCTGACCCCCCCTAGCCTAAATTGGATTCCCCCTGATATGCATTCCAATAACACCCTATTCTTTTCTTTTTAGTCCTCTCCAACATTTAATTATGCATTTGTTTGTAGGCTTACTTGTCTGAAGACTCTTCCCCCAACTAGCATACAATAGCTGGCCGTGGCATATAGTAACATTGGATGACTTTTGATGAACATCATCTTGTGTCAGGGCCCACTCTACACTCTTTCAATTAACTACCGCCCCCCAACAACTTTTGAGATAGCAAATGTCCCTGTTTTGAAGGTGAGTCAACTGAGTAACTTTCTCACGTAAAAAGCTAACAAGTGGAAGAGCCAAGTTGCAAACATAGGCTGTCTAAACCCCTGGGCCCATCCTCGACACCAACGAATAGGAATTTGATGCCTAATGACCTGGGAGCAACTGGCTCACCATATTTGCCCCCCGATGATTGAGTGGAGTGCTGGAATCTGAGAGCAAAGCTGTGCAGTGAGTGAGGATAAATGGTGACCACGCTATGGATGATGGTGGAAGGGGGGCGCTGGCGGTTGGGAAAGTGGAACCTTTATAAACAAACACTTCATTTGCCCCATGTTTGAGAACCAGGAACTAGTCTCTGCATGGTGATTCTGTGAATGAAAACGGGGCAGTTAGTGTGTCATCAGTTTTGTCCACATTGCTACAAATGTTGAATTATAAACATATTAGAAAACTCTGCTCTTTTTCCTGTTTGGCTTTTCCCTCAGTTCACTAAGAACACTAATTCAGGCAATTTGAATAACAGAAGTTTCCTCAAATTTTGCCTTTTGGTCCAAAATTATATTATCCCTAAATACGTAAAGCAACTTTCCCATTATATTAAGAATTATAGGGAACAGAGCTTCTTTTGCACTGAAAACTGTCCTACTGGTGAAACTTCCCTGGAAAAGGTGAACAGCTACACACTGTCCTCCTTAAAATAAATCTTCATGTATTTGAAGCAAGTTATGTGCACTCAGATTTTTTTCTTTTGTGAACTTAAGAAATACCAGCCCTCCCTTTAGTCTTTCTTCATAAATCCTATTCTGATTTTATAATTACTTTCATATCTTTAATCTGGACTTCAGATTTTTCAGATATCTGCAATATACAGTTCCCACACTTAATGCCATATAGTATCATACTTTCCTGATTATGGAACAGCAAAAATTTATGTTTTAAATTCTTACCTAATTTAATATTCAAGATGCATTTTTCCAGAAATATATATTAATTACTTTTATTCAGAATTACTATAAATATGTAATATATCAAATTTCAAAAAGAGTTGCTTAATTTGGATATCTGAGGCGTAGCAAATGTTTGTTTACTAAATGTTGGTTTGTAACTAATGATATTTTGGAGTAAGAATGATTTTTTAATGTAAAAATGAAAGTTTGGAGTGATCGTCTTTTAATGTTGCTCTGTTGCTAGAATTTGATCATTTTGTAAAATAGTGATTAATGAAAATATCAGATTCAAAGAATTTCATTTTATTATTTTGGTAAATTCCAAGTTTAATTGACATCTAAATCATGTAAATGCAAACTCTACTCAGAAAGTAATTTCAAAAGTACCATAATTTTTATATGACCTTGAAGTTGAAGCAATCTATTGCATAACTTTTCAAGAGAAGTCACATAGAGGAAACCTCATATTTTCTTAAATTTATTAGTGCTCCTTGGTGGTCTAAACTCTTCGGGGTTTTTTCAAGGTTTCTTTTCAAAGCAATAATCTTACTTAATTGTTTAATGTTTGTTCTCATATAAGTCAATTTGAGTTCTTTCGAGTAACAATAGGAAATACATAATGGCAAAGAGCAGTGAAACATGACTAGGAAACTCAAGTATCCTAGTGTTGTATTTCTATATAATGATGTGAAGATAATGCTTTTAGCTGCATGACCATCATATTAGCCACACGTCATAAAAAACAAACTTTATAAAAGCAAGGGGTCAAATTAATTTAAAACAATTTTGTACCCTTACCTAGAGTGAGGCATTTATCCTTAATATTGTGATTTTTTTTTTTTTCTTTCATTGAAAGGACCCTGAATCTTCCATTTTCTGACAGGAGACAAAAGATTTTTCAGACTACGAAGGTATAAATCAGATGAAAATATTAAGGAAACATGCTTTATAGTCTTGGGTTTAATATTTAAAATAAAATGGTCAGACTTTATGCCACAAAGATTTTAGCTTTAAAGATGGTAAATGAAATCATATGAATCCATTTTATTTCTTTAGCTTTTCAGTATGAAAATTTAATATTTCTAATAATTTCATTAAAATTTTTACTCTTTTTCTGATAAAAGTTAATAATCCTTACTTCAGTTAGACCTTTATTAATAAACTATGAAAGGGCTTCCCTGGTGGCGCAGTGGTTGAGAGTCCGCCTGCCGATGCAGGGGACACGGGTTCGTGCCCTGGTCCGGGAGGATCCCACATGCCGTGGAGTGGCTGGGCCCGTGAGCCATGGCCGCTGAGCCTGCGCATCCGGAGCCTGTGCTCCACAACGGGAGAGGCCACAACCGTGAGAGGCCCACATACCGCAAAAAAAAATAAAAATGAAAAAATTTTAAAAATAAACTATGAAAAATTATTTTTCTTTATGACAGACCAAGTCATTCTAAGAAAGATATTTCCCAGCTGTGAGACGATAGAATGACACTTCTTCTTACCCATTAAGTAAGTTACAGCTTTGGGGTTTGAAGGAGTTAAGGTATTTTCTAAATCATTTTCCTTGTTCCAGAGGAATTAGTTGCTTTTCTAACAAGGCTTGCCCAATATTTGTCAACTTAATAATTTTTTAAAAATATTTACTCTTTAAGAATAATGTTAAGAAGGAAATCCTTGAGGGAGTGAGATAAGTAAAAATTGAAACTCCCCAAACATAAACAAATACTTCCTTTATTTGAAGCATAATCAAATCTTTGGGGATATGTATATTTTTAATATTTTTATATGTATTTTTTAATGGATGTACATACTCTCACATACTGTTTGAATAATTTTAGATTCTTAGGTCATAACTGGATATTCAAACTTGCGTCTAAATTTAGTGTCTTTAATCTGTAATATTGCTCTGAGGTAATTTTCCCAGCTGTTTGCCAATATCAAGAATGCATATTTTTCTATCATAAATCTTGAAAGTGCATTTTTACATAGAGTTTGTTTTTAGAGGGGAGAAAATATTGTGACTTGCCATCTGTATTATTAGAGAACAAATATTGGGGTTAATTTGTTTCTCCCATTCCTTTTGCTTGTTTACTAATTAACTTCAGAATATACAAACACTATATATATTTTTAACTGAAAAAAAAAAAAAGTAGGATTCCTACAGTAGCCAAGTGTGTATGTTTCAATGCTAGGATAAAAATTCAGATTACCCCGAGTCTTGCAAATCATTCATTAATAAGCCACTGGTAACACATACCATCTAAATCTTCTAAAGAGATATAGACAGATCTTTATCAAAACTATGTGGTAAGCCTGGTGCTAAATATAAGTATAACTGTGCCTTTCCATGCCTGCAATTTTCTGAAGTCCAAAAGTTCTTCACATGGTAGCTGGCAAGATAATACCCCTCTACATAATTTAAATGCATTCCTCATCTGATTCAAATGTAGGGCTACACATTCTCTACTTCAAAATCACATTCCCTTCCAATATCTGATTGTTTTATGGATCAATTGAGTTTGAGGATGGCTCTTACCTCTCTGTCCATTGTAAATAGCTGTATCTTCCATTCAAATTGCACATTGGAATTTACAAAATGATTTTGCATTTATTGTCTTCTTTGATTATCTGAGCAACTTTATGAGAGGGAGGAGAGATTTTTACCAAGGAGTTTTCCTTTGCCTTTCTTGCCCCTGAAACAACCAAGTAAACTCCTTGAAAGGATTGTTGAGCGTTCTACTCTATTTTTTGATGGTATGCTAGTTTTTACGTACAGTTTCATCTAAAATCCAGTAAAAAAAAAAAGTACCTCCTCCCCTCATCTTAAATTAATGATTTATTTAATATTTTGAACCCCGTTTCAATTCACAAAAAGATTTGAGTGCTTCGCATTGAAAGGAATAGGTTTGATAAAATTGTAAAGCAGGAGATAAAAGATAAGAGCACAATACTAATGGGGAAAAGAATAAAAGAGGCTTGAAGGAGAATAGAAGTGTCCTACAGTGGTGGTCCAGGGTTTACCAGAGCTAATTGTGCTCACCTCTTCACACACCACAGTCAGACATCAAGTTGCCAGTTTGAAATTGGCCATGGCAAGAGTATTTACACCATGGAAATGTACATAAGTCAGGATTTTTTTCCCAGATAGTTGGCTTATCAGCACATTGCCTTAAGCCTAAATTAACCTTTGTGTTAACATAACTGATATACGTTTCATTTTATTCTCCTGCACAGCTTTGTAAACTTAAGTAAGACTGTTTCAGTACTGCCTCGGTCTGTGAACAATGGGTGCTGATGAGGGAATACTATCTATTTTGTATTTGTTCATGTTTTCATTTAGGAAATATTTGGTGAAGTGGTAGAACATAACAGTTTACATTATTTCTTCTCCAATCAGATAATCTCTGCTTTGCCTCTTCTAGTTGCACATTTGGAGCAAGTTACTCAAATCCTCATGCCTCTGTGTCCCTATCCAGAAAATAAAGATAATAATAAAATAGTATTAAACTCTAGAATTGTTATAAAGTTTAAACAAGATAATGCTTGCAAATTACTTAGCGTGGTTTCTGGCACATAGTAAGAGCTCAATACATGTTACCTTTTATGACAAGGCTTCCACTGTAAGACACTTTGTCTTACTTTGTAAGACACTAGAAATACCAAGAGGAAGTCCCTGCCTTTAGGAAGCTTACAGTCTAGTGGAGAATTGGTCTAGCTCCTAATTTACCTATCTGACATTTTGCTGTGACTAATAATGTAGCTGCCCAATATTTTACTCATTTATAATTCAGTCTAAAAATGTGTGTTTTAAAAATATTTATTTATTTGAAGTGTAGTTGATTTACATATAGTGTTAGCTTAAGGTATACAGCAAGGTGATTCAGTTATATACATATAATTTTTATATCTATATATATAATATTTTTCAGAATATTTTCCATTTTAGTTTATTACAAGATATTTGAATACCCTGTTTTATACAGGAAATGTGTACTTTTAAAAATCTAAGGTCCAGCAAGTATTAAACCTGTAGGTTGCAATAGAAGAGTTTAAGGTAGCTACAGTCTTCTTTAATTATCATTTTTATTCATTTTTAATTCCATGAAGATTCTTGTAGTTTCTGTCAAACTTCTGCTCATTTGTTTTCAGGTACCTAAACATACAGCATAAGAGCTTTGCTTTCTTTACGTGTTGCCAACGTCTCTATACATTTCCTTCTTCAGAAAAGTGTTTAGTGCTAGGATTTTGGTTTTGTTTTTGCTTTGAATTTTATTTATTGTTTTATACAGTAGGTTCTTATTAGTTATCCATTTTATGCATATTAGTGTATCTATGTCAATCCCAATTCATCCCACCACCCCCACCCCCCAACCCCGCTTTCCCCCCTTGGTGTCCATACGTTTGTTCTCTACATCTGTGTCTCTATTTCTGCCTTGCAAACTGGTTTAGGATTTTGTTTTCAGGAAGAGTTTATTATACTTTTTGTAGCTTTAGTATTTTGTAATCATTTCACATAGATGTTCCACACATTTAGTTTTATTGAAGCATTGTTTTCTTTTAGAGAAGATGGTTTGGAGAACTGAACTTTGGAACATGACAGATATTATTAACACTTGACATATAGTGAGCCAAATAGTCCTTCGTGCTCAAGCCATTCCCTGATACTATATTGGATTCATTGGACAGCATATATTAAAGGTTCTACAGCAGCTAATTGCTGCCTGGAACAATGTAAAAGGGACAGTCCACTCTCTAATGTGCCATCCTGTATCAAACATCACAGTTCAAATGGTAAAAAGCCTAGGGAAAAATAGAAACACGAAAGTTGATTCAATTTGACAAATATAAAGTTTGTATAAAATAAATCATGTACACCCATACATAAATTATTGTGACCATAACAGTTTTTACATATGTAACTGAATGTGTATATACTTTTTTCCCCATAGGCATGAGATGTCAAAAGAATATTAGTACCTGGAATAAGAAGCAGCTGGGAAGCTGTAAATTCTAGAAAATAACCGCTTCTAGTATCTTCCCTCTGTGTAGGTCATAACTTAAACCCTATGTGACTGATTTATTTTGTTTATGCTTGAAAAGAGTGGGGAAGAGAATTGTTGAAGAGGGTACTGTGACTTTGGGATAGCTGGTCTCCATCTAGGATGTCTTTTATCCTCTCATTTGTACTTTTCTAGTCTGTTTTTGCATTTGCTACCTTCAGAAGATAAATTGTACAATCCTAAATGTAGATTTGACATGGACCAATTGCTGCATACCAGAAGTTATACACCCCATAAAACACTTCCTAAAAGCTCTGAATTGCTGGGTATCTCCTAGCAGCTCTCCAAACTCATTTGAAGCAGGACAGACCTCTTTGTCAGGTGGGTATGGTCGAGGTAAGCATGGGTCCTGCCAGTATTTGAAAATTATAAATACTTTCCTAAAGAACTAGAATTGTATTGGATAATTACAATTAAGCAGAGAATAGGCCTTAAAGAGACAAGACAGGGCTTCCCTGGTGGCGCAGTGGTTGAGTGTCCGCCTGCCGATGCAGGGGACATGGGTTCGTGCTCTGGTCTGGGAAGATCCCACATACCGCAGAGCAGCTAGGCCCGTGAGCCATGGCTGCTGGGCCTGTGCATCTGGAGCCTGTGCTCCGCAACGGGAGAGGCCACAACAGTGAGAGGCCCGTGTACCGCAAAAAAAAAAAAAAAAAAGAGACAAGACAATGCTGTGAAGAGCATTCAGTTATCAGGAAACCAAAAGAGTAATTAGAATAAGTTACAGACTTATTTAAAAGAAAAGCCAAATGTGGAAAAATATAGGAAATATTAAAGAAAAGGGGAGAATTAGTACTATGAGTGATAGGTCCTCAGTATTTTGTGGCTGGTTTCATGCTCAGAGAATAGTGAAGGTAAGAAAAGCCAAAAGAGTGAGTAATAAAATGGCACAAGATATTTTATAAAAATGTTCATTTCCAAAGTAAAATTTGTACGGCAGGAAGACTACCAAATTATTCCAAGTCTAACTTCAACTTCTTCGATAGAGTTGACCATGACCTCCTTCTCCCTAGAAAGGAGGATGGGCTAAAGAACCTCTTGGATTTTTTTCTGGAGTGTTTTCTGACACCAAATGACAGAGGTGTTTTGTTTTGTTTTGTTTTTCTCACATCAACCAATTCTGCAGTACCAACTGGGTGTCCAACAACTCAGTTCAGTTCTGACACTATCTGGAGTTAGCCCAGACTCCACAGATTATGGACTCAGTCCTACAAGACTGTCTCCCTTACAGGTACCAGCTACAAACGGGGTGCCCACGCTACCCACATTTCTGCTTCCCACAAGCTCCCCGTCAGCCTCCATAACTCATAGAAAGACTCACAGAACTCAGCAAACTGCTTTACTTACTATTACAGGTTTGTTATAAAAGCTATAACTCTGGAGCAGTTGGATGGAAGAGATGCACAGGGCAAGGTAGGGGAGTTAGGGGGACATGGAGCTTCTGTGCCCTCTCTGGGCACTTCCAGCACTCCCACGCCCTCCAGCACCTCAATGTGTTGACCAACCTGGGAGCTCTCCGGACTCCATTGTTTAAGGTTTTATGGCGGCTTCTTAGGCAGCTATGATTGATGAAATCATGGCCATTCATTGATGATTGAATTCAACCTCCCGTCCGTCTCCCCTCCCTGGAGGTTGGTGGGTAGAACTGAAAGCTCCAATCCTTCAATCACATTTTTTGGTTCCTCTGGCTACCAGCCCCCATTCTGAAGCTATCTGGGGGCCCACCAAGAGTCCCTTCATTAGCATAAACTCAGGTAAGGTTGACAGGGCTCATTATGAAGTACAAAAGACACTCCTTTCACTCAGGAAATTCCAATGGTTTTAGGAGCTCTGTGCCAAGATCCAGGGCCAAAGACCAAGTACATTTTTTGGTATAGCACAGACCACATCTTGCAGTTCCTCCCATAAACTAAGTCCGGGGCCTCAGGGGATTGACTCCTTTCTGAGACCAAATTAGACTTTTGGAGCTATTGAAAAGCAATGCTTCTCATCTTTTCCAGGAGTTGTTGGAGAAATGAATACCCTACAGTGTGTTTCAAAACTTACGAACAAAGCAAAATAACACAGTTTTAGTGAGTTTAAAATCCTCCATTGCATGGAAATGGTTTGCCCACATTGAATTTTACCTTCTTTGCATCCTGTGATTAACACAGGAGTTTGCTCTTGACTGAATTCATCTATGCCCACATGTTAACAGATGGTCTCTGCCTTCTCCTCCTCCATTCTGAAAAGTGCTTTCACTTCACGCTGAAGGGTGTTGGTTGTTCTTGCAGTACTCACAGCTGAGGGAGAGTGCTTGCTGTGAACGCGCTCTCCTTAGGTATCTCTCTGTGAACGTATAGGTGAATTTCACCAGCCTCCTGTTTCAGGGTGCTCACAGCAGGGCACGGCCAAGATGGCTCAAGTCATCAATGCTTTGGATCCTTTCAAAAAATAGATTAAAATAGCCATGTGGTAGGCAGGAAATGCCCCTCCCCCAAAGATGTCCTCATCCTAACCTCCAGAACCTGTGCATATGTTACTTTACATGGCAAAGGGGAATTGAGGTGGCACTGGAATTAAGATTATACTGAATTATCTGGGTGGGTTCAATGTCATCACAAATCCTTAAAAGTGGAAGGGGGAGCAGAGGTCAAAGGGATGAGATATGAGAAGGATTCATCCTGCTGTTATTGGCTTTGAAGATGGAGGGAGGAGGACATCAACCAAGGAATGCCTGATGGCTTCTAGAAGCTGGAAGGGACAGGAAATGGATTCTCCCCTAGAGCCTCCAGAAAGAAACACAGCCCTGCAGACACATTTATTTTAGCCCAGTAAGACCCATGTTTGATTCTGACTTACAAATTTTAAAATAATATATTTGGATCATTTCGAGCCACTAAGTTCATGGTGATTTTTTATAGCAGCAAGAGAAAACCAATACAGCTGCTATTGTATCTGAGCTAATAATTCTCAGATAAACCTATTTGTCATTTCTAAACAGCAAAAGGTTCCAGTCTAAGAAGTACAGGTTTGCACGAGGAGGGGCCCATATTGGTCTCCAAGTCCCCTTGTTCCTTTCCTGAGACTGTGCCCGCGAAACATAGACGTGCAAATGACAATTAATAAATGACAATTAATAATTTATCTGTTATAAAACCAAGATGTTTTTTCTTTTTCTTACCAAGTTTTAAAGTGGAGAAACCTCAGTGATACTGTGTCAGAAGTTACCCAGAGTAGGTATTTACTCTCCTTAATACTTGTGTTTGGGCCATACATATTTCTAAGAGTGTAGCACTGTTTAAATACCCTCACCCCCAATCAGCATCATAAAGAAGTTATGGGAGGAATGAAACAACTGAAACTTACTTTGTTATCTGCTTCCATGGGTAAGTTCCCGGAGGGCAGGAATTGGTTCTCACTGATTGTCTTATCCCTGGTGTCAAGTACAATGCCTAACACGTAGTAGGTATTCAATAAATATTTGTTGAATGAATGTTAAATACACAATTGTTTTGACAAGGGGGTAACAAGGAATATCTTGAATTTAGCAGTGCATTATTTACTTTAATCTGTGTTTCCTTGCTTTCTCTATACCATAAGGCTGTTGTATAGATCACTGAACTTGAAGCCAGTCACTTGCCAAAGGGTCACTAAGCAAACTATGGAAAAATGAGAAATGATGCTCCCAGCTCAGTGCTGCCCAGTCCTGTTTCCTAAAATACACAAGTCGATTGCCAAATATGAAATATGAAGGCACAGGAATGAAAAAACGTATATATATTAAGGCAAATTTTAAAGAAGTTGGAAGTCAGAAAAAAATTAACCACATTGAAAGTATGAACACACTGGAGTGTTTTCTTTAAAATATCATAATGAAAGGCCATGCCCCACAATTGCTCTTAAAAAAGAAAAACATACTTCTTGTTAGAATCACCTTGTGATTCTCTGTGTTTTTCAATAGATGCTTCATTTTCTTCAAAGAGGAATATTCATAGTCAATTGGTTAGAACTTCCATGTGTTCACCAGGGAAGAGTTTATCTCAAAACTATAGGACTAGATCTGATCTTGTACTTACGTGAAAGTCATCAATACTCTTTGTTTGGGGTTTTTGTCTCTTTTCTGCTGACCCTGTGAAATTGTTCCTGAGAGCTGAATGAGAATTAGAATGGCAGTTAACTACTTATTAAAAGTCTCTAAGGAGGGTTTTATGATTTACTCTGAAACATGGGTTAATCTCAAGGTTCCAAAGTGTATAGGGACATTATTTTCAAATCATTCAGCTACCTGATTTTGAGGAGTCATTGGTGCTTGGTGAGGGGCTGTCCAGAAGTTCATGTATTGAGAGGACTGAGCACGGGGAGGACAGGGGCTCATGGTAGCCTACGATGATGCTTGGTTGAGGCTTCAGTCAGTGAGCTTGAAAAAAAAAAAGAAAAAAAGCATTACGCAAACAGAGGAAACCCTAAAGTATTGCTTGTAAATTACTTGTTGCCCGTTTAGTTCAGGCAGCGATATGCGCTCCCAGAAGCACGATGTGCACACAAAGCTATCGGTATTAGTAACGAAGTACAAACTGTAATGTGAATATTTGGTCGCATTGCTGCTTCTCACATGACTAAGGACAACATTTTGGACATTGGGTTAATAGTTTTCAAAAGTATGATGTCAGAAGTCAGTGTCTTTCTGAAAGGTGTGGCTCCCCACCCCGCAGATCTTCCATTTGCCATTCTACAAATGTGTCTGTCTCCCTTTTAAGACAGCTTGGCTGATCTAATTAAATTCACTAGAGGTTCATTCTCTCCAAATGCTCAGCAGAAACAATTGAGTCATTTGACATTTCTGGAAGGAGGGCATGGTTTCAAATCCATAAAGCTACACATAACGAGGGGAAAGGATGGGAAGGAATAAGAAGACAGTCTAACATTGACACAAGGGCTTTTTGCTGAGCCTGGGAGAGCTGGGCTGCTGGTCCAATCCTGACTGCAGGGGCAGCACTCAGGCTGTCAGGCGGCAATGTGCCGGTGAAGACTATGGTTGAAGCAACCACAGAGGGTCTGGAAGCCTCAAATGTCTAGTGGTGGTTCTGGCATTATGGCCTCTGACCCTGGTCCAAAGTTAAACCTTCTTTGGAAAAAAAAAAAAAAAAAAGCATTACCCAAACAGAGGAAACCCTAAAGTATTGCTTGTAAATTACTTGTTGCCTGTTTGTTTCAGGCAGTGATGTATACTCCCAGAAGCGTGATGTGTACACAAAGCTATTGGTATTAGTAACAAAGTACAAAGTATAATGTGAATGTTTGGACACATTGCTGCTTCTCACATGACTAAGGACAACATTTTGGACATACTTCTCCATCTTTATGATTTGTCAGTAACATACTTTAAATGGACAACATAACTCTGCAGGCTAATTGAAGCTAAACCTCCTGACAGCAGTCATATATCCTTCCTTCCCAATCTCTGAGCATTTAAGAGTTGTGCTATACGACATAATTTTAAAAGCTAGTTTCGAGAGACACTCTAGGATATTTACATAGAATGTTAAATTTTTTCATCAACATAGTTATGAAAGTGAGCATTTCTCTGAAATAACTTGAGTCATTAGTCATGTTTCTAAACCACCCAGAACACTACTTCACACCTGGAAGTTGACTTTAAAAAAATGAAATCACATGTAATGATTACACAAATATAAATCCTATAACCTGAAAAATTCAGGACATTTTAAAATGACTTTTTTGATTTATATTCTTGTCATTCAGATGTCTCATTCTGTTTCCATATTTGGCCCTTTAATAAAAGTCAGCGATGCCCCTCTACATTCATTTGTGTGATAGGTGAATCTTTAACGTAAACGACTGTCTTCTGTCACTTGTGGATTTATTTCAATCTCTTTTCCCATCTGTCTCTCTACAATGCATGAATTCTATGTTCCTAATTCCCAAAAAGCAACCAGCACGGTTTTAAACTATGTTGCTAGCCAGCTCAAGTTGTCTTTCAGATGATTTGATTAAAAACTACAAAAGAACTACTTTCAACAAAAGCTTCTTATAGTGGAACGCAAACATTTGTGAAGTGGGTTTGCAGTACTTACCCTGCATTCACAGCTTTAGAGGGAAATATATGCGGAGAGGAATTAATCACAAACTAAATCCCACCCCTAGGCCTCCTCATACATCTATCAAGGAGGTTTACATGTGCAGTGGCTTTTCTACAATCGAATCTTAGTTACACATCCCTGTTTTCAATATCTCATAAGAAAGGCAAGAGATGTTTATTTACTGAAGATATAAGAAGAAAAACAGCAATGTTGAGTCAATATTAAAATCATCATAACAAGATAACCCCAAAAAACAAGGCTTATTCATAAATCCTAGTCATAGAGACTTACCCTTCTGCGAGCTTGTTCTTAAAATTAATCATATTGTGATATGCAAATGAAGAGGCTGCCCTTTTTTGACATTTGAATAATAATGTGGTAGGTCTGGGATATTTTCATCCACTTTATTATTTACACACTCTTAAAGTTTGGATGTTTTCCGCTTTGGATGGCATAGCTCTGAAAGCAGTTTTTCTCTAATCTGGGAAATAAAACAAACGGTGCTTATTAAAAGTGAACTTTTATGCCTAAAGCTTTAAATTCACAAATCCTTGTAGCACACAAACTACAAACAGTTCTGGGCTTTGTTAGTAACACATGCTATCCTGGGGGACAGAGGCAGGAGAGCGCTTCCGTGATTGAGCACAGCCTTGTGAAGAAATGGCGGCATTAGAGACTTTTTTTCCTCTAACACTTCTAAGGAGTAACTTACAGCTTTTTGCCATAAGAATGTTGTGCTGTTGAATGAAACAGCGTGTATAAGGTGATGTCCTAGCGGCGGTCGCAACGTTCAGTTTCTGCCACGTTTTTCGCCATTGTGCATAACTCAGCAGAGCACAGAGGAAGTGCTCCCTGGCTTACCAGAATTTGAACTTGAAGTCTCTGATCTAGATAATTTTAGATACTTTGATTTCATTATAGAAATTCCTAGACTACTTGTGGGATAAAACAAATGCTAAGACCATATTGAGTTTCATCGAGCTGAATTAGCAGAAAATAAAGATAAAATGCCTTTCTATTTAAGCACACGATGATGTTTTAATTGTTACAGCATTTGGCATGCCTAATGTATACAATTCTTGACATTCATACAATAACAAAAGAAGGTTGTTTGGGATTTTTCTTTTATTTCCTAGTGTCTCCTTTCCTCTCTAGGATTTCTCCCACCCCCATCCCAGCCCTGGCTTTTAGCTCTCCTTTCATTTCTCCATTTTTCTATAAGGAAAAAAAACTCTAGGCAGCAAAGGGATATATGTAAAAATACCTCATTTCGATGTAGAGAGACCAAGGCTGCTTATTACCTAGCTATGATGAACAGACCACCACGGTTGTGACAACTGATGTAGATGCCTCCAGGGTAAAACAAAGGTTTACATATTACACAAGCAATTTAACTGTTTTCTAAACAGATTGCCAAGACAGTGGGAGTTGGCAGCCCACACTGTGTTTTAGGTTTTGGAGACTTGGATTAGAAGTCACTGCTGATTACAAACCTTTTTATTTGTCTTCTGTGAACTACAAGCAACCTAGTAACCCAGCAAAGAATTCTTCACAGCACTTAAACTTGTCTTCCTAGCTTCCCCAGATTACATACACAAATCACTTGACAAAAGTGGTGTAAGGGTCTTGCGTATAGATAACCACACAAGACAATTGTCTTGTTCTAACCCTTAAAGAGTTCCGCAAAGTGAAATGTTTTATAATCCTTTTTGTGCAGTAGGCAAGGAAGAAAAGAAAAGAGTTTGGGCAAAGATTATCCAGGAGAAAGAAAGAGACTCTTTTGGGGGTTCCAGTTGAAACACAATAAAGAACATAATTAACTTCACAATTCTTTGTGTTTTTCATTTGACTGCAGGGAGGAGATGAAAGAGGACTGCTAAGCCTTGCATTCCATCCCAATTACAAGAAAAATGGAAAGCTCTATGTGTCTTATACCACCAACCAAGAACGGTGGGCTATGGGGCCTCATGACCATATTCTCAGAGTTGTGGAATACACGGTATCCAGGTACCACTAAAAGACATTTCATCTTATTTTCTCATTATCTCTTTATAATTTTTTGTTTAAAAGTTACAAATAATTAACCATCAGGTGGCAATAATTAAACCCCAATCTCCATCTGGCTTAAAATCCTGTGTGTGTCTTTAAGGAAAATTGCGAAAAATGGTAGCTTTGCACTTCTCCACAATTCTCTTTCAACTTAAAGGCTACACTTTGGAAACCTGGAGACTAACACAATTTTTCAGTAATTTTTATTGGCTACATTTTTCAGTATGTTTGCTTATTTACGTGCCACGTGTTTGCTTCCCCCTTTGTGCCCTATTTACTTTCCGTGGGTTCACCTTACGTCTTTCACAATCATGGTTTGTTTCCTCCCCACCACCTAGAAAAAATCCCCACCAAGTTGATCTGAGAACGGCCAGAGTATTTCTTGAGGTCGCAGAACTCCACAGAAAGCATCTGGGAGGACAGCTGCTCTTCGGTCCTGACAGCTTTCTGTACATCATCCTCGGTGATGGGATGATCACGCTGGATGACATGGAAGAAATGGATGGGTTAAGGTAAAAATAATCCAACAAAACAACAGATGCCCCTTGATGGTAAAATGTTTTAAGTGAGTTCTATCACTTATGTCTTTGAATGATATCACCTCAGTTAAATATTCAACTTTTATTATCAGCATCTGCCTTTATAACATGAAGAGGAATTCCAATACATATGCTGTTATAGTATTTTTGAAAGTCGCTCTACTGAGATGTCCTGAAACGAGTTCCTGCTGTGGGGTTTGTGCAGTAGCTGCCCTGCACATCCCTGCTGCCTTCGACACTCTACCTAATGGACCAGCATTGTCCAGCGGAGCTTCCTGGGGGACGTTAAATATGTGGTTTGGCAAAAAAAAAAAAAAAAAAAAAAACATTTTAGAGGACGGATACCAAAAGCAGCGCACCACCAAGGCTGCAGCCTTCAGCCACCGTCGAGCTGTGTCTCGGTGCTGTCACGTGTCTGAAGCCAAACTGCTCCTGGTTTCATTTCCCACGATATGGAATTTGGAACTTTAATAATTTTGTCTCAAATGGGGGATGGGGTGTGGTTTTTTAGCCATAGGGCAACTTCCCTGAATTGAGTGTAGGCGCAATACGTAACAAAAACGGAAAGCACTTACGTTGTCCTCCGATTCCTCAGCGACTTCACAGGTTCCGTGCTCCGTCTGGACGTGGATACTGCCATGTGCCACGTGCCTTATTCCATACCCAGGAGCAACCCGCACTTCAACAGCACCAACCAGCCCCCGGAAGTGTTTGCCCACGGCCTCCACGATCCAGGCAGGTGAGAACACAAGCCCGTCCTCTCTCCTGCCTTACAGCAGGGCCGGGATTCGCAAAGTGGGGAAAGAAGGAGGGTTTCCGGGCGCGGAGCAGCTAAGAGTGGTATCCAAGGTTATGCCTCTAAAATTACACTGGTTCATTATCTTACCCAGTATTTTGCTCTCTTTCTTCTATTAATGTGTGAAGCAGACGGAGAAGGCAGATTAGACAAGGCAGAGGACAAGTTCACAGAGAAATATCTCCTTAACATTTTGGAGAGTTATTATTGGATAAACACTGGTGGACAGGTGTCATGATGAAGACTTTAATCTGAACAGTTCAGACAGATAATAAACTTGGTCTCCTTAAACTGCTCTAAATGTTAATTTCCTTATAAATACATTAAATGAGGATGGTAATAGCCACCTTGCAAGGATGCTGTAATGATTAAATACAGATCTATAAGTGAAGAATCAAATAGAGTATCTGACACACGTGATGGATTTTAAATAAATTATGGTTCTTATTATCATAGCTTCACTTAACAGATGATGACACAGTGTCATTTGGAAGGAATTGAGCTAAATGTTAACATTTCTTTACTTGCAAGAAATTACAAATACTGAAGGAATTCAGACTGACTGTTTACTACAATGAACCATAAAGAAAGGACCCCTAAGAAGAATGTAGAATGAGACATTTGGGGTATACTTGAAAAATGCTAGGAAGTGTAATATAGCAATTCTATGATGAAAGCTTTATCTAATCTGTGGTCTGTTACTCATACTAAGGGGTATCTGGCCACATTTATTCATTTACTAGTTATTATTGCTATTTAATATTTATTGAGTGTTCACTACATGCAAGGTGAGTATTTCTCGAACTTCTTCTTTTTATAATCCCTCCTGCCCTTCATCTCCCTTCCATCAAAGTCCAAGTCTACAGTTCATTTCCTTTTTGGCATCTCAGCAGATCTTAAAATCTGGGCGACAGGGACTACTTAAGGTGGGTTCAGGAAGTGGATGAAACTGTCACATTCCATTCCTAGAGCTCAGAACCCGGCAGATACCACCACAAAGCAGCACTTTGAAGTCGAGCAGCCTGAGTCACCACAATCCCACTGGAGCCTTCATGCAACCTTCCCGGGGGGTCCTGACCCTCAGTGTGAAAACACAGGGCGAGGTGCCTTACAGACCTTACGTGTGGCAGGACGCCTGTGCTGTGGAGTCTCACCTCTTCCCGTGATAGAGGGCTGAACAGTCTGCCTCCCTCCAAGAGTATTTCAAGCAAAGGAGGATTTAATAAAGCAGAAAGGGAGCTAAAATCATTATTGGCTAAAAGTAAAGCTGGCTCTTATTAAGCACCTTGGTGCAGAGTAGCAAACCACGTGTCATGTGCCCATCATCTGATCGGTAACTGTCAGCCGCCACTCTGAGGTAGCTGGCATCAGGCACCTCCCCCTGCCTTTTTTTAAAGACTTTAATCTTTAGATCAGTTTTCAGTTCCCAGCAAAATGGAGCAGAAAGCACAGAGATTTTCCTGCCTCCTCACCTACATAACCTCCCCCACCCAAGTGGTACATTTGTTACAATTGATGACCCTACACTGACACCTCATTACCACCCAAAGACCATAGTTTACGTAGGGTTCCCTCCTAGGGTTGTACATCCTATAGGTTTGGACACAGGTATAATGACATGGATCCACCCTTATAGTATCACACTGAGAAGTTTCACTGTCTGCGCTCTTTTTTATATGAGACTAAAGGTTAAAAAGCCCGAGTGGTTCTTGGTGGATTTGATATTCAGTCAGAGCTAGACCTCATGGTCTCCAGCAACTCCACCTTTGGGAGACCTGGCCAAAGGTCTCTTTGCTCTTTCTTTGTTAGAAACACAAAGCTTTTTTGGTCAGAGTTTCTCCATTGTCAAAAGAAAAGCGGTACAGGAAAAATGTCTCGCCCTGCATGGACTTGGTTCCACCTTAAGTCACAGCAGGCCTGTGTCAGGATCCCTGCCAGACGTTGTATTCTGCGAATCATTGAATTAATGAGGACAAGAGAGTGACTGCGGCCACAGAACCACTAACCCACCTTCGGCAGGTCAGGCTAATGTGAATAGGATCATTTGGAGTCAACGGGTTTTGTTTCACTGTTGTTGTTGCTTAAATAATTGCTGCATGTGACTCTTACGTCTCTTAAGCCCCAGGATCTACTCTCAGATTTTCTTTTTAATTTTGTAATTTATTTAATAGCCCCAATGAATTTGTTTTTGTCATTAGTGTATTTTATTGGCCTAAAACAGTGATTCTCAATGGGATGACTTTGCCCCCAGAGGACATTTGGCAACATCTAGAAGTATTTTTGGGTTTCACAAATTGGAAGGAGGAGATCATGCTACTGACATCGAGCGTATGGAGATCAGAGATGCCGCTAAATATCCTATAGTGCTCAGAACAACCCCCTCTTCCCCCCCAAAAGAGAGAACTATCTGGCCCCAAAGGTCAATAATGCCAAGCTTGAGAAACCTAAATACAGTGCAAGACTGTTTTCCAAATTTGTGAGAACTTCAAAAATGTTATTCAACTTCATTCTTCCCCCAACCCAAACTCCCCATACCTAGTCACTCATTGACTTCAACATTCAACAAATATTGAGCCCCTCTTATATTCCTGGGTTTGAACTAAGGAGTAGAAATACAGTGATAAAGAGGTCGGAAGTGGTTCCTGTCCCCATGGACTTTACAGTCAGTGGCTTAAGTCACAGAAATATTCTGGCCCCAGATTGGGGGGTGAACAAAGTCAGAGTCCACGTGAAAGACTCAATGGTTGTGGGGATCAGCTTTATCTTATTCCTTGAACTGGAGGGCATGCTTTCCTTCATCAGAGCAGCCCACACTTTAGAACGTAGTGATTCTATGTAAGAAACACAAAACTAATACGATAACTATTACAGGTTATCCGTGACTTATGATGGGGTTAAGTCCCGATGAAGCCATCATCAGTTGAAAATACCGTTAAGTCGAAAATGCACTTAATGGTCCTCACCTACCGAACATCATAGCTTAGTCTAGCCCACCTTAAACGTGCTCAGAACACTCATACCGGCCTACAGTTGGGCACAATCTTCTAACACAGAGCCTATCTGATGTTGAATATCTCATGTCATTTATTGAGTACTGTACTGAAAGCGGAAAGCAGAATGGTTGCAGGGGTGCGGAATCAGCGTCAGTGTATCGTTGTTTCCCCTCGTGATGCAGTGGCTGACCGGGAGCTGCAGCTGCCGCTGCCCAGCATCACGAGAGAGTATTGTACCACATGTCATTAGCCCGGGAAAAGATGAAAATTCACAATTGGAAGTATAGTGTCTACTGCATGTGTACCACTTTCACAGCATCATAAGCTGAATCATCATTAAGTTGGGGACCAAGTGTTCCTGGTGTCGCACGTGTTGCAGATGTGAATTGATGGTGCTGCCATTGTTACCCTTACACTTTACCAGTGTGTTATACATGTGCTATTCCTTAACAACAGACTAACAAGTGTTCTGAGTCAGTGTGCACATTCATAATGGAGGTAGATACCAAGAGAAATTAAGAAATACACTCCAGAGATCATTAAACTTCAGCAGAGTAAGCAAACAGGATGTTTCCTTCGGTGGTTTTTAGAGGTTCCAAACTAAATCGCCCGTAGGATCCTTGCCAGCCCACAAAGGATTCCTATGTCAGGAATCTCTGGTCTGAGCTTAGAAGATACCCCGGTTGGAATTCATGGGTATCACCCCCATTTTGTCGCAGATGTGCTGTGGATCGACACCCCACTGACATAAACATCAATTTAACAATACTTTGCTCAGACTCCAATGGAAAGAACAGATCATCCGCCAGAATCCTACAGATAATTAAGGGAAAAGATTATGGTAAGTAGAGCATAATTTGTTGATTTGGCTTTCGTTTGGGCTTTGTTTTATTTTAATATATTAATTGAAGAGAAAAGGATTTCTGCGAAATGAGCATTTGGGAAAGCATCAAAATACTGGCCTAACCATGGTGAGGGCGTCAGTTGCTCACTTTTTAAAGGTCCAGTGACTCTTACAAGCTCTAGGGGTTCCATGTGGGTAATTACCTTTCCCATGGATTGAATGGTGCTCTGTAGGTCCAAAAAATTTAATGGACCTTCAAAAGTTAGCAGTTTATATTTTGCTCATCTGAGAATCGAGATGAATACCTTCTATTTATTTAATATATAAGGGAGAACTTGTCTTAACATCTTATATACAGAGGGAAAAAAACAAGTGTTGAAGGTAAGAAATTTCTCAATACCCAACGTACTAGTCTCAGCAATTAGGAAAATTATAAGTGTTTCAAATAAGAATGTATTTTTTAAAGGTGTTTATTTTAGAGAAAACAAAGTAATAGACTTATAAAAACATGGCTTATTTACCCAAGTCATGAAGATGGAATGTTTAGATCTTATTTTTAATAACATGATTACTAGAGTATTTAGAGATACATATTAAAATATAAGGTTAATATTTTTCAGTGTTTTTGTATATGCTCCTTTTAGAGGAAACAATATATCAAATATGATTATGATTCAGGGAATATAGTAGATGAAGATTATTAAATTGTTGGCTTCTTCTATTTATTCATTCAATACGGATATTTACTTAGTACCAGGAATGAAGCAGCTGTGTTGGTTCATGTGGTATTCAGTTATTTTACTTTATTTTTTTTCAGGTATTCATGTATGTGTGTGTGCATCTTATAACAGCCAAACCAAAGAATAATGTGGTTAGAAAAAACATCTAATGAGTCACTAGCTTGTGGGAATTTTGGTTATATTTGTAGATTAAATTCTGCAATCACATTAATTGGGAGTCAGCTGAAACTGGTTATAATATTGATGGCCTTACATTTATGTATTAAACACACAGACACAGAATCCTTGAACAATGTGTATATATATATACATATATATATCTATATACACACACACACACATATATGCACATACATGTATAATTTTATTTGTTAATTATACCTCGATAAATCAGGAAAAAAAAAAAGCAAATAGCCACATCCACAACGCTTGCTACCTGCCAGCTCCCGCAGTAAGCACTTTGCAAACTTCACTCATTTCATTTACAGAGAAACCCTATGTGGTAGGCACTCTTATTGGCCACATTGTACAAATGAGGGAACTGAGACACAGAAAGGTTGACTGTCATACCACGTAAAGTGACAGGATCTGGATTTGAACCTGACTCCAGAGTTCATGACCTTAGTCTTTCAGTTATGCTGCCTCTCAGTATCCTGGTTATTTAAAACATATCTGTTCTACTTTTTATAATATCGTATTCACCATAATCACATGGGGTGGGGGAAGGACTTTAGAATGACTGTCTTTCCACAGAAGCGTTTGCCTAAAATACTTCCTGTTGATAGTGACTTATTTAAGTACGTAATAAGTAATTTTCAGATTAATTTGCAGCTGACTTTGTATCTTTTCCATTGCAAGTGGCATCCCTGTATTCAAGTACATAACGACATGCCTGGAAAGACTGAGATACATGTCTATCCACATGTAATTCTGAAGGAATGACTGAAATAGACTTTGCTAACCACATAACTCTATAAACAGAACTCTTAAGATATTTTAAATGAAGATATTACTTGACTAAGTGACAGTGTTTTAAAATATGCAACAAATGTGGTTTTGAAGACCTTTTATGTACCATACCTTTATTTTCTTCAAAGCTTGAACTTTTAAACATTTTATAAAATTTGAGAGGCCTGGCTCAGTTTAGTAGGCATATGCAAAAGCATTTCTACAAAAAATTCAATATTCAAAAAATTAAGTATTTTTTAAAGTATTTTAGTTCTAAAGTCCATGATTTTGCAAAATACCAGATTCTAATGTCATTGAAAATTTTATACCTCTTGGCAGTTATAATAACAACAAGCATTTGCAGAGCATTTTTATTTCATTCCGCTATGCGTGGAAGCCCTTTACATTATATTTAATTACATTATATTTAAGAAAACGGGGTAATTATTTTCACTAAATATCTACAACAAGGACCCATCTTACGCATCATGGAACACATTTCAGAGTTAAATTACTGTAATAATTGTGGTGTGGCCTACATTACTTTTCCTGTATGAAAATACGTTTCATTTGATCTAATGTTATGTTTATTTATTTCCAGAAATTGAGCCATCACTTTTAGAATTCAAGCCATTCAGTAATGGTCCTTTGGTTGGTGGATTTGTTTACCGAGGCTGCCAGTCGGAAAGACTCTATGGAAGCTACGTGTTTGGAGATCGTAATGGGTAGGTTTCCTGATACCACAGTTTGATAGATCAAATGACATATCCATTGATTATTGGGCAAACCATCATAAAATATTTAAATGATTGCCTCCTTTTGGAAGTCAGGTGTGGGACACACATAAATATTATTATTTACTTTTAGTTCCACCATGTTTGGTGGGATAATTCAAGGACTTCCTAAAAGATGCTTTTTAAACAGACTTGATCAAATTCATAAAATAATTTTTAAGAGCAGAGAGGTCTTCAGATAGACATTTCATATTATTTAGAGTCTTCCCGTCATCCTTAACATAAATTTACCATGATCACGAGTAAATTGAAAACTGTGGTTTTACATGAGTTGTATAAATATTTTAAAAATTATCTGGAAGGCTAAGAATTTTTGCTTTTGCCAAACTTTTGGGACTTTTGGCAACAGACCTTAATTTGTCTCTATTCATAGGAATGCTACAAAATTAAATTTTAGCCTAAAGTTTAGAGGTCACATTGTTGGTAATTATAAGAAACTCTGTGATGAAACCCAAAATAAGAATCTTGTTCCCCAAGTCACTGGCATTCAGGCCATATGGCAGAGCTGATATGCTTGGTCGCTGAAAGGAACTAAAAAAGAGTACTGACCCCATGATCTTCCCCCATCCCTCTCTCTGATTAATAGCACAGCATGGAGTCTAGTCCTGGAGAGGAAGTATCATTCTCTGGATGAAGGGGAGGGCTTTTCTCAGACTCAGGTACTTTTAGTACCCCACCTCCAAACAAAATATTATCTTAAGTACTTTCTCTTCACATGGGAATTTCGGCGTATTCACACACATTATGGGCTATATTATTTTTCCCTTTAGAAGCCAGGTCTGTGCCACAACAATTATTTATTATGAGTTTTATTTTAAACATTTTATTGTGTTTTTCAGGCAAAAGCACATTTTCATCATAGGTTTCTGGTATGTTTTGTTGTAGGAATTTCTTAACCCTCCAGCAAAGTCCTGTGACCAAGCAATGGCAAGAAAAACCACTCTGTCTTGGCAACGGCGGTTCCTGTAGAGGTTACTTTTCAGGTCACATTTTGGGATTTGGAGAAGACGAATTAGGTACTGTACAAACTATTTCTGTTAAGTTCCATTCTCAATCTTTGCCCAAGAGACACTGTTCTGCTCTGAAAAATAAGTATAACAATCTCATCCTCCATTTGTTGGAAATGTAACCTACAGCAAAGAGGACCAACTCAGTATTCTCTTCCAATAAACTTTCTCTGGGGGTCTTTAAACCTTATTCCCACCCACGCCACCAGAAATATGAAAGTAATAAAGCAGAAAACTGGGAGTCGGGAACAAAAGAGAATTTTTGAGTCTTGAAGACAGAAAATTTTAAATGTCTACTGATATTTTTGATGCAGCTAAGTCATCTGTTTATATTCTTTATCTGAACCTTTGCACTTATCCATGTCTCTTGGAATAAATTAAAATTTGTTGTAATCTGAATCTCAATTTTTTTTTTTTTTTTTTTTTTTGCGGTACGCGGGCCTCTCACTGCTGTGGCCTCTCCCGTTGCAGAGCACAGGCTCCGGACGCGCAGGCTCAGCGGCCATGGCTCACGGGCCCAGCCGCTCCGCGGCATGTGGGATCCTCCCAGACCAGGGCACGAACCCGTGTCCCCTGCATCGGCAGGCGGACTCTCAACCACTGCGCCACCAGGGAAGCCCTGAGAGCTTTCATTTTTTGAAACAAAAAGTGTTGAGAGTCTTTTTTTCTATGTGTGTGTGTGTTTTTAACTATAAAATTAGGATGGGTTTGTTGTAAGGAGTAAATGCAGTAAACTACATAAAGTACTTGAAATAAATATGATTTTTTTTACTTACATTCCTTTGCCTTTTAACGTCATTTTAATTTTTTCTGTTGTGTCTGTGTTTTTAATGTAAATCCCATAACATCCTTTCCAGAAGTGAGAAAGTAGTAGGGTGTGCTTAATACACAATAATAAAGTAGAAAAGAGATATATAGACTAAATCAAGACCTATTTCATGAATGAGAACCAAATATAAATTTTAAAGCCTTGTAAACATATAATCATAAATATAGCTTCTAATTCCCTATTCATGTGATCAGTTCTATATATTGAATTATATGGAAGGAGTGGTAATAAACGAGAGCGGTTCTCTCCTAAGAGGGTACTCCATCTGTTGTAGTTCATTTTCAGGAACACAGCCTGGTGTCAGGAATCAGAGACATGGAGCTGGGATTGAGCAGAAGGGTCTCTCTCTCTCTCCCCCCAGCTATTTATTTAAATGTATTTTGTTTAAAAAGCTAAAAATTAAAAAGGAGTACCCAATGCCATCTGGCCTCAAATTATCAATTAACAGTAACAACTTGGTAACCAAACCTTTGAATCTTGGGTGGAATAAATAAAGATAAAACTTGCCATTCAAAAAAAAAAAAAAAAAAAACTTGCCATTCTACACTCATTCTACAACTATTTATTGAGCACCTATTCTGTGCAAAGCTCTGTTCTAGGAGTTGGGGATACAGGAGCAGATAAAGAGATAACAATCTAAACTGTTTTCATGAAATTTACATCCTAAAGGAGGACAATAAAAATAATTCTTAAAAAATATATTGTACACTAGTTGGTAATAAGTGCTTAGGAGGAAAATCTAGTTGTAAAGAGGGATAGAGATGGCTAGGAGTTGGGACAAATGTACTTTTAAATAGAACAGTCAAGAAAGATGATATCTAAGCACAGACATGAAAGGGGAACAATGCATCTAGTGGTGGTCTACTGACAGGAGCCTGAGATAGGACCTGGGACAGATGCTGAGGTGGGAGGAGCCTGGGACACCAGGGGCCTGAGACAGGAGGCTGGGACAGGAACCTGCCTTGCATGTCCAAAGTCAGGAGGTGAGGCTAGAAACATTGCAGATGGGGTCAGAGCAGTAAGGGGGGGACACTGTAGGCCACTGTCAGGACTTACCTTTGCTGAGAGAGAGATTAGATGCCATTGGAGGGTATTGAAACAGAGGAGTGTGATCCAATTTATATGATCTAACTTGCCTTTTAAGGAATCCCTGCAACTGGTATGTTGAGAATAAACATAGAAGAATAAGAGTAGGAACAGGGAGATCAGTTAGGAGGCTGTTGCCATCTTCCAGGTGAGAGATGAATATCTGCTCGCACTGGAGTAATAGTGAGATGTGGGGAGAAGTGACCGGAATTTAGATGCACTCAGGCAAGTGATCTTCTGAGGATGTATGAATATATAATATATGTATATACGTACACATACCTACATACGCATACATATATACATACGTATTATATATATATATAATAATCTGCTAGGCAAAAGAAGGTAAGGCTTTGTAATACTGTGAATTAACATTGTATTTCTCTCTTCATAGGTGAAGTTTACATTCTATCAAGTAGTAAAAGTATGACCCAGACTCACAATGGAAAACTCTACAAAATTGTAGATCCCAAAAGGTGAGGTTTTTTTTAATATTCCGTTAAGTCAAGTAATATTCTCTCAGTTATTCCAGTGCATTCAAATTAGTGATGGAATCACAATTAGCCCTCAACAAAGATGAACATTTCCGCCCTGCCCATCTGCTAAGTGCTCTCCTGAGAGACCCTCAGTTCCAGTCTCTGAGGCCTAGACTTGAACACCCTGAACTTTAAACTTTATTTCGATCACGTTCATGGCATCTTTGCTGTCCTCTGAAAGCAGCATTATATCTGTGGAATCAGGATCCTCACTTAAATGTCCGAGGAGGACCCCGATGTATGAGGCAGCGGCTTCCGCTCTCTTGTTGGAAGCAATAAACCCTCCTTTCCTTTCGAGAAAACCAGGAGAATTCTGGCAGACCTTAGTATGACTTTTGTTAGGTAATCGGGATAAGTTATTTCGGTAGCTCAACATTGGAGCCTCATTTTATAACTGGATGCTCACAGCTTCTGTGACTAAACAAATGAAAACTGAAGAAATATTTTGTTATTTATTTCAGCAAAAGGAAGATGTGAACGTTTTAATCCTTTAGAGAATATAATTATCCGTCTCCAGCTCTTCTCTACCCACCCACCCAACTTCAACACACACACAACTTTCAAATTATCTTGAGTCATCATTCGTCAGTTGTTAATTTCATGGATAAAATCAGAACTCTCAGAAGCTGCTAAAGTTATATACTGTCAAATAGATATTAGCCATAATTTTAGAAACAATTATTATAGGACTTCGGTATCTTCACAAATACGACTACTGTGGAACGCCAGTAGTGGTCAGACCCTAGCTTTGCCGTGCTGTGAATTTCCAATTCTTTCTATGCTAACTTAGCTTCATGAGCCCATTTGGAAATTTAAATTTCAAGTCCCTTTTAGGAGAAAAAATTCCAAAAATCTGCAAAGTTTACTAAGAGCATTCATTTAATTCCACTTTTAAAATATTTGTAGGTTATAAATTGTGTATGTTTTTCTGAAAAATTCACTGACTAACAAATGGAGATTCTTGTCCTTTTTCCATACCCTAAAACACTATCTTTCCTGAGAAAAATATAGGTTGACATTGGTGCTGCAGAACAAAAAGAGACCAAAAACGATCTCTCTGTGATAGAAGGCATCACATACACCCATCTATCACACAGTGATAATGACAGCTTTCCTTCCCTATTTAACAGTACACATTTTCTTTCACAGTAAGAGAAGTACCCATCTACACACTGTAAGGGTTCTTTTCTTCCTTGAGTGTGAAACCAGTGTCCTTCTGTGAGAAGCAAAGTAATGAATGAAAAATAAAATAGACACTCCGGTGCTTGTTGAAGGTGGCAATATTAAGAACAAAAATCAAACCAGTGTTAATTCATAAAATAGCATTCTAACGATTCAGAATGAGGTCTACGATTTCACTCAGATCTATTGCCATTAGTTTCAAAATAGCCATTGTTATTCCATTATATTTGTCAAAGTTGATGTGCTTTTGCAAGCTTTCTGGTAGTGTTATTAATTCTCACTGCTTCTCACAGAAATGTTTCTCTCTTCCTCTGGATTGTTTAGTCTGTTGGTGGTGAGTTGAGGTGAATTTTACACCTTCAGTCCATTATTAGTGTCTAATTACCAGGGCTGCCATGAGGGACCTTGGCTTTGTGATCATGGGGCCTCCTCTCGTAGGGTGGTCTCAGAGTGACATACCTGAAAGGCCTGACTTCTCATTATGGTGTCTGTTTCTGGTGAGTCGTGTCATGCGTGCGGCCAGGGTTAAGATGTGTGTTTGGTTTTCAGAAGGTGGGGGGATTAACAGAGTCCCAGAGACACAGTCCTTGTACACAGGCCCAGGCATACATTTCAAAATTAAACTGACTATAAGAAAACAAATGTTTTCATAAACATTTGTTGGGAGCCTCATGCTGTTTCGATTTGGAAGCCAACGTTTGTTATTATAGTAGTTCTCCCCAGATGAGTGGAAGTTCTATATAAGCAGACACTTTTTAGTATATGTGAACGGGATTATTTTGGAAACACGAGCTAATTACTAACCTAGCTGTGTTCAGGATGTCTGCTTCAGAGCACAACTGTTTTCCTAAAATGTTTGAGGGAGAAATTGAAGAAAGAGCCTCATCAACGGAAAAAAATTATACACAGACATTTCTTGTTACATCAAAAAACCTAACTCGAATTAAAATCTTAGTTTAACTGTATTCTTGTGGAAGAGCCCCAGACTTGTCAGAATAATGTTTTCAGAATGAATTTCAAACATGCAGTTGACTCATGACTCTAAAAGAATAACTACAAATCATAAAATTTTTATATTCTGTATTATGTATCATGGAAGTTACATTCCTATACACCATAAGATTTATGTTTTTTCTCTTTTTTCCTACACACACACACTCACATATAAGAAAAATGAGGGAGTTTTGAAACGATATGTAATATTCTTTGGTCATTTTGACAAAGGTAGACGAGGTCCCGGCATTACCAGCTCAGTCTGTAAGGGCAATCTGGTCTCAGGCTATGTGTTACATAATCATTTACATAAGTTTAAAATCACTTACGGTGGGCATCCTTCTCAGAAAAGGATGGCAAGATAACCTGTTATAAAAAAACAAATTCCATTGTTTGCAATCAAAAAAACAAAAATTCTATGAGAATACAACCAGCTTTCTCTATGGCTTCACTAGAACTCAGGAGTTTTTAAAGGAAAAGCAGAAAAGGGAGGAATTTTGCCTCCCTGTTAGAACAGGGATACCTTCAGAAGTGGAAGAGTCTCATTTCATGGCAGAGTGGAGTTAGAGGCGAATCAGTACAGTCAATCATTCAGCTTGCTGGGCCACTTTGCTGGGTCCCCCAAAGCCTCAAGTACTGGGTTCTGCATGCCCTGGTCTGGGATGCTGCTTCAGCCAGCAGATGTCAAGGCATTGAGGACAAGAGCTGGACACTCATTTCAGTCTCACTTAGTAGAGCCATCTGAAGCCTGTCAACATGAGGAAGTCTATCCTGGCAGGATAGGCAGTCAAACGGTCTTGTCTCTGAATCTTCCTTAGTGTGGACGCTGCATTGTGGCACCATACTGTGCTCCTTCGCCTGTCAGTAAAGTACAGGTCATCATTCTGCCTCTGCTACATTTCTGTAGAGCACTGTGAAGATAATTAAATATTGTTTTTAAAGCATATGCAATTCTTTAGTACCATCGGTGTTCATTCCATGCATTCAAGAATTATTTGCGGGTGATCTCTCAACTTTTGAGATAGTGTTAGTTTCAAAATTGAGGTCAAGGTGTCCACGGAGTTTTAAAGAGCCCTGAGTACCTAGTTTTCGAATATCCAAGTCATGTCTTAGAGGCTTGGTCTTTGTTAAATCTTTTCAGAATCACACAAACGCTCCTGAGGGATGGAGATGAAAGAATTCTAACAGAGTTTTGAACTTTCCAAGCTTTAGTTTTATTTTATAGAACACAAATATTTTCACACTATTGAAAAAGATTCTTTAATTTTTGTTTCAGATGGACTTAAACTAAATGACCTTTTCTGACCTGGAAATGTTTCCAGGGTTATTTCTCCAGGAGTTCGTAAAATAAAATCATTCTTAAACATGTCGATTGAATTCCTGTGTACCCAGTCTTACTCTATTTTAACACGTTGCTTATCTGTTAACCCCCTAAGTCACACAACCCAGTCCCTTAAGAGGTCTATAAATTAACAGTGTACATTCCCAGCTTCAGAGGTCATTTTGCAGAAACGTCCTGTCCCCAGACTCTTGTGTGACCAGCATCAAAAACTGCCCTCCTGTCTCCTCCCTGCCCCTCCTGTGATGACCCCACTTACTGCTCTTTGTTTATTTATTTGTTTATTTAATATCTTCATCCTACTCCTTAGTCTACTGGATGCTGAAGTGTGCTTTTTTTTTTTCTTCTCAAAAATCACTTCATGAGAGGAAATTGGTTCTGTTTATCCTTCGCATATGTCTCAGGGAGCCGGCAGGCAGCTCTGCCATCCTAAAGAAAGCCATGCATAATGGAGAAGGTTTAGCCCAATAAGCCAGTCTAGTCCCAATTCATCAGTCAAAGTTTTATGCAAGTGGCCTCCCTAGGTTGATAAATCCCCACAGTGCCTGTTGACCCAGCTGCCAAGTCCTCTTGCTGCAGGCGGTGTTTTCATGGCCACCCTGACAGTAATACAAACTGTTTAGCAGCTCCATTGACCTTTCAGCTATTAACAGGGACACAGGCTCGACGAGGGACTAGTTTTCAAACATGACAGAATTTCTTAACACTAGAGGTCATGAACAAGTATATGCCCTATAAAAATTCATTCAGCATGGTGGATGTGAAGTCTAAAAGACAAGGAAGCATGGTCCACATTTTTGCTATAATTTTTCCACATTTCCAATAACTAAAAAGAGTATACACTCAGGTGCCAGCTTATATTTTATTCTTAATATGCTATAGTTTACGTGGTAGTGCACAACATTTTTAGTGAACAGATCCTTCCTATGCTGTCAGATACCATCTGAAATTTTAAAGATATATTGCAAAAGAATGAGATAAGATCAAAGTCAAAACTTCTAATGAGCGGATGAGCGTGCGTACATAATATATGGTAATGGCCTAAGTGTAACTGGAATTTTATTCATATTTTACCAAGATTTGTGTGCTTCTGTATATACGCACACAAACACACTTAAACATACTCAGGTATTCCATACAAGGCTACGTAGAGCCATCGCCTATCTCAAAATATACACAAAATATTATACCATAATTTATGAAAAAATTTTCTCTAAACGCCCATGCTATTTTCAAAGTCTGTACTATAAAGCTTCTTATGTTTATATCCTATTTTCTGAAGATGTGACATATGACCACAGCATTCAAGGGACTTTTCTGCTTTATACTAATTATAGTCCTTCTTAAATTATCAATTTTAAATGTTGAAATATCAGTTCCTAGAGTAATTGTACAGATTGCTATGAAAACTTGATTGATCTGCCACTTACAAATGGCATTTGTTAAAAAGGCATAAAATGGAGAATATGAATAATTAAAAATATATTCTTCAAAAAGAGCCTCATTTGTTAAGAGCCTCTTAAAAGCATTTCTTTTCAATACCCATGTTTCTCCCCCACCTGGGACAGTGGTGGAAATCTGATATTATTAGACCTTCTGAATATCTTCTACTTTTATTGTGACAGTGGATCATCAGATGTTACAGCTCTCGAGATAAAGGCAGATTTAATCTTGCATAAAACAGCCACACAAATTTGCAAAGAGATGGTTTCTAGAGGAAGATATACTTTTTAAAGAAAAAAAACTACCTTAGCATCATTTTTTTACTAATTCATTTTAGTTGAGCTAAAAAAAATCTGTTGCTTAAATGACTCGTTTTTGTCAACATTGACAAGTGAATCAAAAGGTGTAACATCAAAATTTGTGAACGTGTCATCCTAATAGTCTTCAAAGAGAATTTAAACTGACATTTTTGTGCTATTTTAAGGGACAGAAAATCATTTCAAATTTTACTTCCCATTTAAAACATTTAGTGATATTTAAAATTTCTGCCTTCATAGAATACAAAATTAAAACACTAGTAGTCTACAGTTTTTTAAGTGGGAAAAAGATTTATTTTTTAGATGGCTTCTAAAAGAAAAATACTATATAGGCTTTAAGACTTTTGAATTATGTTGTAATCAAAGTGTTACTTAAAATGTCTATTTTCCCAGTCGCAGACATTTCTTATTAAGTGTCTAACATTTTCATCAATTATGGCTTATGAATCAAGTTTTTAAGTTAAAAAAAAATTGGTTTTAGACGTAAAATTCTGAACAGAATGTGGTTCCTTCTTTATATTAGGAAGCAATGGCATTGGCTTTTTATTGTACCCTAATTTTTCAGTTTTTATTTTTCTATCATATCAAAGTACAGTTATACAAGATTAAGACATGAGATTGAATCAGTCTGCAGGTATCTTTGGCTTGTCTCCTGTGTTCAAGATATTGTATTATGTGCTATGGAGGGAGAATATACGTGAGAATTTAGTCCTTTCCTCTAAGGAGCTTATTTTTATCTTAAATCAGGAGATTGCACACATTACCTAAAACATGAACAATATTATCTGAGATAAGTATTGCCACTTTGGGACAACAAAATTATGCCAGAACATTGTACATTACAAGTTGCCAGATAACGGTCCAGAAGGTGATGGGTAAAACTCACCATGAGTTGGCTTCTTGGTCCAGTCTGTTTACCAGGGGGAACGAGGCCTCAGCCCGGCTGCTGTACAGGCAGAAGGCGCCTTCTCAGTTGACTGTTAAAATGAGAAATAAGTGCCCGCAATGAGTTTCCCTCCCCCAGGAGACATTCCTCCAGCTTTGCATGGCTCTCTGCAGGTTTCACTCCCTCCTGAGTTCAAAGCGTCACGTCCATCACCATTTTGGTTTTGTGTGCTTCAATCTCCCCTGAGCAAATCTCTCCTCCAGCTACTGCCGACCTGCTCCCTGGGCTGCCCTCTCCCAAGGTACCAAGCTTTATTTTTGCTAGTGCTTTAGTTACAAAGTTGCATGGATCTCGAGGGGTCTGCCCCAACTCTATTTTTCCCATAAGCCTTATTTTTAGTATGCGATTTTGTAGAATACAAGATTCTTCGGGAACAAGTCCACTGAATTAAAGTGCAAATGCCTATTTTTCTAATAATTGTAGTGGACCAGTTTCTGAATTAAGGACATTGCAAACATAATACAAGAAACACCTAAGGCAATTTAATAAAATTGGACTTTGTCCTTTTTTCCCTAAAAGCAGACAACCTCATCATCCAGTTTCATTAGTCATTTCTCCTAGGCTTTCCTTTTAAGGAAATACATAACTTTTCATTTCCTAATCTTCGCCTGGAAATATATAAACTGAGGTAAGCTGATAAAGTTGAATGAAGGCGATCCACACACCCTTTTAGATACTTGTGTACAGTGGTAGTGATGTTTGGATAGGGAGATTAATAAGGCCTGAAACACAGGTGCCTAGCTCCCTTTTTCCAAAAAAGGACCAGTTGAGTAGAAAGCTGTGCTATAAAAGAGTTCCATCCAGATTATCTGGAATTAGCTCTATGAAAGCTATTTCATATCTTCATCCATGTTCTCTGATCTTCTAAATTTGGGAATAGCAAGGTTGGCCCCGTCTCGTGAGGATAAAGTTTAATATGAAATTACTGGAAAGTGTAAGTGGCTTCATTATCTGCTTTCATTCTGGTTGCATCTTTAACCATAGAACAAAATTGAGCAGGTATTTGTGAAAGTTCTAATAATTTCATTAACACTAGGCGGTCCAACTCACAGCTCCACCAAGTTGCCACTACCTTTGTCCTCTTTGAGTTTAGCACCTACTCAATCCCAAACTGCCATATTAAAGCCAGTCGACACTATTTCTGAGTGAGCATGTGCTCAGCATTTAAATCACAGACCTCAAAATGAAGGCAACCTTGGTCACAGAGAAAAGAGCTGAGGCCCAGCCGCACTGTTCAGTGCATTTCAGAACAGAGAAATGCAGCGGTTTGAGAAATAAGATAGAGCACTGCCTTTCCCATTCTAAATTTGAATTCTAGAAATATACAGTACAAATTTAAAATGCTTAATATGACCCATAACGTATACAAGTTCAGAGGTAGTCTTGAACTTGTTTTCTTTTCCTTCACTTTATATATGTTACTGAGGACATATGTAAAAAGATTTTTCGAAGCAGCTTACATATGATATAATGTCAAAGAAGGCATTCCTTAAGAATGAAATGAAAGCAAGTAGCTCTTAAAACGATTAATTTTTTGGTATATCTCAAATGGTACTTGAAAAATATTCTTAGGAAATGTGTGTTGCTATCTGTACAGCCACGAAGTCCTGTGAGACCGATATTGCGTGGTTACACAGAAGCAGATTCCATTTTCTCTGTTCTCCAACCTGGAATAGGATTGTATTATGAATGTATAAGATTCCTCAGAGCAAAATTGAATTTGTATGATGTATTGTCGTTTTACCAGGTACTACAAAATGGTTATATGTAGTCGGAATCCAAAATTCTACTCCTCATGGGTAAACTGACCCTGAAAAGAGAACTGTCAACATGAGTAAGAAGCATTTAGTGAACACCCAGACTGAAGAAAATTATCCAGACTAAAAAAAAAAAAAAGAAGAAAGAAAAAGTAGTTTGTATGTTGACCTTGGAGAAAGGCACTAAAATGAATAATTTAAAAGATGACGTAGCACTACTACACTAGTGCTCATTCCTATGCCTCAAGCTATACAAATGGGAGAAATTTCCCATTTTCTTACTTTTTTGAGGCAAAAGTGCTGAGTAATGGTTTTAGGAACAATGAGTGGTTATGGGTTATGGCTTGTATATCGAATGCTTACCGAGTGAGGAAATCCATGAAACCACAGAATCGGTGGTGGCACAGGAAGGCTGCCCCCTCGTGTAGAGGCCGTACTCCATCCAGTCACAAGATCCCAGAATATTCTGTACTTGGAAGCTCCTGACCACACTTATTCATGGCCCCATTAACCACTTTTGGCTGGGCATGGCCCTAATTAAGAAAGGGGCCTCTCAGACTTGAACATGCACGGGAGTCACTTGACAAACTGACCGAAGTGCAGATTCTGATTCTGTACGTCTGGGGAGGGCCTGAGAGTCTGCATTTCAGATGACCTCCTGCTGGGGCTGCTGCTCTGGGACCACACTGAGTGATGAGGATTCAGATTTATCAGTTTTTCTTACCTCATGACAATAGGAAAAAGCATGGAAGAAAAATCGTTTTGCAAAGGTTACAGTTGCAAGGGAACACTTTTCCATGTGTCCCAATGTGACTATGGATAAGGGAATTCCCTGGTGGTGCAGTGGTTAGGACTCCAAGCTCTCACTGCTGAGGGCCTGGGTTCAATCCCTGGTCAGGGAACTAAGATCCCACAAGACAAAAAAAAAAAAAAAAAAAGAATAAGACAGTTCTTACATCACGTCCTTAATCACCTCAAGCAGACTGTTGTCTATGAGAAGCTATAGAATTAGCACATCTTCTGAAATTTCCAATGAGTCAGGATTTTTATAAAAGAGTATTACTAAAAAAAAAAAAAAAAGAAAAAGGAGCATTACTCATGATCGATGTACCTTGTTTTACAATAACATGAATTTAAAGTCTGAACCCCTAACAAAAATTTCAGAATGAACCCCTTTACTTTTCGTAAAGGACACAATAGATCGAGTTCTGTAACACTCACTCCAAAGATCAGGCCTGCTAAGACAGAATTTATCCCTGTGCTTCCACGCAGATGCACAGAAGACTTCTCATTTATTGACTGATTCATTCACTTATGAAGTATCATAAAATTAAAACCATTCTTTAATCCCACTACCCAGAGACATTCGCTGTTGGCCTTAGCTATTCACAAAAAGTCATCACAGTATAATGTGTGTTATAAATTACTCAGGCTTCTCAACTTCCTCCTTTATTTCAAGAAAGTATCTAAAGCTTTATGCTACTACACAGAACCAGCCAACGTAGGTTTCTAAGAGAATGTCTTATGTTTCTGAAAACAATGCTTATACGTTAAAAAATGTTGGGCAGTTTTCTACACTATCCCTTTAGTGCTTCATTATTTGTCATATATAAAGGGGTTAGAAAATGTGTTTTTCTAATTTAAATTAAGTTTGAGAACTATGGGGATAACTGTCAACAAATGGGCACCATATATTCTTTATTAAAAATCTGAATATCCTCTTGCGTAAGTTTTCTATTTTGAAAGCTATCTCAGACTTCATTCAGTAGACCTAAGAGTCCAAAAGTTTAAAAAGTAATTGTTTAAAAGGAGAGCAAGACCATTTAAGTAATTTTTATTAGGCCTACATTAAGATGCTCAATTTCCCAGTGTAATAAAAATAAGAATGAAAAATGAGTTCATCTATCACAAGTATATACCCTAGATTTTTGTTTAGATCCCATCTAGGTGTGTATATGTAGTAATTAGGAACATACAAGATGGTTTATTTCAAGGTGACAATAATAATAAAGTTCAAGTTTACTTGTTTTATTCCCTTTTCTTTCTCCTCATTCCATGTAAAGGAACCTTACTCTTTTCAATGGAAAGAAGAAATGTCCCTAGAACAAAGAATGAGTGGAGAGGAAAGAGATGGTTGGGATCACCAAAAATCTTTGTCAAACTTTAACAAATGTATTACTAGAAAAATGAATGTTGATATGTTGACTTAATTCCCAGCTGGAGGAGAAAGTAATCCCATCTCTTTATGTCATGCTTACTTCTTAGCCTGTTGTTTATTTATTATGATTATAATTAGTGTAAAAATGCTTTATTTAAAATGAATTTAACTATGCCTTGGAAGAATTTTGTAATACAATATTACAAATTTGTAATTACAAATACTTGTAATTAATACAAGTTAATTTAGCCAATAGAGAGAAATACAGTGAGTGTTTTTAGTTTTATGCTTATGATATAAAAGTATAGTGATTCGATTTTAATGATATCCCTCCCCTAAATAGTCCATATATTCCTAATATTGTCACTCAGTAGCATTTTAAAGAAACAAACACCCTTTTAAAATTCCACTCGTTTCATTCATTCAACAGATTTTTAAGAAGGATCTTCCATGTGCTGTACACTCTTCTGGGTCTTGGAAAGACACAAGAGAAGAGAGGGGAATATTTGTCTTCATGGAATTTATATTCCAGATTTGAAAAAAGTTTCTACTATATGCATTCAATTCAATAAACATTTATTGAATGCCTATGGTATTTTCCTACCTCCTATGACTATAAGTAGTTGAGGAGATAAAATACTTTGGTAGCTTAAGTATCATCTTTCTATAACATCCCTCAATCCTAAGTTAATTGCATCTTCATCTGTATTCCTGTGATACTTCATATGCACCTGTATCATAGCAAAGATCATACTGCCTTATACTTTTGTGTTTGCTTGTCTGTCTTCTCCACAGTGGTCTCCAAGAAGATTAGGACCCCGTTTTGTTTCTGTCTTATCCCCATGAAGAGCACAGTACCTGGCAGAGTCAATGACTAGACTTGAAGAGGATTGAATCTATAGTTTTTGCCCTCAGAAAGCTTTTATTTCAATGGGGAAGGGAAAGGGGAAAATAAGATTACTCACTCCTTAAGAGAAGTGAAGTCCTATAGGTGATGGGCTATGTTTTATGTACATTTTCATGTTCAAGGCTCCCCAATAGAATAACAGAGACAGAGAGAGGATTTATTTAACATGCTAAGTGAGGAATGTTGGTTGTCAACTTCATAAAAGAAAAAATAAATATTTTCCTAGGTAATTAAATAAAAATTTAAGGGCATCATAATGTTTATATATGACAGCCACACAGTTTTATATAAGCTAAACAAGCCCAAGCATGAAGCAGTGACATCCACCGATAGATAAGCATTTGCTCAAGCCTAGGCAAAAAAGGCGACAACTTATAATTCCCTCCATAACCTGAGTTTCCACACATTTGAATGTTTGGTGAAAATCAAACAAAGTGTCTAATTGGAGGATCATCCAGCAAAAAGGGATCAGATACCCTGCCCTGAAGAACTGAACTTCCACAGAGAATCTCTATTCGTCATACCCCCTTATCTGTTCCCAGTGTCGTCACACCCACCTTATCTGTTCCCAGTGCACATGAGTCAATGTCCCTACACTTTGCCTCAAACAGGCAACATCTTCCGGTGGTAGTTGTTTGATCGAAGTCACCTACGTTCTTAATCCACATGGTGTCTTCTCCTCTTTATATTCATCTGCTCAGGCATGAACCATATCATCAAGTAGCATGTGAGCTATGTGCCTACCTTTTTTGCATTGCATATAACACGTAACATATTCTTGACACACTCTGCTTCTGGGCCTCTTTTCTTGAATGAATCAGAAAGAGCGTGAACGAATGAGTAACAAATAGAATTGGGTAAACAGAATCTCAGTTACCTGTAAAATGGAAACAATACCTGTTTACCGATTATCACTCAGTAAATGGTGGTGGCCTGTGACTCAGAAGAGCATCATGGCTACTGAGAAACTGCTCTCCTGATGGTCACAAATGCCACCATCGTCTCACAAACAAAATAAGAATTTTATATGAGGAAGAAATAGGCAGACTTGGGCTATTCAACAATAAGAAGGCCAAGGTAATGCCCTCACTTTCCTTGGCGTATCTGTTTAACATCTTCACCTTATCACACTCTGCCATTACTCTCAGAAAGACTCCCTTGGGGGCACATAGGAAATACCTGATGGTGTGTTCTGAGTGAAAATATGGAATGCCTTAAGTACCTTTCACATAAGCTGACCATTTCTAGATTTAAATAAGAGGTTGAATAGATTTAAGGGAGTTTTCTGAATTGTCACGTTAGTTGCAGAACAATACTTTTATTTCTTTCAGTTTTTATTTTATATTGGAGTATGGTTGATCAACAATGTTACGTTAGTTTCAGGTGTACAGCAAAGTGATTCAGTTATGCATATACGTGTATCTATTTTTTTTCAAATTCTTTTCCCATTTAGTTTATCACAGAATATTGAGCAGAGTTCCCTGTGCTATACAGTAGGTCCTTGTTGGTTATCTGTGTCAAATATCATAGTGTGTACATGTCAATCCCAAACAATGCTTTCAACAGAGAATCGGATCTTATTGGAGAGAGGAACTAAAGAAGTCATTAGATATTTTAAATATGGTTTTGAGTCATTGTAGAAACAGCCTGAGGCCAAGCTCCAAATTATTATCACTGTTCATATTGCTACAGGGGCATAACAAGAAAACTGAGTCTGCAGGGCCTAATTATTTGCTTCTCTCGGAAAGCTATATCATTCACCTCTGTGGTGGTTCTGACCTATAATTATCACCTTCTTTGTTATGGTACTTAAGGACTCCCAACTGATTTGCCCATCCTCCTGGTGGTGATCTGACTGGTGATGAAGTGTTTACTTACATTCCTTCACTGAAAAGAGCTTTCTCACCACACTGAGGCACAGGTTGCAGTGACTGATAGCAAAGTACCACTGCACATTTTTTCCCAAAGATTAGGTAATGAGCAGGTGTGATCGTGATTCCAGCGTGAAACAACTTGAAAGACACCCTCTTATTCAAAAACATTAAGAGCTATAGCAACCATCTTCTGAAGGCATCTTGGTCCCTCTCTAAATGATGGCAACTGTAGAGCAATTAAAACAAAGTCTATGACTTTTAACATGACAGATAAGATGTTTTTGTTTGCTCCTATTAGCATTCTTTTTCTTCACAGCGGGACAAAATCTAATTATAAAAATATATATGTATGTATATAAAATCTCTCTATGTAGATCATTCTTTGCATAAAGAGTTTAAACTTTGAGTCAGTAGTAAACACACACGTGTTATGATGTCCTTTTAAGAACAGTCATTCTGGAAAAAGTATTTCAAAAGAAATGTAAAAATGAAATAAAAAATGATTCCCAAGCTTTTTAGGCTACAACTGTTCATTCTGATGAATGCCTTCAGCCTCGTGATGTTGCCAAATATGCCAATAACAAGTGAAACCTATCTCAGGTGCTATTCCTAAAAACTTTTGGCGTTTTGAGGGGAAAAGAAAAAAAGCTTTAAAATATCTATTCATCTTTATTTTTTAAATTGTAATTGCTAGGAATTCTTAGCTACCAAAATACTGATGTAACGTAATTACATTTTTAATCAATGAATTTTGATCATGATAAAGTTTCTTACCATGTTTGATTTGTTCCCTTTGGTTCAAAACTGGTTAGTTTGTTTCCTCATGGGTGTGTATTTTCTCCTCTTAGAAAGTTGTCGACCTTTCTGTCTGAGTGGCGTAAAAGAAAGGTCTCTTTGGAAAGCAAGAGACGTGCTCTGCAAGCTACGAAATCACTAGATTTCATTCCAATATTGATTTGCAACCGAAATGCACTTTTGACGGTTGTCTTTTGATGCAGACCTCTGATGCCTGAGGAATGCAGGGCCACGGTCCAGCCTGCCCAGACCCTGACCTCTGAGTGCTGCCGGCTCTGTCGGAACGGCTACTGCGCGCCCACAGGAAAGTGCTGCTGCAGTCCAGGATGGGAAGGAGACTGGTGTAGAGTCGGTTAGTTTTTCTTCTGTTCCGGGGAGATTGGGCCTGCAAGAACTTAATGTTAGTTACTTCCTCTAGAATGACCTAGTGTTCAAAACTGTAGCCGTTTACAATAGTAATGCTCAGTCTGTTTCTGAACTTGCACCTGAAATCGTTGCCATTTTCCTAATGGAAACAGTTCACGTATATGAGTTCATCATAAACATAATCGAGTTCTTTCACAAAGTCACACATGAAAACAGCCCAACTAGATCATCCCTGTGGACTCTCAGTCCTGGGTTTGAGCTTTCACACCAGCCAGTGACCTGGTGCTTGCAAAGCCCCTTTCTGAGTGCCAGCATTTTCCAGACACTCCATAAAGACCCTCCCTAAATTTGCTGCTTGCTTTCTTGCTGCAGCGTGCTAAAAACAGGGGTTTTCAGTGGGTGTTTTTATAGAAAAGGGGAAAATGCAGTTATCTAGAGGCATATAATGAGATTTTTCCATTCTTTTTGCCACTGCCTTGTGGACCATCAGGTGGGTGTGCAGCTGCTCAGAGAGCAAATGAGATTCATTCCAAGGTTATTCTATCCTTTAACTTGTGACTTCCGCAGATAAGTGTAATCGCGTTTAAATTCTACTTGGTGTGAAGTAAGACAATTAGATTAATTTAGGTACCTAGAGTTTAAGATGTGTATACTGAAAGTATGTTTTCAACAACCGGCATATACATATTACTTGCAAAAGATTTTGATCTCTGCTATTTCAAATATTAAAGTATCTCTTGCCAAAGAAAATTCAAGTCCCATATTAATATTTAACAGTATCCTTAACTCATAAATGCCTTCTTTCTTTATTCTAAACATGTATTTGTTTCAAAAAATTATAACCATACCTCGTTTACCTCAAATAAAGTAGACATTTAAAGTCACAGAGACAGTATCCATTTTAAGCTTAAATTGCTTCATCACTAATAATATTACATGATTGATTGATATCATGGTTACATATCTAGGAAAAAGCTATCATAACTGAAACTCAACAGAAATTAAGTAATTACATTATTTTTAAAAAATGCTTACATTCTATTGACCCATTCTGTCTCGTTTTTCATTAGTTGGCCAAAAAATGAGAATCAGTGTTTAAATGCAATAATATTCTAATTCCTGATGACAGATCTTCCTTCTGCTTCCTTCTATGCTTGACAATATCTACTCTCTCTGCTTTTACGGGGTGTCCATTCTGTCCTATTCCTTACTTATATTTTGCCTAACCTTTTAAGTCACCTCAAGTCATCAGATAACAAATATTTATTGAGTGCCTGCTAGTAAAGTATGTTAAACTGAGGGTAAACATAATTTTGAATCTAGGCAGCTTAATACATACCATAATAGATATTAATAATGATATATGATATAAATGAAAGTTTATAAGCAGGGGTCCCCAACCTCCGGGCCACAGACTGGTACCGGTACCGGTCTGTGGCCTGTTAGGAACCAGGCCACACAGTAGGAGGTGAGCAGCGGGTGAGCAAGTGACGCTTCATCTGTATTTACAGCTGCTCCCCATCGCTCGTATTACCGCCTGAGCTCCACCTCCTGTCAGGTCAGCGGCAGCATTAGGTTCTCATAGGAGCGTGAACCCTACTGTGAACTGTGCATGCGAGAGATTGAGGTTGCACGCTCCTTATGAGAATCTAATGCCTGATGATCTGAGGTGGGGCTGAGGGGGTGATGCTAGCGCTGGTGAGTGGCTGCAAATACAGATTATCATCAGCAGAGAGGTTCGACTGCACAGAGACCATAATAAATCAATTGCTTGCAGACTCATATCAAAACCCTATCAGTGAGTGGCAAGTGACAACAAGCTCAGGGCTCCCACTGATTCTGCATGATGGTGAGTTGTATAATTATTTCATTATGTATTACAATGTAATAATAATAGAAATAAAGTGCACAATAAATGTAAGGCACTTGAATCATCCCGAAAACATCCCCCACCCACCCCACCCCCGGTCTGTGGAGAAATTGCCTTCCACGAAACTGGTCCCTGGTGCCAAAAAGGTTGGGACGGCTGTCATAAAGTACTTTAATCTTTCCACTAAATCAAGTAAATACTTTGAATATATAAGAGAAACCAGAACTGTTTTATTAAAGTAATATATTTGTGGTATTTTTGACCCAAGTAAGAACTTTTGACCCAAGTAAGAACTTTATTCATATACTCACAGAGTTTGCTCATCTCCCACAAATTTAAAAGACTATTTTGGTCTATTTTCTCCCTGTTCTTTCTTTCCCATATATCAGCCACAGACCCCTGGATTTTGATTAACGCCCTGGAAAAGGTTAAAATAACTCTGTCCCCTAAAAGTATAAGGACATGTATTCAAGGAATTTGGTTCTGTCTACAGTGGCTGCACACCTCAGATTCATCCTATCAGTAAGAGACAATTAAGTTATATACCCGATTTTATGCTCCATCTCATTTTAGCAATAAATCTTTACGTTCCCTACCTATATTATAGTGGTAAACATTCTTTTCTGAAGCAATCCTGCTCTGTAGAGCAGCCCTGTAAAGGATTGCTCAGAACGTCTTTCTCTGGGCAACTGCACTGACCCCAAGAAGGGGCTTCAGGGTGTAATCAGAAAGGGGCATATGCACTACACCCCTGGGAACAAGGAAAGGGAGGAATCCAAGGGAATTCACGTGGCGGATCCTCCCTCCAACCAAAATCAAAAACTGACCATTTCTTTTCTTTTTTTTTAAACTCTAGTGTTTTTTTTTTAATTAATTAATTTACATATTTATTTTTGGCTGCATTGGATCTTCGCTGCTGCAGGCGGGCCCTCTCCAGTTGCGGCAAGTGGGGGTCACTCCCTGCCACGGTGCACAGGCCTCCCATCTCGGTGGCCTCTCCCGTTGCGGAGCACAGGCCCCAGGCACGCAGGCCTCAGCAGTTGTGGCACGTGGGCTTAGCAGCTGTGGCTCACAGGCTCCAGAGTGCAGGCTCAGCAGCCGTGGCGCACGGGCCCAGCTGCTCCGCAGCATGTGGGATCCTCCCGGACCAGGGCTCGAACCCATGCCCCCTGCATTGGCAGGCGGATTCTTAACCACTGCACCACAAGGGAAGTCCAAAAAACTGCTCATTTCTTGATGTTACATTGGTGATGCTCTAGCCACTGGGCCTTTCTCTCTGGCCTCGCCCTTCCCACTGTGAGGTCCTACCCCAGAGGGACGGAAACAGAGCGGTACTTGGCAGGCCCTGTGTTGCAGATGCCCTAGGGAAGCAGAGGTTTTAAAGAACTGAAATCCTCGTTTTACATAAAGTCAGTTCTGCAAGGGGTTGAAATTGTTTCCCATGATCTGGACGATCCGCTTCTCTCGAAATGTCTCCCACTGTCTGTTGCGTTCTGGCCCCCAAATAACTAGAAGTCTGAAAGCCTTCTTCCTTTGTACTTACTAACTTTGGGATCATTTTGGGACTGGCTTCCCCCTCCTTTCCCTCCGTTCCCTTACTCGTCAGATATCTATTGGCCTCACACTCGGTGCTGTTTCCGACTTCCAGAATGGAGTGTGATTTCATTGCTCTTTTTTCTTCTCCCAGCGAAATGTGAGCCAGCGTGTCGCCACGGCGGTGTCTGTGTTAGACCCAACAAGTGCCTCTGTAAAAAAGGATATCTTGGTCCTCAGTGTGAACAAGTGGACAGAAACCTCCGCAGAGAGACCAGGGCAGGTATTCTTGATCAGATCATTGACATGACATCTTATTTGCTGGATCTAACAAGTTACATTGTATAGTTTCTGGGACTGTTTGACTATTCCTTTCCAATGGCCATTTATTTTTTATCCTGTCATTAAAAAGAACGACTGTTATCCTGCTACACACTCCTGTGATTTCATTTTCTTTGATTAATTTAAAAGTCATTTCCAGAACTGTGCAGACCCTGTGTGTGTATATAGGCACGTTTGTTCACATATGCACACACACTCACAACCCCCGTGAGTGTGGTTGCGTAACAGATGGGTTTTTTAAATATATATTTCCTTGTGCGGAGTAATTTCCCCAGAAATTCCATTGTAAATTGATAACAGAATTTTTATGTCACCAGAAGAGATTATTTGCCTTCCCAGGAATTTTCTGTCTGTAATCACTAAAGTCAACTTCAATGGAGTTTTAAAACATTACTGTGCAATCTGATGGATTGAATTTTAAAAGGCCATATTTTTATATTAAAGGACTATAATATGAGAGAATGTTTCAGAGCTCCCTGGTGAATTTATAAGAGGGCAACTTGATATAAAATTGTAATCTTCGGTTTTATCAATGTATCCAATTACAGAAAGTTAACGCACTTACCTCTTTATTGGCAGAGAAATCTGGTTACTCTAGCTTAATTTCAAGATTGTTTTCAAATTAAATCATAATGGCAAAGTCTAAAACCAATCTTCCTAAAAGGTCTGCTTTTATTGTATAGTTTATTTAACAATAGGCACTGGGTTTGTGTTACATATTTATATTTTTTATTTTATTTTTATAATATAGACATCACCTAGATGAAACACCTTTACCCTGTCCTGTAAAATACTAAAGTTACATTTTTCACCAACTTAATTGGAAAGAAGGGGAGTGAGAAAGCAAACAGTCTTTAATGTGCTGAGGATCTAATCTAGCAATGTATCCTTGTGCCAACATGTAATCATTACCGACGGATGAAAAAGCAAGAAAACAGCCACTCCTTATAAAATTCCAGCATTAAACATTTGTAAAGTGCTTTTCACCATAGCAAGACTGTCAGAGTATATGTGATGAGAATGTTGCAGGTTTCACACTGAATCGCCTCACTGGAAAAGAGTTCACTCATTTTTAACAAATCTTGCCTGTGTAAGCTGTCACTTGTACAAATTTTTAATATGATCATTCTTGCCAAATATGACTTTTAATGTATACGTTCCTTCGGAACTCAGTGAAAATCCTCTCTGGTTCATTTATGAATAAATTTCCTGTAAATGTTCTGTTCGGGTTTTTCAAGAAATGCCACGTTCTAACTTAAACTGCAAAAAGTCTGGTACACGTTTTTCTTCATGGTTTTTGAGACAATCCTGCCACGTTTGGATTATAACAAAATTATCAGGCCTCTTTGCCCCACTGAGAAAACATCGACTCATGACATGTGGGCACCTACTATAGGTTGCCCTTCTCTAAACATCTGCTCCTCCAGAATCTAAATTGTAGAGTAGGACAGATTATACGGCACAGACTGACTTCCCAAACCCACTCCTTACCTCTACGAAACGGAGCCTCAACTTCAAAAAGGAACAAAATCTTGTAACTAATATTTGTCTATTGTTTTAAAGTGGAGATCTGCAAATAAAGCACAGTGAGAAACCACAACACAGAAAGGTTGGTTAAGTACTCTGCTCTTGTCTTCCATATATGATTACTTAAGTTTCAAGTGACCTCATGCCCAATGGAAATGGGTTGACAAATCTTGGTGCAGTGCTTAGTGAACAATAGCCTGCATTAAAAAGTGCATATGCATAATTTTGCACAATTTAGATTTCAATTGACAGTCTATTCAAAGAAGTCTCAGGATTAAGTGAGCATGGAGACCAAATTGCCCTCTTACCCCAGAAAAGGGGTGGTCCCTTCTAGTCACACGAACACTTCATTGGCCCAACAGTGTGACAAATCTTGCAGTGAACCCTGTACTAGCCCACATCTGTAGGTTAATAGCAGTCTTTTGTCCTCTTTGCTTTCTCTTCGTAGCCCTTTTACTGAATTCCATCACAGAAAGTTTTACAATTAAAAAAAAAAAGTCCTGACAACCATTTTTGTAAATGGACCTTAACCATCTCATCGTCTCTTATTCAACGTGGGTGACATTCACAAAATGTGAACTTCTTGTGAGGGAGCCAGCTGTCTAAATCTGTCAAATTGTGCAGTTTTATTACACATTCTCCTGTACATAGTTTCACTGAAAACAATAAGGATACTGCTATATATTCCGCCAAATTTGAAAACGCCCAGCATTTCTTCTTACATCTTTAATCTTTCCATCTTTTCCAAAAGAGTCTTTCCAAAAGAAATGGTGTTCTGTTGCCATTTGTTCTTCTATTTAAAAATATCTTGATTAAATTGATCAGACCCAGCTTTTTTTATACAGCCCTTTCACAAGTGAAAGAGTTTCAAATGACTTAGAAAAACATATGTACCCCAGGTATCATTGCCTTTTCTATTGTGAGTCATTAGAATAACAGATCAAAATCTTTGAAAAAGAAAATCACAAGATCCAGGGATATTAGACCCCAGCAAAGACAGTCATTGGAGTCATTTCTCTCTGTTCTTAGGAGAGAAGTAAATAGCAATGGCTAATTAATAGCTACCTTTTAAAAACTCAGTGGCCATTTCAAAACATCTTTTGACCTTTCCTTTCAAGTAGATTTTTTAAATATGTGACTGGAGAACGATCTTAAATAATTCATGATGAGAGGCAAGTAAGAACTGGTTAAAAAGTATGAGCTAGGGAAAAATGATTGTTTCATCACACGAATGGTAACACCTACTCGGTTCAAAAAGCACATAATCAAAATGGAAGAAAATGTCCTTGGTATGGATACAAATGTGTGAGATAAAGATAAAATAAAGAAACAGAAAAATGTAGATTATTATCCCTTTTTCCATTCTAGAGCTTAAGCTTTGGGTATCAATTTAATGTGAAAGGCTGTTACGGTAGTTACAAAGAGTTGGGAAAAAACTTTCTGCCACTGCTTCTGCCAAACTCTTGTTCTGATTAATAGAACTTCGTTTTCTTGCTAGTTATTTAAGGTAATGAGAAAATAACTGAATAGGCACATCATTAAAGTGGAAAGAAGGGAAGATTTAAGAAACTTGAGTGATGATAAAAAGTGCTTCCATTCATACCTTTCTTCTTGGAATTTCCTTTCAATGTGGCTATTGTAAAATATATCTTTTATTTTATCACAAAGAACACTCAGAAGTTTTCTCAGGTTAACAGACTATCTCGTAAAGAAAGAGCAAAGAAACCTACCTACACATGCAACATATACATACAACCTAAATGGAAAATCATTCTCTTTTTCATTTACATACTTCAGAGCAGTCACTTCTTCTCTATTTATTTCTTTGAAAATAATTACATGATAATGTACTAATAATTTTTAACATTTTTGTGATGTTGTTTTTATCTCCAAATCATAAACTATACAAGAAGCTTACTAGGTTTAGGACTTAAGGTTAGATGCTCCATCTAGGGACTTTTAAAGGACACATTAATTTAAACTTTTATTAGTCTAACTTTTTTAGCTTGGAAACATAAAAGAGAAACCAAACCTACATTTTTAAGAGGAAACTAAGGTGTATCATAGGCATTTGTAGTTGGCTGATCAATAAGTTAGAGTTTCTGGATGTCTCTGTAGAACGTTATCTGAGATATCTATCTTTCTTTTTCTCTGTTTCTCTGTCTTTTTGCCTCCCCACCCCCATGTACCCCTCTTCTTCTTAACAGCTCTCTTCTCTATTTCTATTGGTTCTGATTAAACAGACATGTCTTCAGTACACCCATAATAAAGATACCCTGGGGCAGGTTGCTATTGATTTTGCTGGCTATGATCTTTTCTTTATTTTTCTGAAAACACCTTCTCCTAGTACCACATTTGCTCAGATGCTATATCATAAAGAACAGTAGACAAATATGAACATACTAGACTGACCTATTCATATCGTTGAAAGAAGTAACAAAAAGCGTAAATGACTCCCGGCCTGGATGTCCCAGCTCAGCTGGGGTTCCATCTTGGATGCTGAAAAGAGTATCCACAGTCAAGAGCGCAAGTTAACAGTAGGGAAAGTTAGTAGCTATTTCCTATTCAAGCAACCACCATCTCAGTGGAATCTATTTTAAATAAGATTATCCGAAATTGATGAGGAAAAAATAAGTAGTTCCTCAATGGAAACTTCAGAATCTTCTTTCCCCACCCTTGAGCCTTGAACTTGCAGAGAACTCAGACCAAAGTTCCATGCCCAGAAAATGTACCTATTTCTTTATTACCCACAGGAAGTTAGTGGGCCTGTTACTGTGACTGCTGGCAATACGTTTAGAAAGTTCTCCATTAGAATATCCTAAAGAAATAGATGTTTGCTCTCTTACTTTCTTTCTCGTCATCACACCAACACAAATCAGTCATACCTCTAATAATTAATATGATGACAAAGAAAGTGGGAAACCTAAGAATAGAAGCATTTTGATATTAAAAACAAAACCGTAAAACCTGCCAAATACTAGTCCTAGCCAACTTCAACACTTCGTTCCCTTAAATAGCTACTCATATATAAGTTTTGAAAATTGTCTTAAAAGAACTATTTCAGGGAGTATGATGTACTCATGAGAGTGTGAGAAGGTGTTGTGTTGTTTTCTTCTCAATCATAGTTGTTGTTTCCCTAGAGGCTATGAAGAGATTTACTCACTTATCAGGTTAGCTCTTTTCTTCAATTCTTCATTAAGTGAGAGCCCAAGATACACCCATCATTCACCTTGCTTTCTTTTGTTTAGGTCATCTATAAGTTGGTTGAAAAAAAAATAAAAAATAAATAATGATCCCTTGTATTAACATAAAGCCTTAGGCCTAAATCTTATCACTGCTTTTTTAAACCAGAATACAGAGAGACATACCGGAAAAAAAAAAAAAGGTACCAACTCAACCTGAATTCTAAAGTTACATCTCATGTATATCACAAACACAGACCTCACATTTCAGTCAGGATTTTTTTTTTGCATATGTAGATTCTGTATTACTTAAAATACATGTATACATATGTAAGCAAATTAACAAACATGTTTGGTGAGTTATCTCAATTGACTATAAGCTTTTAAGTTAAAAAAACATTTTTAGCACATAGGATAGAAAAAATGGAACATTAACAGTGATGGGAAATTCATAATGGCTAAATAGAAAATACGCTTCGTCTTCACAGTTAGAAACTAATTGTTGTACGTTTCCCTTTGCACTAAAAATTAACTAGCCAAAAGTTTCCATTCACGTGAACACCGTGTGATCAGATTTGGTAGTCTGTGCCCCAAATGTACGTTGGATATTTCTTTACTTCATGTTCTTAAGATCAGAAGCATGATTTTCATAGAATAAATTAGGAGTTCATGTACTGTAGAACCCAATACTATTAACACATTAATACATTCTGTTCATAATACTACTATTGAGAAATCGAATTGACAACCGTATAAGATATCAGGTATTTCCCATATCTCATTATATTCCTAGGACATTTTTGGACGTGCATCTCACCGAGAACCATGTGGTAACAAGATAAATGATACTGAGGTACTAAGGAATGTTTGGAGCTTAATTCGCTAGGACATGCTAAAGAAGACTATTTAAAAGAAACCCATCTAATTAAAATGAAAAAATTATCAACTCATTATAATTAAGAAGCAGAAAACAAATCAGCACAGAAACCCCTGTGTCTTTCCTGGCTTTATCTGTGATTAATTTTATCCAGTTTTAAAGTATGGTTAACTTTTTCATTCTTCTAACACGTTTTGCTTTTCCTAGTTGTTCATTTTCCTTTAGATTGTTGACAGTTTGGGCAATTTGTCCATAACCTTATTCACAGAGGATACCTTGCTTGGATTTCTATTAATAAGAAGCACAAGTAATTAAAGCAGGTACACGTTTAAGGGAGCAGAGTTAATATATGTACTAGTTGGAATTTCTATAAATGTTCTTCTGAAAAGTAACATGCAAAGTCATTGGCTCAGATAATCCTTCTAAATTTGAATTAATCTGACTTACTTAACCAAGTTATTATAATATTCAGTACTCTTTGCTTGATCTATTATTCAGCCATCCATCCATTCAATAATTCAACAAAGATTTATTGAAGTGCCCAGCACGGTTATGTACTATGGAAAAGGCAAGGATGTTTATAATGGGGGATTGTGAGCCCCATGGGTATGATGAACACATTTGAAGCAAAAGATAATAATCACACCCATCCAGCTCCGATTCAGTTTAACATCAAAATCCGGCAATAATAGTACAGATGGCCTAAAGTACATCTGTGTGTATCTGTATGTGTGCACACACCCGTGTATATATATTTATCTATCTGTACAAACACTACATATGTATACACACTATCTATGTAATATATAATATATGTATAATGCATATAAATTCTAACAAGTGTATTTGTGTTATCTTTAAAATAGAACAATTGTATCTTGAAGTGATAAATGCAGAGAATTGGTTTTTATTGTTGATCTGTGGATTTAATGATTTTTAGGTGAAAAGGATGTTTAAGTGTATAATTTCTTTTCTTAATTTAATATATTTATGTAAATGCATGCCTGAAATTTGGTTAGATTGGCTGTGTTTTGTGTCCTTTAACATGATCAAATGTATTAAACTTTATCTTATGACCTGATGTACATGTGCTATTTTAAGATTCTTTTTTATTTTGGAATTTTTTTAAGTTTTCCCTAAGTATCCACACTGACTATACAAACACTAATTTTTAAATATTCCGTACCCAAACTACTTGTTCAAAATATTCTTGCCTTTTGTCATTTTTCATGTTCTAATTTTTAAATTTACTCCCCAAAATACAGGCCAATGTTAAGGGTCAGTTTCACTGTGTACAAATATTGACTTAAATTTATTCTAAGTTGTAAATGACTTAAATCTGATCCTTTCAAGTAAGTAAGAATTAATAAGAATGCAAAAGAGCGGTTGAGAGTCCTAAGTGCCCACATTGAAGGAAAGAAGCACGTAGAAGGGGAGAGACATGAAAAAAGTGATTGCAGATACCATACAACCTGGTTGACCTTGCCATTTTGCTTCCAGTTAACTGTATCAAGAGTATTTGTACAAGGTCAACTATGCTGTTTTGAACATGAATTTTAAATCTGCCAACATTCTTTAGAAGAGCAAAATGCTTTCATCTAGATCTCCTCCCTTCCTGAACAAATACGTCTCTTTGACTCATTGAGAGGAAAAGCTGTTTCCCTAGAAGAGATAATTGTTCTAAGACAATAAAACGTGTTACAGATGCTTATTCACAGAGTCCCTAAACTCAGGTTACTCTCTGGAGTGTTAAGTTAGGCAAAGTGACACCATGAAAAGTGTCCCTTAGCACATTCCTCAATGGCCCAGGAAGCACCAAAGGTCTCTCTCCCTCAGCGACTGCCTTTCCAGTTCTGAGACTCTGTCCCTGTGGTTTAGCGTTTAATCACAATCTGTTTTCTGTGCGTGCCTCGTCTCTCCGACCAGATTATAAATCTCCTGAGGACATACCTTCTGCTTAGAATCCCTGACAGGTCTAGAGCAGCTCCTGCCTACTTGCCATAAGGAAAATAATAATATGTATATAACAGCCTAGAGATGGAAATGGTTTTTTTTCCTCATGCTAATAATCTCTCTGGGTTTCTTCACTGTCCCTTGATTGGCTTCTCAGCTCTGCCATCACCAGTACAATCAGTCCCCTGCATTAAATTCCCTTTGTTGTAAACACGAAAGTGGTTTCTGTTTTCTTTTTTTAGATTCTGATAGATACATATGTTAATGAGTGACTTAGATGAGAAGAGAGATAACAGGGTGGCATTACAAAGGGACTTGATGAGATCTCCTTTAGGAGAACACCTTAAGGAACCACTGCCTAGAATCCCAACGTGATTACAGCAAGTTGTAGTCAGAGGGATCCTACTGCCAAACCTGATATATAACCCTTCAGTTACTTAGGCAGCTACCAATGGAAAAGGCCATTATTCCCACAGTTGTCACTAAGAATCTTCATAATGCACATTTGTACTATTAAACCTATCAGCTTCCAGTTTGTCCAGGAGTCTGACGGCTAATATGAGAGGGAATTCTATGAACTTGCTTCTTTACACTCATTTTTTTCTTTTTTTAGAATTGTGTAGACTAATGTATTATTTCCAATGGAAGAACAACTTAAAATGGCAGCCACACTGAGTATCTCATCAGAAAAAAATACATTTTTTTCTATATGGAGGTCTGAAAAGTTCTCTCCGGAGATTAAATTCTGCCATCATTCAAAGGAATGAAAGGATCAAAGAAAGAAAAACAATTTGGATGCAATACTTCTTATGTATTTTCATAATTTGATTTATGCTTGATTTCTCTATAACATTTTCTTTGATTAAAACAAACAGAATTTAAAAGGGGAAAGGAGGGGGCCAGGAGAGGCGGAAAGAAGCCTGGGTAGCCCTTGACTATAAAACTCATTCTTCTTGGGACTATGCCCACATCAGAAACTACTTGAGCTCACTCTTGTAATTTAATAAGATGTCATCAGATCCCTTTGACATAGCCTTATAATTAAAACTACTTGATGCAAAATCCATGTGCTTCATGTAAAGCAATTTAGATTATCATAGATGCCCTGTTCTATGATCTACAGCCACCAAAAGTCACGTACACCAGGTGTGCTGGCAGGAGCCCTGGGCTACGGCTGTGAGATGAGGATCCTGGGCTTGTTTCTCCAGCTAATTAGCTGGACTCAGTTTCCTTATGTGTAAAATGAGAGACAGGTTCTTTCCAGCTGTAACAGGTATTGTTATTAGATATTCATAACCCAGGATCCATGTGAGTTGCAGACTGGAAATTGCAAATCTGAGACAGGACTCCATTAACTACTCCATTGCATGAATTTGAGGTGTCTAAATGATTAGAAAAGACACTCTCATTTTTTTCCAGTCTCCCAGCCTCCTCTCCTCCTGCCCTCTGTGGTTTTTGTTGCTTTCTCTGATGTATTCTCCAAATCACCTTTTTCTGTTCCTCCCATCCCAGTATGGTTCATTCTTGAATAATCCTTTCATGTCTCCTGCAGCTCTTGCTCTAAATATCTAAAGCACTCTCTGATCTATGGCCATTATTTTCTTTCTTCATGCTGAAGAAGCGCACTGTTAAAGGGTTAAAGGGAGGCTGCCATTCCTTCCAGGGCCCTTAATATCTAGTTTTGCAACTGTTAGAAACATAATTGTCTCTTCCATGATCTGTTTTCCCAAGAGGACTGTTGTAGGCACCCTACCTGACTGATAGATATCACATTCTGGGCAGATACAAGAGGGCAAATGCCTGGTAGACGTCATCTAAAAGGCAGACAATTCATGATACAAAAGAAGGAGTAACCATGTGTCCACTAGGGTTGCCCTCAGAAATTACCACAAACTGGGTGGCTTAAACAACAGAAATTTATTGTCTCATAATCCTGGAGGCTAGAAGTCTGAAATCAAGGTGTTGGCAGAGCTGGTTCCTTCCGAGGGCTGGAAGGGAAGGACCCCTTCCAAGGCCTCTCTCCTTGGCTTGTAGACGGCCGTCTTCTCCCTGTGTCTTCACATAGTCTTCTTTTCATACATGTTTCTGTGCCCGAGTTCCCCCTTTTATATAAGGACACCAGTCATATTGGATTAGGACTCACCCTAATGACCTCATTTTAACTCAATTACTTCATATAAGGACACCAGTCATATTGGATTAGAACTCGCCCTAACGACCTAATTTTAACTCCATTACCTCTGTAAAGACCTTGTCTCCAAATAAGAACACATTCTGAGGTACAGGGGGTTAGGGCTCCAACACAGGCATTTTGAGGGGAGACAAAATTCAATCCATAACACTGTGCCTCAGAAATGGCATCAAATGTACTGAGGTCTCATTTTCGGTGTCTAAAGCAGTGCTTCTCAAACTTCAGTGTACCTCCCATCACCTGGGTAATTTGCTAAAACCCAGGATCTGATTCAGTAGGTCTGGGGGTGCCTGAGATTCCATATCTCTAACAAACGCCCAAGTGATGCTAATGCTGGTTCCTGGGCCACATTTTGAAGAGCAAAGATCTAAAGGATGGTTTCTAGGCTGTTCTCACTTTAAGGACAGATCAGTAATATTGGAAAAACTTGATGGAAATAATGGCTTTCTGTCACCAAAAAGGAAAAACTGATACGTCCCATATCTTCATATCAGGCTTGTGCTTAGTTGAGTAGAATGTACACAACACAGGGTAAATACTTGTTCCTGGCAGTCAGTTATTCTTGTGATGCTGGGGCTGCTCGCTGTTGTTACTCAGCTGCTGTGATTTTCAGCAGTAGCGTCGTAATCACACAAACAAGCACAATATTTTTAGGTACATTGCAATTCATGTATCTGTTCCGAGTAAACTTAAATTGGATTGCTAAAGCAGTATGCACCATAAATAAAATACATGCTAGTTTTAAGCTGTGTAAATTGTGCCAAGATGGTATGTAGCCATAACAAAACTGTGGAAGATTTCAGGCAAGAGAAAACATTTAAAAAGGAAAATATCACTATGAGCAAATAGATTTACATGAAGATATAACCCTCGACACAATAGCAAATGAATTCTGTGTTGTGTTGAATTTTTTCATAGCTAAAGTTTCATGCCTTTATCTTAAAACCAAGATATAATCACATTACTTAGAGTTGTAAACATATCTAGAATTATGTCCAAAATATCTTGGACGCAACTTTTAATGCTGTTTGCTAAAGAACAATACTTACCATCTGATTCCAACATTTATGTAATTTGAGAGCAGGAATCCTCAATGGTACTTTCTGTGATGGAAATGTACTAGATCTGCACTGTCCAATATGGTAGCCATGAGCCACATACGGCTATCAAGCTGAGGAACTGAATGTTTAATTTTGGTTAATTTTAGTTAAATCTAAATTTCTGTTGCCAATATAAAAATAAGGTGTCTTTTTATATTATACAAAGTAGGTATCTACTTTAAAAACCAGAGCTAAAGGCAATTCAGAGAGTTCAGTTAAAACGTTTTAGCAATGCGTTTGTGTGATAATCCCTTATACATAATTCACAATGAAATGTTTCACATTCCCTTTAACTTTGTTCTGTTTTGATCCTGTAGCTTATTCCAAATAGCATAACGTACATACTCTGCTCTGAAATTTTTTACATTGGCCTTTGACGGAAACCAATAAAATTGTTAACTCTAGGTATATTTTTATAGTACAGTCAAAATCTATTATGCCTATGTGGAAACTACACACTGTGATCGTGTGTCTGCACGTCTCAGAGTGTAAACAAGTGAAGAAGTAGCACTAGACACATGGAATTGTTGGTAGAGAGAAGTGGTGGTGGCTGACACTTGTCATGTGCCAAACTGTCCTCTGTATTAGAAGAAGTACAGTCAGAGGAACAGAAGGCATAAGTTGCCACTCTGTGTCTTAATACTTATTTCTAGAAAGTTCTCCTGGAAGAGAAGAATTTTGGAGCAATAAGAAACAATATTTGGAGAGGGAAAATCAAATCCATTAGGCTGATCTATAAGATTCAGCTCTAACGATTTGACCACATGCAACCTGACATCACCGTGAGGGGTAAGTGATAAGGTACAGCCAATGGGAATGCCAGAGGTCCAAAGAGAGTGAGGAAATCTCTCTCCCTAAGTGGAAGCAGACACAAAAGGCAGAAGATGGTAGTAATTCAACTAAACTAAATGGAAGTAAGAGGGGGTAATAAAATAGTAATAGTAAAATAGTAATAAAATCTAACACTTACACGGTGCTGTGTGCCTGGCACCTATTCCAAGTACTGTCCAAAACTGTGAAGGGTCTGAGTTTCGGTTGTCTTTTTTAATTTTTATTTCATATTGGAGTATAGTCGATTAACAATGTTGTGTTAGTTTCACTCTACTTAGTGGACTATAGGTGACTAACAATGTTATGTTAGTTTCAGGTGTCAATTTCACTCTACTTGGTGATGTAGACAAGTCAGACTGCCACAATTTCATGGATGCCAGCAGAAGACTGGAGACTCCTGGTTCAGAGACAATGGGCAGTTTATCATTCACAGCAATAGCCACGATCGGTAACTGGTTCTCTGAGCTCCAGTTCCCACAGGGTGACGCAGAAAGGCCCAGATGGTACCTGCTAGTGCAGTGGGTTGAGTTTCAGAAGAGGAACTTTGCGCTTAGGATGACCAAATCTTTTATCATAGACAGCAGGCAAACGCACCTGATCTTTGCGTTAGAGGGAGAAGCTACCATCTATTTTCCAAGGCCGTTTGCTATGCAAGCATCCTTGATAAGATAGTTTAGAACAAAGGCCTTCAGGGCTTCTGCTTACCAGGGGTGCAGAAACACAAAAGGCCCATGGAGAATTGTCACCCAGTGAGCACTTTACATACTGAGTCATAACCATCTCAACGACCATGTGAGGTAGGTACTTTTACACCATTTTACAAATGAAATGGGAAGCCACAGAGTTCCCACAGCTATTAAGCAGTAGAGTAAGGGTTTGAACCCAATAATCTGGCTCTGGAGCAGCAGTGTCCAACAGAAAGATTACGTGAGCCACATGCATCGTTTCAAACGTTCTAGTAGCCACGTTAAAAAAGTAAAAAGCAACAGGTGAAACTAACTTTAATAATATATTTTATATAACTGCACATACCCAGAATATGATCATTTCAATGTGTAATCAGTATATGAATTATTAATGAAATATTCATAAATACATTCCTTTTGTATACTGTCTTTGAAAACCAGTGTGTATGACACACTTACAGCACATCTTCATTTGGACACAAATTTGTTTTAATCTTTTTTCTCTTTTTATTGAAGTATAGTTAATTTACAACATTGTGTTAGTTTCCGGTGTACAGCAATGTACAGTTATACGTTTTTTATATATGTATATTCTTTTTCAGATTCTTTTCCATTAAGGTTATTACAAGATACTGAATATAGTTCCCTGTGCTATACAGTAGGTCCTTATACAGTGGTTGCTTATCTGTTTTATGTATAGTAGTGTGTATGTGTTAATCAACCTCCTAATTTATCTGAGGTACAAAATTTTTAACGAAAAAACTTGACAGTTGAAAAAGTAGATTCACACACCCAAGCTGTTCCAAACATACTTAGAAGCTTTCCAGTAAAATCAAGCATCGGATTTTAAAGGTAAGCTAATGAAAATTAAGCAAATTAAATATTCGTTTCTTCCATCACAGCAGCCACATTTCAAGTGCTCAGTAACCATCCCTAGCCAGTGGCTTTTATAACAGACTGAATAACTTTAGAGCCTGTGGAGTAACCTTTGTGCTCTCCTGCCTCACAGCGAAAGTTCATTAAAAATGTATAGCATTTGTATTTAATTCCTTGTTCTTCTATTTCAGTTGTTTAAAGGCATCACCATTGGTTACTGTGATGCCTGCCGTGGAGGGCTGTTGAGAGGAGTAAAGAGAAGGCAGTGCAGGGTGAAGGATCAGACCTCAGGCTCACGGTCAGACAGACAGACCCAGCCTGATCCATGCCCCATCACTTCCTTTCACTTCTCAGCTGTGTGACCATGAACGTGACCTCCTGAAACCCTAATTTCTTCATCTTTAAAGTAGGTCAACAATAGTACCTCTGAGGATTCAATGAGGCCATTCATGTAAACGCCCTGGCACAGTGCTTAGCACATAGTTCATGCTAAATAAATGTCAATCATTATTTGGTAACTGGACTAAATTTAATACGAGAGACCAAAAAAAAATTTAATTGTACATCATTTCAAGATACCCATCTCAAGATACTTCCTGGAGAGAGGCCCTGCTCACTTAGCCATGCAGCCCAATGTCACCCTCTAGTGCCCAAAACCTTGAACATCAGGCATCACCAACCGAAACCACCAGAACACCGAACATCTGAAAGGAGGATGTGCGTACTTCTTCTACCTCAGATGCTGTGTCTGACCCGGATCGCCAATCCCCAGCACTGTTAAGTAGTACCCTGTCTTTCAGGGCACTGCTTCTCAAACCTTTAATGTCTTTTCTTACCAGGTATCTGGGGAATCTTGGCAAAATCAGTTTATGATTCACTGAATATGAAGTGTAGCCTGAGAGTCTGCACTTCTAATCAGCTCCCAGGTCACTCCAAAGTTACTGCCCCCACAGACCCCTCTTTGAGTAGCAAAATTTTAGGAAATTCTATTATCACTCCAACTCCTCCCAAAGTAACCTCCAAATTGGTAGAATAAGAAATTACAGGATAAGCTAAATGTTGTCTTCTTTTTCCGGTGGACATGAGCAAGAGGAAAAGCCCTAAGTGGATACTGAGGTTGAAACATACCTGAGTTTGAAGGATGGCCTCAAAGAGAGCAGCAGCGTTCTTCCAGGAAGAGCCTCAACCAGAGAATATGGGAAAGATGGGCCAACACAGCCATTCTTATATCCCTTTGACCTCATAATGTAACTCAAGGTCGTGTGCTATTCTAACTAGACATCTATGAATTAACAATGACTATGTAAATTAATCTGTGTTCACAGTTTGAGGCCCAAGATAATTTGGGCTGGATAATAGCATGTTGGTTGGGTTGCAGGACCAGCAGTGAAAACTGAGTCCGAAACCCAGCAGTCACTGATCAGTGGTCTTTCCGATGTCACATTCAACAGACACCAGAAGGCTAACATTTGGAAGAAATCATCATCTATACATATTTCATATCTGACAAAATGAACATAGGGATAACTGCCACATTTTTGCAAACGTCAGAGATAACAGAGCGAAAGTGCTTTGAAAATGGTGCTTCCTGGATGTAAATACAACTTATTAGCAAGCTGATAGACCACACTGGCCTGGTATCTCTTTGGAATAACAGGACCACATCGGTGGTTTCTAGTAAAGAGAAAAGGGGAAGGAGGACATGGAGATAATTGCCATTTGTCTATCCGCTTTTTTTGGAAAAAAAACTAAGATTCCTGTGACCTAATCACTCCACACTTCTAGGTATTTGGGTTGCCTCCCACAATGTGACTACCAAGTTGATAATAATATTTATTTTCATCTTGTTTTCAAACATTTATTTCTGATGATGAGTTTAATACACTACAGTGCAATCGTGCTTTGTTGGTAAGTTTGCTCATTATCTAGCTTGACTCACTACGTTACCAACTTTGGTAAAAAGAAAGTCCACAGGGTTTTTCAAAGGCGTGCTGAATATTCAACATAGCAGGTGTGGAGGGTCTATGCCTTTACCTCATAAAAAGCATTGTGGTATCATTTTTTTTTTACCGCTTTCTGTCCCAGCACGGATATATGTGAAGACTGGCCTCTATAGTCCGTTGTCTTACTGTGAGAAATGACTTGATTTGTTTCTTAGAAGTTTGTTTTAAAGTAGTAGTTCACCTCTGCTTGTTTTGACTTAGGAGCTCATAGAGATGTGGTTCCCCTGATTGATTCCCCTACAATATTAGATTTCAAAAAAAGATTCGTATCAATGTACTATACTGACTGCAAGTGGAAAGGGAGATAGGGAAGTCTGATCACCAGAGTCTGAGAAAAAACAAAAACAAAATAAACTTAGCCCTACATTTCTATAATGAGAGAAAAATCAAAGAATGAAGATGGAGGGAGGGAGGAAGGGAGAGAGGAGGGGCAAATCGAGAGGTTTCCTTCATACATATTCTCTCTTTTCATTTACACAATAAAACCTGACATTAGGACCAGGAGACACTGATTTGTCAAGGACAGCGTTGAGAACACAACAATCCTCCAATCCATTGATAAGTAATTACTGAAGACTAGTCCAGGCCCTGTTGGGAGCACAGGAAGAGCTCAGAATGTCTGTGTCTTTCACAGAATAGCACGGGAGAAATGTCAGCTGAAAAGGAGGAAGGGGTAGGGGAGACTTCTTACTGCTGCTGTGTAGTTACTACTACATCCTTTAGAAAGTGGGTGGGTCAAAGGGGAAAGACCATTTCACAAAGGACGTGTTTTAGTTTCCTGAAAGAGTTGAGTTGAAGCATCCATTTATCCTGACATTTGGGCATTCATTCAACTTTCAGCTAAACAATGAATGCACATCCACTTTGGGCTAGTGGTGCAAGAATAACCAAACCCCGTAGAGAAGAGGGTGCGTGGGCTGTGGCAGTATGAGCAGAAACTCATGATGGAGGTTGTGGATGTATGGTGTCTAGATGTCACTTAATTTTGGTTTCCAATGGACGCGGAAGCTTATTATTTGGATTAATGGTCATGCATGAAGGGAGTTGTGGCCTGTGGAGAGAGAGCCTTGGAACCAAGGCAGCTGGAGTAATGGGTATGGATTGGGGTTAGCTAGTGGCCTTAAGTCACCCCAGGACTTTCCAATGCACTTAACATAAAACCCAAATTTCTTATCAGTGCCTCCAAGACCTTGCATAACTGTCTCCTGCCTACATTTCCAACCTCATTCCTCGCCTTGCTTCCAATACTCCAGCCCATCTGGCCTCCGTGACCATGACCAGACCTTTCCCCCATTCAGGTCTTGGTGTTTTCTTCTGTCTGTGATGCCCTCTTCCAAACTCTTCACATCTTCCTCCTGAGGTGGAATTTCTGTGCCCCTCCCCACCCCGTTTAAAGTAGCTCTGGTTCCCGGTTACTCTCTAGGCCATCAACCTGTTCATTTCCTTCTTAACTTCTGTTTACCAATGAGTAGGCAACAAATCACTCCAAAGCTTAGTGGTATAAAGCAAAAGCAATCATTTTATTATATCTCTAAGTTCCTTTAGGACAGGAATTGAGGAAAGGCTTGGCTGTGTGGTTTCTGCTCAGAGGCTCTTGTGCAGTTGCAGTCAGGAGGTGACCAGAGCTTCCCCGGCAGGCCTGGCTAAACATCACTCTTCTTCCTGTATTCCTCGTGGTCTCTCCACAGAGGCTAGGTTTAGCTTTTTCACAGCATATTGACACCAGGGTGGTCCAACTGCTTACATGGTGGCTGGAAATTTGGTTTCCATTGGAAATCAAAATGGAGTGACCTCAAGAGACAGTACATCCACAACCAAAGTCACCAGTTTCTGCTCATACTGCCATGACCCACGTCTCCTTTATCTCAGAGATTTGTACCCTATGATTCTCTCCCACCCCGTGAGATTCTCTGCTGGGTTTCCTGAACCCTCTCAACCTTGCATTCTACTTTTTTATCTTCACATCTATTTCCCCTACAAGGAGCTGCATTTTCGTATTTCCCCATAGGCCCTACCACTGAGTATATACTTCTTGAATGAATGACTTGCTAGAACAAACCCATGACATATGCACCAAATGTCTGACTGAGCAGCCCAATCTGCCCATTTAGTCAACTGTAATCTGCCACCTGTGTCCTTCACTGCATAGGCTGATGGGTTCTTCTGCCTGAAGTCCTTTGTGCCCAGGACTTTCAATTCATCTGCCCTGATTTCTGAGGTTTGTGAAACTTGTTTTTTCAAACAGCATTTGAAATTATGAAGACAATCCTGTCATTTCAGCTCTGTGAGCAAAGAAGGGAGGTGGGGGGTGGAGGGGATGAGTTGGGGGCAGGGTGGACCGGGTGGTCGACTGGCTCTTATCATAACTGTTTAGTTTCATTTACATTTCTCTCTGGGTTGCTCAGGTCCGGGGCAGTGTTATTTGATGTGGAACACCTGTCTTCACACAGGGAGAGCTGCGGCTAGCCCTGCCAAGAGAGGCATTGACATTTCTGCTCTATAGAATTGTGCGACAGCTAAAAGGTGAACACCCATGAGCTCCCGTCTGGTTCGGGGGAGTCTGGCTCAAAAGGAGTCACCCCACTGATGATTTCAGAAGTACAACGTCTCTCCTTGGGCTTCGGTGCCTGCAGTAAAAGCAAGTTGTCTGTGTCCTGAACTCATTTGAATTTGTTCATTGGCCATTTTTATAGGTTCCAATCCATTCTTTGATGTGACATGAGTGCGAGATGAGTTTTCTTTCTATTGTGCTAAGCTGATTCTCCTAAAGTCCTTGGTCATGCTCAAGCACAGCTGTATTCAAATGGAAAGCTACGTGGCCCGGAGAGATTTCTGTCCCGAGAATGCAGAACAATTCACAGGTTACTGGATAGTAACAAATACATATGGGGAGCTTGAGAGTGGCGCTTCTCAAACTCTCATGTCCATACTAATTACCTGGACATCTTATAAAATGCAGATTCAGATACAATAGGTCTGGAGTGGGGCCTGAGACTCTGCATTTCTAACAAGCTTCTATGTGATGTTGACACCCTGGTCCAAGACCATACATAGTGTAGTAAGAGTCTAGTTTAGACTCCAGATTCTATAGCCCGTGCCCAAAGCATGTTCCCCAGACCAGCGGCACCCAGCATCACCTGGGAGCTTGTGAAAAATGCAAATTCTCAGCTCTCACCCCAGACCTACTAGATCAGAAATTTCTGCAGTGATGCTCTGCACTGAACGTCTTAATTTCCTCCAGGAAATTCAGCCGCATCCTGAAGCCTGAGAAGGAAGGCACTCTCAAGATTCACTTAGGTGAACGAAAGAATTTCAGCCACTGTCTCCAAACTTAGATCTAACAATCAACAAGTCTAGAATCAATACGTTTGATGTATTTAACACAAATCTAGACTTTAGCACTTAAATTCATTTCAAAAATGTTTCACGCTCATCATCAAGTTGCAACTGCCATATAAAAATCCTCAGCCTTTTTTCACATTTAAAAAGATTAATCTTTTCAACCTTCGTTTAAAGATCTTCCGATTCAATAATATGATTCTTGGCCAAGTTCAAAACCCTGAAAGTCAAGCTCTTAATACCCTGGTATGGACACCAGGCCCAGGAGCACCGGAGTTCCTGAAGTCTAGGCACGTTTTTTGTTGTTGTTGTTGTTGCAGGCTCCGGACGCGCAGGCTCGGCGGCCATGGCTCACGGGCCCAGCCGCTCCGCGGCATGTGGGATCTTCCCAGACCGGGGCACGAACCCGTGTCCCCTGCATTGGCAGGTGGACTCTCAACCACTGCGCCACCAGGGAAGCCCTAGGCACGTCTTTGAACATTTCCAGTGGCCTTGGGGTTATCCCTAAAGGGAGGAGGATGGATGACTCGGTAATATGTCAGACTGAAAAAGGGTGGACTCAAGACTCATTTCTTCTATTTGAATGCAGTCAGCCAAACGGAGGACCTCCTGAAATGATTGGCAGCATCAGTAGGCTGGTAAGAATTAGCCTACCTTCCCAGAATAGGCTGGAAAAACATCTATGACCTCAGACCTTGAGGCAAAATTTCCAGGGCTGCCAGGACTCTGTTAACTGTCTATCACCTCTGAAAGGGCAAAAGGGCAGGCAGGCTGCCCCTCAGGTCACCAGAGAAGGTAGAACCTGGAGCCTGTCCAGGCCACAAAGCACTGCCCCGGATGCCTGTGAATCAGGCCTAGAGCCTTCGTTACCTGCTCTGGTTTCGACTTTCACAACTGGGACCACTTTGCAATTTCAGTTTTAAGAGTGATCTTGGGGAGAAATACATAAAGCCCCGACTAATACCTTCTTGACTGTAACTATGCTAGTACGAGAATGTACAGCAATTGAAGAAAGCTGACTACTAATATGTTGGCCTCCTATAGCCCTTTTCATCTGAAGACCTCAAAGCACTACCCATATGACCTCGCTAATCCTTAAAATAACGTCTGAGAAATATATGGGAAATATTATTGTCTCCATTTCTCAGGCGGAAAAAAGAGGGCATCAGTGAATTCCCCAGGTCTCACTCTGAGCTCATAACTGGGCTCAAGACTGAGAGCCGGTAGAGAGATTCGGGGCATTGAGGGGTCCGGGAAGAAAGGGGGTGGAATATGGCAATCCGGAGAGAAAACAACTTTGGTTGTAATGTAAGCAACATGAATCACAGAATCAATAAAAGTACTAGGAAACAGAAAGGGGGGTGGCTTGGGGAATTTTATTTTGTCATTGTTTTGTTTCACAATACATATTTTTCTATCTCCATGCTTTGCTTGAGTCTTTCCTCGGGTCAATGTAGGTTTGGGAGGGACAGGGCTGAAGGGAGGTCATTGCTCTATCTCTCTCCACATTACTCAAGTTCATCTTCTGAGGTTCTGCCCAAAGGTCAGTGGCTAAGCTTCCACTTAAGATGCTGATCCTTAGTTTCCTGATGGTTCCCTTGACTCCAACTTCTTTTTCCCAATACTGTTTTTGTAATCCACATTGTATTCATGCAACAATTGCAAAAATTTCCCAAAGGGATCATTGAGAATATTATCAAAGTATCTCAGATTTCCTGAACCGTTAAGTGAATATTTAAAACTTTTTTAGAATGGTGCAACTGCCTTTTTTCTTTCTTCCTTCCTTTCTTTCTTCCTTCCTTTCCTTCTTTCTTTCTTTTTCTTTCTCTCTCTCTCTGTCTCTCTCTCTTTCTTTCTTTCTTTTTTCCTATTTTAAACTGTCAAAGTCTTCCTGACATGCTTTGGCCATGGAAATGGAAGATATTTTCTCATTAGGTTAATTAATGGCTCTGCTTGGGTGGCATAATTTGGTGTAAGTTTCCTTTTAGAATTCTGTCATAACTAAAAAGGATCTTATTTTTGTTATGTTTTGTGGTGTCTTTAAATTTTTATGACTTCTACTTTGTTTAGTCTGTGTGTAATCCTTCTTTTGAAACCTAATGTCCTAGAAAATTTACAGGTTTCTCTCAAAACTGGCACTTTTTACATTTTACGGTGATTCCTGTTTCTTTGGTTCTCACTAGAACTTCATTTAAGTCCTTAAGGTGTAATTCGCAGCTCAGGGAATTTATGATTACGTCGTCAAAGTAAACTGCCCAAGTGCAATATATTAAACCTGACAAGACGCTGTTCATTAATCTTTGAAATATAGCCAGGTGTGATGTAGTGAAGTGAGCCTTCCAACTCAGAACCGCTGAAGAACTCGGAGCTGCCCCCCACAGGGGAGGATTCCTTCCTCCTCTCTGCCAAGGCCGCCTGGGTGGGGACCGAGAGGGCCAAATGCCCTTCCTTTGCCAACTGTGGTGTTCCCTGTCTCTGCTGGTGTTCTTTCAGCTCTGCAGCTTCTTACCTTCTCATGCATTTGTTCATTCAACAAGTATTTATTAAGAGCTTACTTTGGGTCAGGCACAAGATGGACCTGGAAAGCCTGTAGTAACCGAAACAGAAACAATCCCTTACTTCATGGGGCTTATAGTTTGAGGCTCTAGCCATAAGCAAAGGTCTCAAGACTCCTTTACTCAATGCCACCAAAGCCATGTGAAACAAACTACATTATCTGAACAGGCAGCATTTCTTCTCAGCCTCAGGTGTAGTTTTAATGCTAAATAACTCCCAGTCTCTGCCAGTGAGATTGCAGTCCAGCCTGATGAGTGCTCCGATAGAGGTTTGCAAATGGCACTATCAAGGAAGAACAACCAAAGCCACCTTGGGATCAATCAGTGCTTGGTCAGAAAAGCAGAATCTACAGAGACATAGAGGACAGGCTTGTGGTTGCCAAGGGGGAGAGGGGTGAGGGAAAGATGGAGTGGGAGTCTGAGATTAGCAGGTGCAAACCATTATATACGGAATGGATAAACAACAGGGTCCTATTGTATAGCACAGGGAACTATATTCAATAGCCTGTGATAAACCATAATGGAAAAGAATATGAAAAAGAATGTATATATGTATGTATAACTGAATCACTTTGCTGTACAGCAGAAATTAACACAACATTGTAAATCAACTCTACTTCAATAAAATAAATTTAAAAAAAAAAAGCAGAGTCTAGCTAATCACTGTGCAACAGCACCTCCAGAACAATGGGGAAAATCCGGATAAAAGGCAATACCTCTTAAACGCATTGTGGGTCTTCCCCAGACCCTTCTGTTTGTCTCTATAAAACATGGCGGGCTAAATTCCTTGTGGGATTCTGGATTGGATTCTGAAACAGAAATAGGACATGAGTGGAAAAACAGGTGAAATCTATAGAGTCTAGAATTTAGTTAATATTAATAACCTAATATTTATTTCTTAGTTTTGTCTAATGTACTATGGCAATGTAGACATTAACACTAGGGAAACAGGGTGAGGGATGTTTAGGAAATCTTTGTGTTTTCTAAATATTTAGAAATCTTTTCTATAATTCTAAAACTACTCCAAAATAAAAAGTTTACTTGAAAAATGTTTGCTTATGAAACAGAATCCTTAAAATGAACAATAAAAAGCTACTTTTGAAAAAAAAACATAGTAGGTGTGGGAAAAAAAGATATAGCTCCCAATGACAAGCTACAAATTTTTCTTGAAACTAAGGAGAAATAGATCTAGAAACGCCCAACTCAGAAAGTGGTATTCTACTAAAGACAATATTCTCATTGGATTTTCCCTTCTTTCTCTCATGCTACAGTGAGTGTGCTCTCACTGGTTTTAAGATCTCCTTTGAAGGCGTATGTGAAAAGGACAAGTGTGCAGAAGAATCATATGCCCCAAGTTAAGGAGGCAAGTTTCCTATCGTTTTAAGTTTAAACCCTCTGAATTTATAACACTCATTCTTTCAATCATTACCACCTTCCCTAATTCACACACACACACACACACACACACACACACTCCAGATCATTGCTGAAAAACAGCTAACTTGTCCTTTCCTTTCCTTGTCTGCATGCTCGCTCTTCATTTTCCTGTATTTGCCTGGCTGTATAGAAACTTCTTTTTAAGTAACACAACAAGGATTCATATGTGCAGACTGAAGATCTTTCTGACTTAGAATTACATTCAGGAAGAGTTGGCTTAAAGGGCAAAGACGGGGGGAGGGTAAATTAGGAGTTTCGGATTAACATATACACACTACTATATATAAAATAGATAACCAACAAGGACCTACTGTGTAGCACAGGGAACTCTACTCAATATTTTGTAACTACTTATAGGGGAAAATAATCTGAGAAAGAATAAATATATATGTATGACTGAATCACTGTGCTATACACCTGAAACTAACACAATATTGTAAATCAACTATACTTCAGTAAAAATATTAAACAGAAAAAGAACTGTATTAAGATACTTTTAAAAAAGAGCTGGCTTATGGCATCCAATAAGGGATTCTTGCTTTTGTTAGACTTGCGGCACTGTGAGGTCATTACACAATATGTACCAGACACACTCCCATTTACATTTTTTTCAGGGAGAATTTTTCATTTCAGAATAGAAATGGTGGTGATGAAAGCTCTAATTTTTTTTTAAGCTAGCTGCATGCTTAAAAAGATCATGGTTTTGTAAACCATGTGTAAACCTTTGGACAGACTTCTGGCTGCAGTAAGGGACTTCCTCAAAGAGAAGAGTGAGCCTTGGAACATTCAAACGGTGCCTTGTTTAAGATGAAATTTTCTCCCCACCCAGAGAAATGGCTCGTAGAATTAGAATATTAGTGCTGGGAGGATTCCTAGACATCATCTACTATAATTTTATCGTATTAAAGATGAGAAAAACAGGCCTGGGGACTCATGCCTTATCCAAGGCTTTAATGTCTCAGCTGAGCAAAAACCATACACCGGGTGCCAGGTCCACCGTTTCCTCCCCTGTGCCGCGCTGGGCCATCATCCTGGGGCCCAAGCTCTCGGGGATTTACTACGGATCAAAATTCAAAAATTTTGCTTTGTGTTCCAGACTTTCTTTGTTTAAATGAAATAATGTGTGCAAAAAGTCATCTGTAAGCTGGGGCGTACCACACATGTGTCCTTTGTAATTGATGCTTTTGTTATTGTCATTATTAGCTACAACGGGCTACGAGACAGACTGGACACATGCAAATTCTACAGATTAGGTGCTGGAAAGAAAGGCAGTTTTCTACATACTGACGATCGGCTTCTGCTCCAACCCTTCTGTTGCCCCTGCTTTCCCACGGGGTCCCATTCTCTTTAAGAATCTGCTTTTCAAAATTCCTTTCCTCCTTTCGCATTTTCATTCTCTCTTTTTTTAATATCTATAAGCCCACGAGGAGGACTCACCGGAGAACAGAGCCCAGGTTTCTAGAAAGGCTCTGCAAAGAGGAAGTAAAGCCACATCACACCATTCATCTGCCAAAAGTAATAAACCCAGCCAGCCTCAGCGCCCTCTCAACTTCGTCAGCAACTAAGGAAAGGAAAAAAAAAAAAAAAAAAAAAACCGCAGGCAAAGAATGCCAGGCAAATCAAACCATGGGAAAAATAACACCTTCAAACTCAGGGCAAAATGCTCCTTTCCAATCCTTGCTGCCGATGCTGCGTCCGGTATGCTTGGCGGGGGCGTGCCGCGCTTGGAACAAGATGCGGGACACAGGTTAGGGAGAAGATTTTGGCCAGAGAGACTGGTTGTTAATTTTTAATTCATGGTTGTAAAGCCTGAGAAATCTCACTATGATTTAGTTTCATACAACAATCAACACAAATCCGTATAAGAGGGTTCCTTCCACAGCTTTAAGAAACACTCCTCTGATTTCCCACAAATCATATAAATTCATTGCTCTTCAAATCAGTGTGCTGATCATTAATGAGTAGAATCAATGATAAACTCAAGGTTCAACATTCCAATATTTGCCCCAAACAGAAACTGCTGTGGGGATTCCAACCTGGAGAGGCCATTCTTGATTCTTTGCTTTTTTCCAACTTGAATCCACCTGCCTTTTCTCTCTCAAATCACTTAGAAGATCATTTGTAGGGGAGTAAAAAAGCCCACCTTCTTAATATCGGCTTGCTTCTTTCCAGTTAACCAAGAGCAGCGACTGAGAGAAAAAACAGTTATGATGAAGCCCGGAAATATAGGGCTTTGCATTAAAAATCCAATAATCTGGATTTTAATCCTTTCTCTACCACGAACTCACCGTGTGGCATCTCTAGGTTCTCAAATCCCTTCCAGGTCCATCGACATTCTGTTTTAATAACAGGGATAATTTCTTCCAGCTCTAATCTTATTTTATTATCCCTGAAATTAGATTTCTATCACACAGGCAAAAATATCTTCACAAATGGCTGACACATGGGTGGAGAAAAGCCATGATTATATCTCTAGAGATGGGTTTAATGAGGAAAACCAAAGTTCTGAGAACAGGGAAAAAAAGTCTTCCTGATTAGGACACTTCTCCTGTTTCTATCCATTTCCCGTTCACCAAACATTGTCTTTAACTGTTGCTTTCTGTACTCAGCATTTCTTCCAGGAGAGAGTGAAAACAGCAGAAAACTCAGGTGCATCCAGGGAAGTTTTTTTCTACAGTGATTAAAAAATCAACCGAGGAGATAACCTTTTGGAGTCATTGCTTCACAGTTAATCCTTGTTTTAAAACAGGTTCTATCACGAATTGTTAGAGGAGGGAGCTAGCACGCACCGAGGCACCCTCTGCGTCAGAATGACTGCTCTGTGGGTAATGTTCGTGGACTCATCTATCACAGCACTTAAAGAGAGACAGTAGGGTATAACCCATCTTATAGAGGTAGGAAACTAAGGCACAAAGTATAACAACTCGTCCAAAGTCATTTATATGTAATAGAAGCTGGAACAGAAATTTAAACCAATTGTGTCTAATTATCAAACCTTTCCTCTACAACATATGAGCTTGTTTACACAGTGCTTTGCCACTTAGAAAAGATTAGCTTACAAGGACCTACTGTACAGCACAGGAAACTATATTCAATATCTTATAATAATCTATAATAGAAAAGAACCTGAAAAAAAAAGAACCTGAAAAAGAATATATATGCACATATATATAAAACTGAATCGTTTTGCTGTAAACCTGAAACATTGTATATCAACTATACTTCAATTTTTTTAATTTGAAAATTAAAAATTTAAAAAAATTTTTAAAGAAAAAATTTTTAAAAAGATTAGCTTATTAACGGTACCTAAGTTAAGTTTCCTTTCTTAAGACAAACTGCACACAGAGTCATGTCATTATAATGCTTTGCTTAAACCATCGAGCACCACTTCTTGGATTCGAGGAGTACTAACATAAATTCAAAACAAAAAAGAGTATTTTGTATTTTACAAGCACAAAAACCAATGGGTGATGGATCGCCCTTGTGAAAGATCCAACAGATGTTTCAAAAGCCACCCAAGGGATTACCCAGCAGACTGAGAAGACTTCACACTGGCCGTTCTTTCAAGTATTTCCCTACCTCACCCTGCATTCAACCCGGAGAGTTTCAAGGGGCAAAAGAAGCAGGAAGGAGCAGCATGGCGGGCAGGGTAGTAGGTCAAAGGCATGCCTTGTAGCATGGAGGGGCCACCCCAGTGAAAATCAAAGAACCACCCCTGAGAGCTTTGTTTTCAGCCGTGAGAGGCATTTTGAAGTTCACTGGTTGAGATTAAACTCCCCAAACATCCTTCATCCCATCCCCCCCTCTATTTGTTTACTTCTCACCACCTCCCATATCTGACAAAACCCAAGGCTATTAGGGGGACCTGGCAGGAGGAGCTTCCAGGTGTCCTGCCCCGAGGGATTAGAAGAGCTCAGGTTTCAACTCAGGACTGTCCCACCCATTTTCTCCTCAGTACTGCACCCATCACTCACCCTGACAGGCACATCTCATACCTTTGGCTGTCTTCACAGGAGGAGTTTATAAATAAGGGCACCTGTCTGTGAAAGCCAGACATTCATAGGCAGAGCAAGGAGACAATAGATTACATGTTTGGGGAGTTTCTGTGCCTGAACTTTCCCAACAGCTGGATCTGCACTACAGAGGCTTTTGTGAGGTTTTGTGTTACAGGAGAAAGAGAGAAACAGGTTCCTTATCTTAGTATTAGAAACACATCTGCAAACCTGTCACATTCTCCAGCAAGTGAACCAAAGGTAAACATTTCATAGTACTTGGAACTCTACCCCTTCTCTGTTAAGGAAGGTTAAAACATGCTGGTTAAATGAAAAGTTTGGCTGAAACTAGATTCTTCGCCAAACACCAAAGGAGGTTGCAATTTCAAGAATTTTTCTCCTTGGACGTAATCATGAATATTAAGTATTGGTACCCAAGTGCTAGAGTAACACACTAAAGACCACCCATCAACTTAATTCCAAAGGCTTATTGCATGTAACTCAAGCTCCAGTTATCTGAGAGTAAGTGATGCTATTCGCAACTGCCCATAACAAAAGCCAAAGGTCAAATTATAGCAATTTGACCTTTTCATTTTTCACTGGTTTATTTTTCAGATAGCTGGGAAAATATTTTCCACTTCTATTTGATGACATGATCTCTAAAGCATGTTGACTAGCTTAATTAGCCAGGATCACCCCAAATGCCACTTACAATGAATCATGGGCCCAAAAGGCCCTTGTTCAGTGATGAAATTAAAGCAAAACATAATTTGAACCCAATATTCCACAAGGTTCTAATTCATATAAGCAATGGACTTTCTCTTACAGTTGTAGTGTTTGCTACATCCTAGTATCATTCCTTTCATTTCTTTTCATGCATTTTCATTCTATTCAGGCTCCAACACTCCAACTTTCTTCCACCAGTCCCAGCACTGCGTCCTCCACCCTTGCCATTTTAGATGGCAATGAAAGATTCTATCCTTTGTCATTTCAAAGTCCAAAGTGCATTCCTCTTTCTTCCCCAAAACAGGAAACCACAGATGGTTCAGTCGATGATCTGTGACTAAATCATTCTGCAATTGAGACATGATGCCAAAAGAAAAACACATTCTTAACGCATTGTTTGCCTGGAAAAATAAACTGCGTAACAGGGAGAAATGTAGAGCAAGGTAATCATAGAAACCCAGAGGCATAATCCAGTTAGGTCCCTTGACCTGCACTGGATGTTGACAATTCTAATTTCTCTGTTCCAAGAGAACTTTCTGGGACACATTTGCAACAGTGCTTAAAAGTCCTGCCACTTAGGGCTTCCCTCGTGGTGCAGTGGTTGAGAATCCACCTGCCAATGCAGGAGACACAGGTTAGAGCCCTGGTCCAGGAAGATCCCACATGCCACAGAGCAACAAAGCCCATGCGCCACAACTACTGAAGCCTGCATGCTGCAACTACTGAAGCTCGTGCCCCTAGAGCCCATGCTCTGCAACAAGAGAAGCCACCACAATCAGAAGCCCATGCACCGCAACAAAGAGCAGCCCCCGCTCGCCACAACTAGAGGAAGCCCACACGCAGCAGCGAAGACCCAACGCAGCCAAAAATTAGTTAATTATTTAGTTTTAAAAAAGTCCTACCACTACTTAGTGGAAGAATTAAATAAAACAGACCTCAGAAAAAAAATTAAAAAAAAAAAAAAACAGACCTCAGGTAACCTGCTAGATGGAGAGGCCTTAGGAAAAAAATAACTCCTCTATCAATAAGTCTTCCCTTAAAAAAAAAACCATACCATGTTAGCATTAGACCTGATTTTAATAAAGTGTCAAGATGCACCAAAATGGGTCATTTTACTCCTCACTGTTCAAATGCATGACATTCAAGGTAAGAAAGACTTGAGTTCAAGCCCTCAGAACTATGGGTGAAATCCACAAAATAGCTTATGGTAATCGCTCTGTTAATCTGCTTTGGTTGACAGTTTTCAGAATGGATTCCACAGAACTAAGAAATAAACCAAATCCATTCCACTTTTCCCTGGTAGAGGGCACTCAACTAGGCACTTAATCCTGCAAAAGCTCAGCAGGAGGACTCTTTATAAAAGGGATTTCTTTAGTTGGCTAAGGGAAAATATCCTGTCTGAATAGGCAGGTAGATCATTAGTGGCCAGACCTCCCAGACAGCCCCTAAGTTTCTGAGAAAACTTCCTGATGAGTCATGCTAAGAAGGAACACTCCAGAAAGGCTTGGAGCAAAGTACTATTCTCAAGTAAGATCTACAATGCATGCTTGGCCCCAGCGACAGCAAAGGATGTGGTATGACAGCAATCAATTCCTCAGTGACTTGAAGGGGTAGACTTGCCCTCTCCCTACCTGGCCGAGGAAACATGAGAGCTGTGATGGACAGGATCAGAAATAGTGTGTGATTACAGCACACTACAGATAGATGTGTTTCTATGATGTAAGGCCACTAAACGCACTTTCCACGTGCCAAGGCCTACTCTAGATTCTACTTTGTCTGTGATTAAATGGAAATGCTATCAGGAAAATGCCTACTAGTTCTTTCTAAACGTCCAGGGCTATTTGGAGGGAAGCAACATTTGCTTCTGGTAAGAAAATTATGACTCCAGACTTCATTAGTTGTATCTTCGATTCCATCTCCTATCTCTGGGATAAATAATCTACTGGCCAACACTTGTAGGTAAATGATCTACCAGTGAACACTTGTGAGGTTTAAATTAATATGTATAAAACACTTTGAAAGGAGTTATGAAAGATAATCCTACCACTCAATATTCAAGAATTATGTTCTGTGCCTTTATCCAAGTTTTCCATTATTTGTTCAGTTTTGGGGGTTTTATTTTGGTTGTTGTTGTTTTTTGGGCTTTTTTTGCTGCGTTGAGTCTTCGTTGCTGCATGCGGGCTTTCTCCAGTTGCGGCGAGCAGGGGCTATTCTTCATTGCGGTGTGCGTGCTTCTCATTGCGGTGGCTTCTCTTTGCTGTGGAGCACAGGCTTTAGGCACGTGGGCTCAGTAGTTGTGGCTCACGGGCTCTAGAGCACAAGCTCAGTAGTTGTGGTGCACGGGCGTTGTTGCTCCATGGCATGTGGGACCTTCCTGGACCAGGGCTCGAACCCATGTCCCCTGCATTGGCAGGTGGATTCTTAACCACTGCACCACCAGGGAAGTCCCTTGTTCAGTTTTTTAAACAAACACCATTGTTTGCAGATCCAGATTTGATTTCAGAAAGAATTTATTTCATAATTTAAACTGAAGTGCTTTTCATAATTTAATTATTAGTATTGCTACATTCAGGAAGGGTTTTTTCCATCACTCTTACGGAAAAGTGTTTTTCTTCAGTTTTAAAAACAAGAGAACTTTTTAAACTGGTTTAAAATAAAAGGACTACAGTATTTTCCAGAGAACATGAAATATTTTCATAATAAAGAGTCATTATTGTTTTATCATTTTATCAGTCATTTCTAATGGTTTTCATAGCCACTCAGATGGTTACATGGTCTTCTTTCTGAAAGAAATAAATGAGAAACCAAAATGAACCTGAGACCTGCCATATAAGAAATACTAAAGAGTATACTAAAATGAAATTAAAAGACAAAGCAGTGGCAAATCTATATGAGAAAAATAAGTGCCAGTAAAGGTAACGACATAGGTAAAAATAAAAGACCGAATAAATAAAATTTTGTTTATAACTCATTTTTTTCCTATCTGATTCAAAAGACAACTGCACCTAACAACGGCACACCAAAATACATGACACAACAACTGTCAAGATTGAAGGGAGACAGACAGTTCAACAGCAGTTGGGGATTTCATACTCCACTTACAGTAAGAGACAGGACAACTAGACAAAACGTCAGCAAGTAAATCAAAGACTGGAATAGCATTATAAGCCAACTACACCTAACAGAGATCTATAGAACACTCCACCCAACAACAGGACAATGAACATTCTCCTCAATTGTACCTGAAACATTCTCCAGGTGAGACCATATGTTAGGACATAAAATAAGTATCAATAAATTTAAAAGGATTGAAATCATACAAAGTATGTTCTCTGACCACAACAGAGTGAAATGAGAAATCAATAACAGAAGAAAATTGGAAAAATTCACAAGTATGTGAAAATCAAACAACACATTCTTAAAAAAAAAAATGTTTCAAGGAAGAAATCATGAGGAAATTAGAAAATGCTTTGAGATGAATGAATACAGCATACCCAAACTTATGGAAGTAGTTAAAGCAGTTGTTAGAGGGAAATTTATAGCTATAAGTGCCTATATTAAGAAAAAAGAAAGGTCTCAGATCTATAACCCATCCTTCCACCTTTAGAGGAACAAACTAAATGCAAAGGAAGTTTTCCTTTTGATGAAACTAACAAGTTGATCCTAAAATTCATACGGAATTGCAAGAAACTCAAAATAGCCAAAATAATCTTGCAAAAGAACAAAGTTGGAGGATTTATGCTTCCCAATTTCAAATTTACTATAAAGCTACAGTAATCAAGACTGTGGTGCTTGCATAAAGATGGACATAGATCAATCATCTGGAATTGAGAGTCCAAAAATATACCCATACATCTATGGTCAGTTGATTTAGAAAAGGGTGCCAAGACCATTCAATGAGGAAAAGAATAGTCTTTTCAACAAATGGTATACAGAACACAATGAATTCTTACAATTAAACAATAAAAAGACAAATAACCACATTAAAAATTTAACAAAGGATTTGAATAGATATTTCTCCAAAGAAAATATATAAATGGTCAATAAGCACATGAAAAGATGTGCAACATCATTACTCATTAGAGAAATGCAAATAAAAACCACAAGATATCACTTTACAACCACTAGGATGACTATAACAAAAGACTGATAATAGCAAATATTGATGAGGATGTGGAGTATTAAAACCTTCAGACATTGCTAGTGGGTGTTTAAAGTGATGCAGCCTCTGTGGAATACAGTAAGTCCCCTACATACGAACCTTCAAGTTTCGAACCTTCAAAAATGTGAACATGGGTTCACATGTCCAATCACGTGAGTTAGTTCACGTCTGGAGTACATTGTCACGTGTGCGTACCCTCTACCAGTGGCTGTGTTTTTGTGTACTTTGCCATACAGTACTGTATAGAGTTCAGTGGTACAGTATTTTTATTTCAAGCCCAGGATGTCCAGAAGCAAGTGTAAAAGCAGCAGTGATGGAGTTGGTACTACTATACTTTTCAAGGTACTGTACTGTAAGATTAAAAATGTTTTCTTTATTTTTTGCATTTGTTTTTTATGTATCATTTGTGTGAAAAGAATTATAAACCTATTACAGTACAGTACTATATAGCTGATTGTGTTAGTTGGGTACCTAGGCTAACTTTGTTGGACGTGCAAACAAATTGGACTTAAGGATGTGTTCTCAGAACCGAACTCGACTGTATGTAGGGGATTTACTGTAGAGTTTGGCGCTTCCTCAAAATGTTAAACAAGGATTTAACACGTGACCCAGCAATTTTACTCTTAGATATATGGCTTCAAGAGTGACACCTCTAAGGCTTGTTCTGTACCCTCTCCCAGGGGCCTCTTGTGGGAATGCGCCCCAGTTAGTTGCCTACAATGGTAGCCTGCTTCCTAACACAAGTTTTCTGTTTCACTTCTCTACTCCCCTACTATTTATCCAGAAAAACACATCAAGCTGTATATGGGTGTATTAGTCTGCTAGGGCTGCCATAACAAACTACCACCAACTGGGTGGCTTAAACAACAAAAATGTATTAGCTCACAGTTCTGGAGGTTAGAAGTCTGAGATCAAAGTGTTGGCAGCATTGGTTTTTCTCTGAGGCCTTGTTCCTTGGCTTGCAGATGGCCATCTCTCTGTATGTCTTCATATTATCTTCCCTCTGTGTCCTAATCTTCTCTTCTTAAAAGGACACCAGTCATGTTGTATTAGGGCCCACCTTAATGGCCTCATTTTAACTTAATTACTTCTTTAAAGGTCCTACTCCAAACACAATCACATTCTGAGGTACTGGGAGTTACGAATTTGGGGTGGAGGGATTCAACCCATAATAGTAGGTGTCTGTGTACTGTGTCATTTTTTGTCTTTAGAGGCAAAATGCTTTCCAAATAGTAGATTTCCCCACCTTCCTCTTCTCCACAGATTAGTATAATAGGGACTACAGAATAGCATCCTTTCTTTAAGATTCAAGGCTCGGCATTGTAGAGTGGGCCAAGCTTCCTCTCCCAAAAGAACTAAAGGAAAGAGATTGCTAACAAAGGAGAATGAAAATACCACAATAGGAAGAAATCTGTGAGCTTCCTGAGAAACATGACCATGTTCTTGACAAAGAATCCTACCACAGTCCTAACAGAGAAGGGAATTATGTCCTAGTTTTGAGTCTCCATGAGAAACACCAGCTAGCAGCTCTGGTGGTCCTCACCTCATCGTCCCTGGAGATTTGATATGACAGACTCACTTTGTATATGAAGATTGCATTACACACTCATTCCTTCGTGACTTAAATGAGGACACTGAGGTCCAGTGAATAATGCTGGGCGCTCTTCATTCTTCAGATGGACAGGGAGAACGTGATTGGCTCTGTATGAGGGGAAACTGTGATGATAGCGTGATTTATGACCAGCAGAGCTGATGTGGTTATTATTCATTGTTATGCTATAAACACACAGAGAAATACACATATGCCACATCACGAGCCAGTGTCATCTGAGCTATTTGGTGATATTGTGATCCAGGACTCAAGAAAACATTTCATTGAGGAGATTGATGGAATGCAGTGATCAAAGAGGCAATGAAATTTGCTTATTTCTGCCTAACAGATGACCTGTTAGCTACAGAGACGATCTCCACTCAACTCTGCACCTTTTGTGTTCTGCCACAGCAGTGCCATCTTTCCTTACCACTGGGATTTATGGCTCTTCTGGGCTTCCTTCCTGTACATATTTCATAACTCAGGAAGCATGCTGAGATACAAATAGAGATTTCTTGGTCAGGAAGCCAAGCCAAGTGTGTTTGCTTCCTGCTGCATGGCCACAGGGTCTTTTTTTTTTTTTTTTAATAGAACTTTCTCTGCTCTCCTGATCTTTCCAGATCCATGGCAATCTGGGTCCTGTTTTCTCTTCCCCAGATGCACTTACTTCAGTTGTTGCCTTTTTTCAATCAATTTCCAGATGTTGTTGCATATTCTTTTTATTTTCAGCACAGTTTGTCCTTTCCTGAACTTCTGCATAGTTCCCTTCTATACCACCTTCGCTCCCCTCCAGATGAATTCCAGAAGCCTGCTGCAATTACACCAAATTTACTTGGCTCTTCCATGCACCAGCTGAGGGTGCCCCAGCCCTGAAGGTGAAAGGGATGATGGGTCTGCAGGAGAAGCCCCTTCTGAGTGAGTTCCCAGCTGATAGCCAGCTGCGGTTGAGGTCCGGGCCCACAATTGTGTAAAGGTCTCTATAGAGAGGAAGAAAGTTCACTGGGGCCCTGCTGTCCAAACTGCGGTTTGTTTTAGAACTTCTTTCTTTTTTTAATACTCTTTGTGCAAATATCAAACCAGTAAGCCAGAAATGTTTTTTAAATTATCGTTGAACAATATAAAAATTGTAACGAGGTCTTGCCTTTCTGTAATTGTTCTTGCATTTGGCACGATTTGGAAATGACAGCTTCCACATAAATTAATTTTTTAGACAATTGAAACATGTCTTTAAGTCCCAAATCATTGCAAATCTTAACCATTTTTACATAAATCTTTCTAGACTGCATTACATTTTAGAGTGTGCTGATCATAATCTAATGTTTCCCTCATGATTCAAGGTCAAGGTTATGAATATCAGCAGCCATGCCCTAAGGTTTAGGAGCTGTTAGTCTACTTTCCCTTACACCAGGGTTTCTCAGATTGGTGTTGTTGACATTGGACCCGATAATCCTTTGTTGTGGGAATATGGTCCATGCATTGTAGGATGTTTAGTAGCATCTCTGGCTTCTACCCTCTAGATGCCAGTAGCACATCCTTACCCCCAGTGGTGAAAACCAATAATGTCTTAAGGACAAAAAATACACCATTATCAAATATTTTCAACATTGTTCTGGAGGCTCTAGTCAAGTGCAATAGGAAAGGAAAGGAAGGAAAAGGTATGAGGATTGGAAAAGAAGAAAAATGCTCTACTTTTATTTGCAGAAAACATGACTATATACATGGAAAATCAAAAACAATCTGCAGGGCTTCCCTGGTGGTGCAGTGGTTGAGAGTCCGCCTGCCGATGCAGGGGACACAGGTTCGTGCCCCAGTCCAGGAAGATCCCACATGCCGCGGAGCAGCTAGGCCTGTGAGCCATGGCCGCTGAGCCTGCATGCCCAGAGCCTGTGCCCCGCAACGGGAGAGGCCACAACAGTGAGAGGCCTGCATACCGCAAAAAAAAAAAAAACAATCTGCAAACTATGAGAATAAGTGAATTTAAAGTGTCACTAAAAACAAAATCGATACACAAAAATTAATTGTATTTTTAGGACGTAACAAACAACCAGTAAGTGAAATTTTTGAAAATACTATATACAATTTTATTCAAAAATCAAATAACTAGAAATGAATCTATCAAAAGATGTGTATGGGCTTCCCTGGTGGCGCAGTGGTTGAGAGTCTGCCTGCCGACGCAGGGGACACGGGTTCGTGCCCCGGTCTGGGAAGATCCCACGTGCCGCGGAGCGGCTGGGCCCGTGAGCCATGGCCGCTGAGCCTGCGCGTCCGGAGCCTGTGCTCCGCAACCGGTGAGGCCACAACAGGGAGAGGCCCGCGTACCGCAAAAAAAAAAAAAAAAAAAAGATGTGTATGACCATTACACTGAAAACTACAAAATATTAAAGAGAAATTAAAGACCTAAATAAATTGAGAGACACAACATGTCAATAGATTGGAAGAATTCAAGATCATTAAGATATTAATTCTCCCCAAATTTATCTATAGATTCAATGTTTTTTGTTTCAGAAATTGAAAAATGAATCTAAAATTTATATGGAAATTTAAAGAACTTAGTAAAACAATCTTGAAGTAGAGCAAATTTGGAGGAATAATACTATCAGACTGTAAGACCTAGTATAAAGCTACAGTAATTAAGACAGTGTAACATTGACAATGGAACAAAAAAACAGAATCACATTTAAACCCACCCATATACAATCAAATGATTTACCCAAAAAATGCAACTGAAATTCTGTAGGGAAAAGATGAAAATTTTAGTAAATAATGCTGGAGCAATTAGATATCCATATTAAAAAAAAAAAGTAAAGCTTGATGCCTACTTCATTCCATACACCAAAATTAATTTGGTGTTCTTCATGGACAAAAATATAAAAAGTAAAAGCATTAAAAAAACTTTTGAAGAAAATATAGAATATCGTCATGACCTTGGAGTAAGCAAAGATTTCTTAAGCAGGATGCAAAAGGCACTAACCATAAAGGAAAAAAAATTGTTAAATTAGATTTAATTAATCTTAAGCATTTATATTCATCAGAAGACATCAGTAAGAGATGAAAAGACAGATCATAGAGTGGAAGAAGATACCTACAATACAAAAATCCAACAAGGGACTTTTATGCAGAATGTGCTTTTAAAAAGCAATTTAAAATAGAGCAAAAAAAAAAAAAAAAAAAAAAGACCAGATATGTTATAAAAGAAGACACACAAATGGCCAATGAATATATGAAAAGGTGCCCCAATTCATTACTCATCAGCACAAGCAAATTTAAACCACAAAGAGAGACATCACACATCCAGCAAAATGGCAAAATTGAAAAGACTGATAAACCAAGAGTTAACAAGAATGTGGAACAACTGCATTGTTGGTGAAGTATAAATTGGTAAAACCTCTTTGGAAAACTGGCAGTATCTCCTAAAGCAAAATATCTACCCAATGCATGACCCAGCAATTACACTTCCAAGTGTGTACCCAAAAGAAATAAATATATATGTTATTAAAAAGATATGAACAACACTGCTCATAGCAGCTTGATTCATAATAGGTAAAAACTAGAAATAACATAAATGTCTATCAACAAGATAGTGAATAAGTTACATAGCATAGTCATATAATAGAATACTACACAGCAATAAAAAAAAACTACTGCAGTGATATGCTCAAAAACATTTAACAAATGGCTCCCCAAGGAGGAGAAAAGTCCTGACTGGTAGTTTATTCTAATTTTTGTGGTATAAATACTCCCAACATGGCCAATTTCAAGTTATCAACAGAATTAACAGAATATCACAGAATATCACAGAATCAACAGAATATCACAGAATTCAGAAGGAAAGGCACACAACTGCAAGTTGGTATGAGTCAGCTTCAGCCCTCTGCTGCTTTACTGATACATGTAACAACATTGATGAATCTCTCAGAGGCTATGTTGAGTGAAATAAGCCAGAAACAAAAGACTGCATAATAATTATCTTTCTATTAATCAAAAGAACAAACAAATTATTTGATGATGATAGAAATCAGAAGAGATCACTATTGGAAACTGGCACTGACATGGAAGGAAAACTTCTTTCTGGGATGCTAGATATATTCTACACCTTGATTTATCTAGTGATTAGATAGATGTATAGACAGATATCTAGGGATGTAAGGAGGTAGGTAAGTAGACGGGTAGATAGATGTAAAAATCCATCAAGCTGTAAACTTAAAATTAGTGTTTTACACACTTTAAATATGTTATACATCCATTTAAAATGCTTTAAAAACAGGATACTGCTGGGTAAACATGGAAAATTGAGCACACACATCTCTTTTTGGTTCATTCTGAAACCTAATTAAAGGAATAGCTTTTAAGGCAACAATCTACAAGCATGGGGAGAATGTGAAAAGACACTATAAAATATCTGAAGCTAGAAAGCCACTGGACAAGAGTTAAATAACTGTACCGAGAAGAATAAATCCTAAGCCACCAGTAGAGAAAGCCAATACTAACCTAGTGTACACCACGGAATCTCCAAGAAGTTCATGAATTAGTGCAGAAGTTACTATTGAAAATGGAAACAGGTGAATGGTGCCAAACTAAGGAAGGTTTGTTGACAGATTCCCAGGAGGAAAAACAGGTCAAATATAAAAATTCAGGAATCAGAATGTCCTCCATGTTTTTATAAGCAACACTGGAATCTAGAGGACAATTGAGAAATGTTTTTTAAAATTATGAAGAAAAGGATTTATAACTAGGCATATATATGCAAAGAAACTAACAATAAAGTGTGATGGTAGAAGAAAAGAATATTTTAGACATGCAAGATCTCATAAATCTATCTCCCACAGATCCTTTCTCAGGAAGTTATTAGAGGCTATGTTCCACCAAACTGAAGGGGTACACAAAGAAAGAGTAATACACAGGATTCTGAAGACAGGAAATTCAGAGCCAAAAGGAATTTTGAACTGATGGTGCTGGTGATCCTAGAATGACCTCTCTTCAGTAACAGAGGACAACCTGTCCATATTAGAACTCCTAAAAAGGATTGAAATTCCTTCAAAAATGTGAAATTGGACCATAAGTACCTGTTATATCTAACATCAGGAGATGCTCAGTTGGCAGTGTTTGGAGCTGGAAATATACCTAGAAAACTAAGCAAATGATCTCCCATCCCAAAGAAAATTAACTCCCAGAAAACATAAAACACAAGTAGTTGTCTGTCATAGGCTATTTCATAGCCTTTGTAAATTCATAAAGACAAAAGCAATAAAGACTGCTCTCAACAAAATAAATATACAACTATTCTGAGAAGGTATGCTGAGGATAGAAAGTATGCATGTATGTTTGACACAGGGAAAAGATAGTCAAAGCTTCATTCTCCCTTAAGAAAGATGAATAGTAATGCCTACAACTGGGGATCAAGAGGTAGCAGTACAGCATGTTATTTAGACACATACAAATTAAATAACAAAAAAAATAGCTAAAAGAAATTAGTTCCCTTTGGGTAGGAGGAATGTAAACCAGAAGGCAGGATCTGTTGCTGTTTTTCTTTAACCATCTTCGTAGAACTATTTGATTCTTTAAACTACATAAATGTAAAATTTTGAAGGAAATGTTTTTTAAAAATGGTAAAAAGATTTGAAAAAGTACATGTGCAGATACAGAATATGAGGCAGACATAAAAAAATTGGAAATCTTAGAAATTAAATATAAATTATTTAAATAAAAAACTCTATAAGTGCCCCCACATATACAGACAACTAATTTTCAACAAAGGTACAAAGGCTATTGACTGGAGAAAAGATAGTCTTCTTGACAACAGATGCAAAAAAAAAATGAACTTTGATCTATACCTGTACCACATGCAAAAATTAAGTCAAAATGGATCATAGACCCAAAGATAAAAACTTAAAACTATAAAACTTCTTGAAGAAATCATAGGAGAAATTCCATGCTTTTGGGTTAGGTAAAGTGTTTTTTTAATATGTGACACCAAAAACATGATCCATAAATAAATAAATTGATAAGTTGGATTTCATCACAATTTAAAAGTTCTGCTCTTTGGAAAACACTCTTAGCAGAATGAAAAAATAAGCCAGAGACTGGGATAAAGTATTTACAAAATATATAACTAAGAATAGACTTGAATACAGAATAAATAAGGAACTCTCAAAACTGAATAATAGAAAAACAAACACAACAAAAACAACAGCAAAAATGAACAAAATGTTTGAACAAACACTTAACCAAAGAAGATATGCAGATGGCAAATAAACACCTTCAGAGGTGCTCGACATCATTAGTCATTTGGAAAATGTAAATTAAAACTACAATAATATACCACTATGCATCTATTATAAAGGCTAAAATTTATTATTATTTTTTTAATTTAATTATTTATTTATGGCTGTGTTGGGTCTTCGTTTTTGTGCGAGGGCTTTCTCTAGCTGTGGCAAGCGGGGGCCACTCTTCATCGCGGTGCGCAGGCCTCTCACTATCGCGGCCTCTCTTGTTCTCTGCGGAGCACAGGCTCTAGACACGCAGGCTCAGTAATTGTGGCTCACGGGCCCAGTTGCTCCGCGGCATGTGGGATCTTCTCAGACCAGGGCTCGAACCCGTGTCCCCTGCATTGGCAGGCAGACTCTCAACCACTGCGCCACCAGGGAAGGGCTAAAATTTAAAAGGCTGATCATGCCAAATGTTCGTGAAGATGTGGAAAAAGGAGAAATCTCATAAACTGCTAGAGGGAATCTGAAATAGTACAACCACTTTCAAAACAGTTTGGCAGTTTTCCTAAATAATTAAACACACATCTATCTATCACTCAATCACCATATTCCACTCCTATCTATTGACTCAACAGAAATGTAAGCATATGCCCATACAAAAATTTGTACAGGAATGTCCATAGCAACTTTATTTTTAATAACCAAAAATGGGAAACAACCCCAAATGTCCATCTACAGGTGAATATATAACTGTGGTGTATCAATACAATGAAATGTTCTTTAGTTATGAAAAGGAATGAACTATTGATACACACTACAACATGGATGAACTTAAGAATAATTATGCTGAGAGAAAGAAACTAGACAAAAGAAAAAAAGAGTATACATCATAATGCATTATTTCATTTATATAAATTTCTATAAAATTAACACTAATTTTAATTTGGTCAGTTAATTATTTATTAATCTGGTCAATCTACAACAAAGGAGGCAAGGATATACAATGGAGAAAAGACAGTCTCTTCAAAAAATGATACTGGGAAAACTAGACAGCTACATGTAAAAGAACAAAATTAGAACATTCTCTAACACTGTATATAAAAATAAACTCAAAATGGATTAAAGACCTAAATGTAAGACTATACTATAAAACTCCTAAAGGAAAACATAGGCAGAACACTCTTTGACATAAATTGCAGCAAGAATTTTTGGATCCATTTCCTAAAGTAAAGGAAATAAAAGCAAAAATAAGCAAATGGGACTTAACTAAACTTAAAGGCTTTTGCACAGCAAAGGAAACCGCTGACAGAATGAAAACAACCTACTTAATGCAAGAAAATATTTGCAAATGATATGACTGATAAGGGATTAATATTCAACATATATAAACAACTCACACAAATCAACATCAAAAAAACAAACAACTCGATTAAAAAATGGGCAGAGCTGAATAGACATTTTTCCAAAGAGGAAATGCAGATGGCCAACAGACACATGAAAAGATGAGCAACATTGCTAATCACTAGGGAAATGCAAATCAAAATCATAATGAAATATCACCTCACACCTGTCAGAATAGCTATCATCAAAAAGAACACAAATAACAAATGTTGGGAGAAAAAGGAACTCTCCTCACTGTTGATGGGAATGTGAATTGGTGCAGCCACTGTGGAAAAAGGTATGGAGGTGTCTCGAAAAACTAAAAATAGAACTACCATATGACTCAGCAATTCCACTCCTGGGTATATATCTGGAAAAACCAAAAACACTAATTTGAAAAAGATACATTCACCCCAATGTTCATAGCAGCATTATTTACAATTGCCAAGATATGGAATCAACGTTAAGTGTCCACCAACAGATGAATGGATAAACAACATGTGGTTTATATATATATGAATACTACTCAGCCATAAAAAAATAAAAAATGTTGCCATTAGCAGCAATATGGGTGGACTTGGAGGGCATTATGTTAAGTGAAATAAGTCAGATAGAGACAAATACTGTATGATATCACTTATATGTGGAATCTAAAAAAATACAACAAACTAGTGAATATAACAAAAAAGAAGCAGACTCAGATATAGAGAACAAACTAGTGGCTACCAGTGGGGTGGGGGGGAAGGGCAATATGGGGTGGGGGAGGGGGAGGTGCAAACTGCTGGGTGTAAGATAGGCTCAAGGATGTATTGTAGAACATGGGGAATAGAACCAATATTTTGTAATAACTTTAAATGAAGTGTAACCTTTAAAAAATAAAAAGTAAATTTTTAAAACCTAAAGCAACAGAGAGCTGATCAGTGGTTGCAAGGTCACAGGAGGTGAAGGAAGGTGATAGGGAAGGATTCTGACATGGCACAAGGAAGTTTTGGAATTCAAAAATAATGGATGTGTTCATTATTTTGATTGTGGTGATGGTTTCATAGGTGTATACATATGCAAAAATATTAAATTACCCATCTTAAATATGTGCAATTTACTATATGTCAATTATACCTCAACAAAGCTATTTTTAAAAGTGCCAAGGTCATGAAAGATAACAAAAGACTGAAGAACTATCACAGTTTGGAAGAGAATAAGGAGACATGACAACTAAGTGCAATGTGACATACTGAGCTGGATCCTGAAACACAACACAAAAAAGGACACCAGTGGAAAAGTAAAGTCTATATTTAATTAATACTGTTGTACCAATGTTAATGTCCTAGTTTTGATAATTGTACAATGATTATGTAATGTTAACGTTAAGGGAAACTGGGTGAAAATGTATGGGAACTCTATTTTTACAATACTTCTTTAAGCCTAAAATCATTTCAAAATAAGAATTTTTAAAAAAAATCTATAGATAATTCTCAATAGGACAAAGTTACAGAACTATTGAAATGGAAAATGTGGCTGAAGAGTTCTAGCACACAGCAACGAAATAAAATAAAAGGTTTTATTAATGAAAAAAATTTGAATGACAAGAATAGATTTAAAAGTACCAATATCTGTTTAGTAGTACTTTCAAAAGGAGAGACTAGAGAGATTGTAGGACAGGCAACAAATAAAGTAATAATGGCAAAAAATTTTCTCAGAACTTAACATCATGAGTCCTCAAATAGAAAAAAATAACGGATTGCCAAGCAGAAACAAGTGTTTTAAAATCTATACTTTGAGTACTGGCACTGAAATTCTAGAATATCAAGGATAAATAGAAAATCCTAAAAGCTACCAGAAACACAGATAATCTAAAATGGAAGGAAAATCAGATTTATACCCAACATCTCAAAAGTAACATAGGAGACTATTTTTTTTAATGGAGTGGTATCTTTAAATATCTGAAAAGAGATAACTCTGAACATAAAATTCTATATCCAGAAAAACTATCATTCAACAGTAAGAAAAAAATAAAAATATGATCACATATAAAAAGATCCTAATGTATACCAGCTGTAATGTAACACAAGTACATGTCAATGATTTTCCCTGGAGTCATTAAGTGCACAGCCTGGTCAGTGTATGTGGTAACCCTGATCCAAGATCCTTGTTGAAAGAACTCTAAATTCAAGGGTAACCACTAGAAGACCAATATAATAAAATTATGGAACAAAGAAAACTTAATTGCTTCAGAAGAAGGAAAGAACAATACAATTTTTAAATGTGGTTAATAGAAAACAAAAATATCATGGAAGGGTTAAGAGAATTACCCTCCCACTGAATATAACAAGAAAACTGGACAAAATATATGAAACAACTCTTTTCAGACATTGGGAAACAGGCAGCATTTGCCTATGATCCTTGGGAAGAGGGAAGCAAATAAGATAAGCCATATGATTTTCTTCGCTTTCTGCCACGTGGCAGTTTCTAGGCAGCTCAAGGAGGGAACTATACACACCCCAGTATCTTCAGTATATTAACAGAGTTAAGAGGACAGAGATTATAGTTCAGGGAGGTCAAGGTGACTAGAACTTACAGAGCAGAGTACCAGAGACAAGGAAACTATAGAGACAGTTCTAAAGATCTGCAAATAGTCCTCTGGAGCAGCAGTCCCCAACCTTTTTGGCACCAGGGACCAGGTATCATGGAAGATAAGTTTTCTACAGACTGGTGGGGAGGGGGAATTGTTCAGGTGGTAATGCAAGCGATGGGGAGTAGCAGATGCACCCTTGCTGGCTCACCCGCCACTCACCTCCTGCTGTGCGGCCTGGATCCTAACAGGCCCAGGGGTTAGGAACCCCTGCTCTGGAGCATTTGGCAGAATACCAATCTCCACGTCCAAGGGAAAAAACTCCTTGAGGCTGCAAGTAGAAAATCAGTGGGCTGAAGCATCCCCGGAATGGGGCTAGTTCAACAGTCAGAGCAGAGAAACTTCGTCATATGAAGAGCATTTAGTAGGGACCTCAGAAAGATCAGACTTTATACTGGGGCTAAACTAGCACTAGAGTAAAGATTCTTCTAAACCGACCATAGCAAATCTAAAAGAACCAAAAAGAGCAAACAGTACTGCATAACTTCACTGCTTGCTGGAACAAAGTACAATGCTTGTTAAAGGAAGACAGCAAAATCAGGAGCTCAACAATGTAAATTTTAGTGTGTGGAATCCAATAAGAAAATAATCAGGCCCACAAAGAAGCATGAAAATGTCATTACATAGTCAGGAGAAAAATCCATAGATTAAAAATAGAAAAAGAACTGATGAATATGACACAATTATCAGACACTGAGTTATCTATTTTATTTAATTTAATTAATTAATTTATTTATTTAATTTTTTTGGCTGTGCTGTGCAGCTTGTGGGATCTTAGTTCCCAAACCAGGGATTGAAGAACCCATGTCCCCTGCAGTGGAACTGCAGAGTCCTAACCACTGGACTGCCAGGGAATTCCCAGACATTGACTTTAAAACACCAATTATTAATATTACAAACATACTCTAAGGTTTAAAGGAAAAATAAATATAATGAGAAGAATGAAAGATATAAAAATAACCCAAATGGAACCGTTGGAGATGGAAAATAAAACACAAAGGCAAAAAGATTAGTGAACAAAAAAAGAGAAACTACCCAAAATAATGCACAAAAAGAAAAAAAATTTTAATGAACAGAGCCTCAGTGACTAGTAGGACAATATCAAGCAGACCAATACACACATAACTATAGTCTTAGTAGGAGGGGCTGTGAAGCAATGCAAAGGCAGAGAAAATATTTGAAGAGCTATTAGACGAATATTTTTCAAATTTGATAAAAATTATAAACACAAAAATCCAAGAAGCTCAACAAACATCAAACAAAATAAACATGAAGAAAACCACACCAAACAACATCATATTAGTATTATTGAAAAACAGTGATAAAGAGAAAACCTGAAATGAAACAAGATAAAAGGACATATTACATATAAAGTTACAAAGATAAGAATTTTAACAAACTTCTTGCCGAAACTACAAAGTTAGACAACAGTGAAGTGACATATTTAAAGTACATATGTAAAAAACAAAAATGTCAATCTAGAATTCTATACCTAGCAAAAATACATTTCAAAAATGAAGGCAAAATAGACTTTTCAGACAAATAGGAGCTTAGAAAATACATCACCAGCGCACCTGCACTGGAAGGAAATCTGTTCCTCAAACGGGAAGAAAATGATACCTAATAAAAATCTGTAACTAAACAAAGGAGTAATCAGCATCAGAAATTGTAAATGTGGGGGTAAAAATGAAAGACAATTTTCTTGATTTTTTCATTTCTTTAAAAGATCATTGACTGCTTACGTACAGTAACAATGATACAGGAACTATTATCTCCATTTTATAGATGAGGAAACTGAAGCACACAGTGGTTATTTTCCTAAGGTCATACAAGGTGGTAGAGCTTGCATTTGAATGCAGACAATCTGCACATTTGGCCTCTACATTAAACAGTAAATAAAATATCGAATATATATATATATATGTATACAATGAAATATTATAGACTAACTACATGAAATAAACATGATCTTCATGTATTAATATGGATGAATATGAAATTCATATTGTTGAGTAAAATTAGCAAGTTATAGAAGTCATCATACAGTATGATACAATTTATGATAAAAACACATGCAAACTCACAAAAACAATATTGTGAATTTCACAAGGGCATACACATTTATAAAAAATGTTTTTAAAAATCTGAAAAAGATCCATTCCAAATTGAAAGTGCTGACCAAAGGGGATCTTAGTTTTATCTATAATGTCATAAATTTTTAAAAAGGAGAATGTACTCATGTAATACTTATGTAATCAAAATATTTTTAAAATGTAAGTAGGGCACACACATAGAAGGAAAATGTTATATATCAATAGAGAGAACAGAACAGAAGAAAAAGATTAGTATCCATAACAAAGTATTAGCTTGGTAATAGCCGCACAAAGGGGATGGTCTATTGTAAGTACACATAATCATGTGCAGATAATGAAAATATTTCGTATGTGTCCCTTAGGAGGAGCATCATAGAAGAGACTACCTTTCTTACAAATAAACTTGAAACGTAGAACAGATAACAGTAACTAGCATTTATATATCATTCTACAGATTAGTGTGAGTTTGTGAATATATGTAAAACTCCCTGAGGCTGGAGATACAGGTCATTAGCAAGTCTACTTTTTATTGAAAACAGAATGTGTTAGAGGATAATATTTTTCTATATTAACATACACTGTTTTTCTCCCTCAGAATTCTCTTTTACCCTATAACCCTCTGCCATTCAGGCAATAAGACTTTACCATAAGACATTAAGAAAACATTGCATACCATTTGCACTAAGAAAACAAACACGGCTTCCCTGGTGGCACAGTGGTTGAGAGTCCACCTGCCGATGCTGGGCACACGGGTTCGTGCCCCGGTCCGGGGAGATCCCACATGCCGCGGAGCAGCTGGGCCCGTGAGCCATGGCCGTTGAGCCTGCGCGTCTGTAGCCTGTGCTCCGCAACGGAAGAGGCCACAACAGTGGGAGGCCCGCGCACCGCAAAAAAAAAAAAAAAAAAAAAGAAAACAAACAAAAATGTCAAGTTTCTAGAATTCTAAGTGAAAGCTTTTAAGAACTAAAGGCCTAAATTTTACATCATGAACAACAGATTCAGAAGAATGCATAATCAGTCAGAATTCATTTTTTTGCCCCAAGAAAGATAAAAGGTTTGAGGGATGAGGTAGAAAAGAGTTGAAGTGACAGACATTAGACTTCGGTTGTTTCTCTGATAGAGAGGCCTATTCCTCACCCTCCACCTCTACCAACCCTGGGCTGAGTCTTGGGGGAGGAAGAGAAAATAACAGAAGCCTCAGATAGGTTAGGGGGTGAAATATCAGAGGAAACTGTGCCTCAGTCCTTGTGTGGAGCCCAGAGAAGCAACATGTCTTTCAGAGTTGCCTCAACATAGCACAGAGTAACTAAGGCTGGCAAAGCAGGGGAAAATCACAGTAGTTGCTGAGAGACAGGAGAGCTGGACTCCAGAGATAATTGGGTCAATATGAGAAAAACATGACCATGATTACAATGCATTGATGATCAAAGAGCAGATGGGAACAAGGATGTATCAAAGAATCTTACTAAGATGCCACTCTCTTGACTGTAATTTATATAATATATCATTTAGCTCTTGCTGGAAAAATGCTGCATAACAAACTATCCCAAAACTCAGTGGTTTAAAATAATAACCATTGAGTTAGCTTATGTGTTTGCAGGTCAGCTGGGAGTTTGCTGATCTAGGCTGGTGCGACTGGGGGTAAATTCTGCTTAATATGTCTCTCACACTTTTCCTGGGGCTGGTGGGCTAGTTCAGGCTTTTCCTTCTCATGGTGACAGTGAAGACTCAAGAGTGAGTAAACCCAACTCTACACACAAGTTTCAAGCCTTTGATCACATCACGCTTGCTAATATCCCACTGACTAAAGTGAGTCCCACAGTCAAGGGCAACACAAAGTTACATGACAAGGGAAAGGTGAAGAATGAGGGCCACCAATTCTGTCTCTATCACGTTCAATCTTAGATGAAACCCCTGGAAGAGGGGAAAGAAAAACAATGATTTGATTGCAAGAAGATAAAAATTAGTAATTAAAAATAATATCACATTGCTTGCACATCTAGGATTTTGAATTGAAATTCGTATCTGTGATAGTTAGAAATATTACAATTGGGAGATACACAAAATGCAAAGGAAATCCATCAACTCATTCTGACATCAGAATCACATCACTCATAAGGTGTATGTGATCTGTGCTATAAAAGATGAGGTTAAGTGAAAGCCCAAATTTACAAAAATTAGTTTTTGAAATGGCAGAGATTTCTGTAGCTGCATTGACTGAGTAGAGGGGAACGATTCTCTTCAAGAGACCAGAAACTTGTAAACAATAGGAGTCCACAGCAGTTTTTGTTATCTTTCTGTTTTTTCATTGCTCAGAAGGAAACGATGAGGGGAACACTGCTTGCATGAGATACTTACTGTAGGTCAGGAACTGTGCAAAAGGAAGGCTATGTGTGGAGCCTTCCAAATGAAAAGCAGAGAGAAGACATAGTGGAAGCAAAGAGAAACCAGTAAAGCTGGAAAAAGAGAAAAGTCACAGGGGGACACAGTTAACCCTAATTTCTGTGGCTTTTCTGATGAAGATGTGGTGCTAATAGTTTCAGAGTTAATCAGAGAGCCATGTATCTTAAACCTCAGCTCTAAGCCAGATGAAAACAGACATCCCACTTAAGTGGCGTTTTAGTGGCACAAAGGCTGAAAGGAAAAAAAAAAAAAAAGATTTGCATAGTAATGACTCTATCTTTGCCCTAAAGCTCCACAGTACTTTCAGAGCCCCTAACAACCACCAGATCAGGAATTCAAACCACACCCTGGGAAGGCTGGGCTTCCTTTTGTTAAAAAGAAAAACCGAGGATCTCTGAGGTCAGTTACCCAGGCAGTGAAAATCAAAAGTCCTGCCTCCCTTCTAACCACTGGAATATTTGCCATGTGGACCCACACTCACCTATGACACTGCCGCAAGTACCGTGACTAAGATCCATGTCTTTTTCTGGGTACTATTTCTACAGAAAGCTTCTGATGTCTCTTCCCTGACATTGTACAAAATAGAGAAAAAGGAGAGGAAAAGTATGCCCTAGAAAAAGCCAAGTGTGAAGAAAAATTGGATTGTTGCATCCCATTTAGAAGGTTCTACTTATATCCTCAACCCACGTAAGGTTTATTGTTGAACCAACACCATAAAGAGAAGACAGCTTCAGCTTCTATAAACGACGACATCATAAGCAAAAGCATTGATTTAATGGATAAATATAATAGCTGTAATTATTAAACTCCTACTGTGGGCCAAGCACCGTACTAAGAGCTTTACATGTGAAACTCATAAGGTCCTGACAATTATTTTATAAAGTTGATACTTTTATTATCGCCATTTTACACATGGGAAAGCTGAGGAACAAACTGGTTATATAAATTCCCCAAGGTCAACATGATAAGAAAGCAGAAAGCCAAGATTCAATCTTAGTAGTCTGATTCCAGGGCCCATAAGCTTAAGCACTATGACTCTTAGAGAAGAAATTAGAAATAACACCCCTCTTACAATAAATTTTCCCATATATATAGAATTGATAAACAACAGGTCTTACTGTATAGCACAGGGAAGTATATTCAATATCCTGTGATAAACCCTAATGGAAAAGAATGTGAAAAAGAATGTATATGTATATACATATATATGTATAACTGAATCACTTTGCTGTACAGCAGAAATTAACACAACATTGTAAATCAACTGTACTTCAATAAAATAAATTAAAAATAAACTTTTCCAGAGAATAAAGAACATTTTCAACTCCTCAGAATAACCTTTACTCAAAACCTGACAAAGATATAACAAGAAAAGAATTACAAGCCAATCTCTCTTGGGAAGATAGAAGCAAAACACAGTATAAAATATTAGCAAATTGACTTCAGAGAATTCTTACAAATAGATAAGAAAAAGGCCATCTGATAGAAAAATGAGATTTCACAAAAGATACCCAAATGGTAAATAAACATATTTTTAAGTGTTCAATGTCATTAGTCATCAGGGAAAGGCAAATTAAAGCCAAAACATATCCACCTGAATTACTAAGATTAAAAAGACTGACAATATCAGGAGTTGGTGAGGATGCAAAATAAGAACTCTCATGCACCACTGATGGGGACACAAATTAGTACAATCACTCTGAAGAAGAGTCTAGAAGCATCTGCCAAAAGTGAATGTACACATACTCTGTGGCCCAGAAATTCCACTCTTAGGTTTATACTCAATAGAAATTCCTATATGCACAGCAAAAAGACGCAAATAAAAATATCATAATACCTTTTTCATGAGTCAAAAACTGGAAACAAACTACATATCTATTGACAGGGGAATGGATAAATAAACTGTGTTATATTTATGCCAAGGAGTGCTAAGCAGCAGTGAAAATGAACTACTGCTGTTCACAATAGCTTGAAGGAATCTCACAAATTATAATGTTGACCAAAAGAAGCCAGACACAAGAGTGCACCTGTGATTCCGTTCAGGTATTGTTTTAAAATAGGCAAAACAGGGACTTCCCTGGTGGTGCAGTGGTTAAGAATCCGCCTGCCAAAGCAGGGGACACGGGCTCGAGTCCTGGTCTGGGAAGATCCCACATGCTGCAGAGCAACTAAGTCCGCGCACCACAACTACTGAGCCCGCGCGCCTAGAGCCTGTGCTCCGCAACAAGAGAAGCCACCGCAATAAGCCCGTGCACCGCAACGAAGAGTAGCCCCCGCTCGCCACAACTAGAGAAAGCCAGCACACAGCAACAAAGACCCAATGCAGCCAAAAATAAAACAAATAAATACATTTATTTTTAAAAAATAGGCAAAACAAATCTATGGTGTTAGAAGTCAGAACAGTGCTTATCTCTGCCAAGAGGTTGTAGTGATTCAGTAAGAGAAGAAGGAGGGTGCTAGGGATGTTGCATTTCTTGACCTGGTCATTGGGTATGTGAGAGTGTTCATTCGCTGTTTCAAGTGTAGTTTGAGAAGTAGCATCTTGGTGAGAAAGATGGGATAATCAAATTCATGCTATACATTCAGCGTAAGTGGTTCAACCAGATGAGAGAGACATCATGCAGATTCAACTTCAAAATCCACTAAACATTCATTGCTTCATTTATTGCTAAGTCCTGAGAGTAAAAAGATGAAAAGAGAAACTTCCTATCAGCAAATTGTTCACAATCTAACTGAAAGAGAGGTATAAAAATAATCTATTTCAAAACAACTTATGCTATCATGGAATTGTACAAATTGTTTTGAGAGTTTCAAGAAGCCAGGGAAGATGCCCAGAAGGTGGCAACACTGAAAACTTATAAGGGCTTTGCAGGCAAAAATGCTGGATTGGGGGTGGGGGTAGTAGAAGGAGAGCGTCAGGGAGAGGTATTTGGCTCGAATTGACAGCATTTGCAAAAGAGAATACAGAGAGACAAATACAATTCAAATATGTGAAATCACTGGAACATTAGATCGTGAGGCATGGCTGGAGTTTAAAATGCCAGACAGAGAAAAGTGGGAGGTGAGCCTGAGCAGGTAAGTCTTTTATTCCTTCTTGGATGTTTATCCTGCAGGACATGGGACCTACTGAAGAATTTTTATTTAATCCAATGTGAAGGGTAGGTGGGAGGAAGATATGACCAGAGACTGGAAGATTAGAAAGGAGGTTTTGCAAACATTCAGACATATGTGTCAGGTTTTACCACAGTAATAAACGATCCAAAATCTCAGTGGTTTACAAAAACAAATATTCATTTCCTCCAAAACTTTGGTGTCTTATAACCACAAACATTTATTTTTTACTCATTGGGTCTGTGGGTCAACTGTGGGTTGATTTGAACTCAGCTGGGCTTGGTTGCAGGCTCCGGGTGGATTCACATGTGCTCCATGGGTCTTTCACTTCAGGACCCAGGATGAAGGAGCAGCAGCTTCTCTACACCATGTCCTCCTATGGACGGATGGCAGGAGTACAGACTGGTGGGCAGAAGCATGCAACGTCTCCTGAAGCCTCTGCTCAGAGCTAGCACACTCTCCCTTCTGCCCACATTACACTAGCCAAAGTTGCACAGCCAAGCTCAGTGTCTATAGGGCACAGGATTTCTCCACCCATAGGGTGAGGAAGGGGAGAGTAAATATTCGCCAAATGTATTAACTCAATCTACCATACCAGGCTAAAGATTATGAACACCCAAACGAAGGTAAACAGAGTAATAATGGACAAGAGGGGATCAGGAAAGCTAGGACCATAGCCAGAGTCTGATGTCACTGCTAGTTGGGCTGGGTGGAGATGGACTGCCACGTGGGGACACTAGCAAACTAAGCCAGAAGCTTTAACTCAGGGAAGGGCCAGATAGAGCTGGGTAGTCAATCGAGAACTATTCACTGATTTGAAAACATTTGGCCAAGATTAGAAACTCAAGGACACAACTCCCAAAGGGAATTAATAAAAGGGAAGAATTGAAATGAGGGGGAGGGTACACGGTCAGTGACAGTATGGAGCTGAGCTCAGGTCTGTGGCAGTGAGCTTCCTGGGAGCTCTCAAAAGACAGCCCCAGAACAGAGAGAGAAGGATAGAACTGAAGCAGGAGGAAAGGGACAGGAGAGCCTTTAGGATCCCTCCCGGTTTTGTAGTCTAAGAAAATGGGTAGTTACTGGTGTCAGCTGCTGGATTCTGGAACACAAAAGGAGAGAGGGTTTCAGAGAGAAGATGGTAAGTTCAGTTTGGTTTGGTTTTTAGACTGGGGCCATCTAGGTGGACATGCCTAGTAGAGAACTGAATATCTGGCTATCGAGGCACCTCCCTTTTACACTGTTTTCACATCCCCAAATGCCCCATCTCTCCTCTCTTACCTAGCCTAAGTCTTAAATTTTCATGATCATTTACATTTCCATGTTGTCTTTTTTCTCTGAGCTGCTTGCATTTAGAATCAGCGTGCCTCTGGGAGTTTGGGATTGACATGTACACACTGCTATGTTTAAAATAGATAACCAGGGAATTCTCTGGCGGTCCAGTGGTTAGAACTCTGGGCTCTCACTGCCGAGAGACCGGGTTCAAACCTTGGTTGGGAAACTAAGATTCCACAAGCTGCGAGGCGCGTCCAAAAAAAAAAAAGCCAGAAGCAAGTTAGGGGCCGCCACCTTGTCGCTGCAGCAATATTCTATAAAGCTCCCAAATAAGGACTAGTTAACACTATCTGAACAATTCGAGATGTCCTCAGCTCCTCACAGCTCCCATTCACATGAGCAATTTCTCTAAACTGGAAACTATGCTTCATGACTATCTTTGCACTTAGAGACTTAATAGGTGTCCAACGAAGTACCTATAAATATTTACTTAAAAAATAATAATATAAAATAGATAACCAACAAGGACCTACCATATAGCACAGGGAACTCTGCTAAATATTCTGCAATAACCTAAATGGGAAAAGAATTTGAAAAAGAATAGATACATGCATATGCATAACTGAATCACTTTGCTATACACCTGAAACTAACACAACATTGTTAATCAACTCTGCTCCAATATAAAATAAAACATTTTTTTAAAAAAAAGAATCAGTGTGCCTCATTTAACACCGATCATTTGTGTTATACCCCCCGCAAACACATTGATCTTGCGCCATACACTAAACTATAAACTGCATGAGAATAAGAACCTTACATGTCTTTAATGTCTCCTATGGAACTTAGCATAGGTATAGGCAAAAACCTAAATTTTAAAAAACTTAAATGATTTTTTAAAAAAGTAAAAATGCATTGGATGATTAACCACCTCAGTGAAGAATAATAATTAACAGCTATTGTCTTAACTCTTTTAAAAGGTATCTCTATTTATTTGGAGAGTGCCTCATTAATTTTCTTTCAAATAGCACATTTTTTTTTTTTTTTGCGGTACGCGGGCCTCTCACCGCTGTGGCCTCTCCCGTTGCGGAGCAACAGGCGCCGGACGCGCAGGCCCAGCGGCCATGGCTCACGGGCGCAGCTTCGCCGTGGCATGCGGGATCCTCCCAGACCGGGGCACGAACCCGCGTCCTCTGCATCGGCAGGCGGACTCTCAACCACTGCGCCACCAGGGAAGCCCCAAAATAGCACATTTTTAAACTGCTTCAACATTTAAGATAATTCTTATTCTTTTTAACATCTTTATTGGAGTATAATTGCTTTACAATGTTATGTTAGTTTCTGCTGTATAACAAAGTGAATCAGTTATATGCATACATATATCCCGATATCCCCTCCTTCTTGCGTCTCCCTGCCACCCTCCCTATCCCACCCCTCCAGGTGGTCACAAAGCACCGAGCTGATCTCCCTGTGCTTTGTGGCTGCTTCCCACCAGCCATCCATTTTACATTTGGTAGTGTATATATGTCCATGCCACTCTCTCACTTCGTCCCAGCTTATCCTTCCCCCTCCCCGTGTCCTCAAGTCCATTCTCTGTCTGCATCTTTATTCTTCTCCTGCCCCACGTTCATCAGAACCTTTTTTTTTTTAATATTCCATATATGTGTGTTAGCATACAGTATATGTTTTTCTCTTTCTGCCTTACTTCACTCTGTATCACAGACTCTAGGTCCATCCACCTCACTACAAATAACTCAATTTCATTTCTTTTTATGGCAGAGTAATATTCCATTGTATATATGTGCCACATCTTCTTTATCCATTTATCTGTCGATGGACATTTAGGTTGGTTCCATGTCCTAGCTATTGTAAATAGTGCTGCAATGAACATTGTGGTACCTGACTCTTTTTGAGATAACTCTTATTTTTTAAGCACTTATCTCCTGGGGTACATCACCATGACTATATATTTGTTCAATAAACATTGTTAAAACCTTAAGCTAGATGTCAAGTGGCAGTGGTTTAAAAATTATGCCATAATAATCAAGAGTGTAAGGAGTTCACAGTTTAGATGGTCAATTATTTCATGGTTTCTTTCCAAGAAGATACCAATCAAAAAAAAAGAATAATACATGTTACAAATGTAAAAAAAAAACAGCAGAAACGCTATTTTCCAATGACATGATTATGATTCTTTACATAAAGTCACTGTTCCGTTTATAAGAAGACAAGCAAAAGGGCAGTGTGATAAGCTCAGACTAACACCATTTTTTGAATTGGAGGCAAGAATGGAAAACAGGTCTCTGACTTCCCGAGCAGGGCTCGAAGACCAACTAAGTAAAAACTCCGCACTAACTGCTGGATCCCAGTAGGGCAAGAATAAAAGATAGAGTTGGGGCAGCTAAAATTAAAGGGAATGTTTTTAAATCTTTTAGCTCCTTTTTTAAAGGTAGGCTGTGTAAAACTTCATTTTGTGAGGTATTCAATGGGGACCTGGAAAACTGCTCTTAGCATTTTAACATAAATTAAAAATCATTTAAGCAGACCTCTATTCAGCTCTTGCCAACTACACAGTTATTTTTCTGGTCAAGGAGGCTTTGCCGTTGTAAATGAAGGGGAAGTGAAGGCATTAGAGCTTGGGTATATCAGTTAAAAAAAAAAAAGTGAATGTGGATGCTGGATTAACTTTGCCTGTAGTCGCGATTCCATTTATCTGGGCAAGGAATTCGCCCCACCCCGACCCCACACACACTACTCTTGAAAACATTTTCTGAAAACTTAGGTGGCTGTGTAGAATCTGGAATTGCTGCAGGTGTTTCTTAAAAGCTCGTTAGCCCTCTGGAGAGCTATGAAAATAAAACAGCTCCGGACCTAATGAGCTCAGTAAGCAAGGCGGTCAGTTGGAAGAGCTAAGTTGGGAGGGAGCTGTTTCCACTGCACCTGTATTAAGAGATGGGTGACCTCCAAGGAGCCTGGAAGCTTAGTTCCATTTTGGATAAGCAACCTCAAGAGTGGGGGAAATGGGCAATGGGGAAATGAAGGATAAAACATTACTTGCTAATTCTAAACGTATGTAGGCTGCACATTGGTGAACTGAGGTTGGCAGAGGGTAAAACAAAATCTCCCTGAACTGCTTTCCTCAGTGACAGCTCGACCTGTTGATTTTTCCACTGGCACCCATTTTCCTAGTTCGGGAACAACAGAGACCAGTCATTGCTCATGTCTGAATATAACATTTGACATCCATGTTTTCACAGAGAGAAGATCATCTTCTGTGAACCTGCAAAACATCCGTCTCACTCAGGCAGAGACTGGAGAAATTTATATACCCACAGTCTGGTGGATTCAAAGTCACCACAGACTGTACCTCTCCCTTTCCTTCTTGGCTTCCTACATTTCCCAAGCACAACCAGTAGCTGAATAGAATATGGCATAATAAGTTTATTCTCCACCCATTTTCCCTTCTTAATAGAATATGGCAGAAGAAAAACCCTGTGACTGTCAAGTCAACAGCTAACTCAGTTGAAGATGGCCCCAAAATGGAGTCAAAATCAATCCGGAGTCTCTTCCATCAGAAGGAGGAAGGGGAGCTGGGGAGGGATGTCGCCAGTTAATTGTCATGGAACTTGAGAATAACACACACCAGGAAGTTGCACGTACTGCAGGAACTGAGAAGACAGAGTACATCCTATCATAACTAATATATCCAAAACGCTTCTTTTTCACCATGTTTAAGCTAGGACTGGCTAGAAAGTAAAGCAAATTTGTGACTATTTTATTAACTCTTTCTTATGGTTCAACTACTTCTTACAGCAAAGTCTTATTCATGAAAAATAAGCTTGAAGGAAATAAGTTCATTTACTTATCCCCACACTTCTATTGATCTTGCCCCAGTAAGTTGTGAAGAATGCAACTCACTAATTGTAGCCCCATTTAAAATATTATAAACTTTGTCCTCTTTGAAGGTACAGCGCTGAGATATTCTTCAACTTGAGCAGTCTACAAACTCCTTAAAGTGTACCATCCATATTCATCTTGATATTTAGCACAATATCTACTAGAGTGTTACTGGATGTATTTCAATTGGTCAACAAATATTTATTGGGCATACAAGTCTAAAATACGTTATCAGTGGGAATTCCCTGGCGGTCCAGTGGTTAGGACTCCGTGCTGTCACTGCTGAGGGCCCGGGTTCAATCCCTAGTCAGGGAACTAAGATCCCACAAGCCACGCAGTGTGGCCAAAATAAAAAAAGAAAATAAAATACTTTATTAGTATTACATGAGATATAAAGGTGACTAAGAAATGATCCCTATTCCCGAGATATTTGTACTGTAGAAGAAGGTGATTAGTGATGTACAAATATTACAATAATGTCAGGTGAAGTAAGAGGAGTATCATGAGAAAAGTACAAAACGTGAAGGAATTTTAAAGAAGGGAGGAAGCATCTCCTTCTGGAGGTATACTTAAAGCCTAACCTAGAGGAAATGATGTTTGAGACAGCCCTGACAGATCAACAGGATTGCAACAGGCAAAACTTTAAGCTGTGTACCTAGTTCTTCACTTTGCCTGAAGGAGAGATAGAGAGAGGTATTGATTCTCCAGCCATTCATAGGCAAGAGAATGTGGTTTAGGCCAGATGGTCATGGATGGAAAAGGAACAAAATTAGAGAATTTGTTATGAAAAGATCTGGAGAAAAGGCCTATGGGTAGACTCCTCAAAATGGCAGAGAATGGAACAATATCTGTGTTCCACTAAATGTTCATCAAACATTCAAAGGGAACCTACTTAGGAGAAGCCTACCTAGTCAGGGGGATGAAACCTGTTCTGTGAATTTCAGTCAGGCTCTTTCCCTGGCTACCCTAGGGCTTGACTGGATCCAATAGCAGAGGTGGAAGTGATGCTCGGCTCAGCAATGTGGACTTCCTCACCAGGGGAGATGCAGAAACTGCTACTGCTGAATGCCTGCTTGCCTCAAGGAAACATGAGAAAACTTTCTTGTAATGCATATATATGTATATATACACATGTATATCAGAATATGTATATATTCTCTGAGTGATTTGAAAATATTGCATCAATAAAAGATGTATGAAAAATAATATGAAATTATTTTAGAAATAATTGGAAATTTAAGATGTAACGATTCATTTAAATAATATATAGACTGAATAGGAGTATGGACATAGAAAAACATCAAATATTTTAGCTGGAAGATTGAAATGAAAGTTTATCCCAAAACACAGTACTATAGCACTGTACTATACATGAGCAGACATGGAAAATAGATGTAGGAGTTCTAACACTTGTCAAATAGGAATTCCAGAAGAAAGAAAGAATGGAAATAATTAAGTTATTAAAAATAAAAGAAGAAAATTACCCAAAGTAATGAAATCATAGATTTTAAAGTTTTAGAAGTAATGGAGAAAAAAATACCTAAATACATTCTGGTGAAATTTCAGAACTCCAAGAGTAAAGAACAAATCCTAAAAATGTCCAGAGTAGAATAAGGAGTTGCTCACAAAGAAATAAGAATCAGATTGGTATCCATTTTCTCATCACCAACACTGGATGCTGGAAGCCAATGGCAGGAAATCAGAAAGAAAAAGAAAAAAATGCATAGTAAATATAATAGAAAAAATAAATCCAAACATATCATTAATCATAATATAAAAATACAGCAAAACTCAGAGTGAAGAGACAGGATGCAGGAACCAGCTATATGATGATTATAATAGATATCTGTAAAATAAGATGACACAGAAAATTTTACTGCAAAGAACTAGAAAGATAAATACTAGAAAAATAATTCTGTATAGTATTAATATCAGAAAAAACAGGAAGAAGATAAAAAGAATTAAGAAGAACGTTTATATTGATGTTGGCATAAATTATATTGATACATTTGCAGAATCTACCAATGATGCAAATAGTGTACAGATCAAAACCTATATTTTGGAGTAGGGGGAAGATCCTGAGACTAAATGAATTAAGTACTAACTCAAGAAGCTAAAGAGAGAGAGAAAGATGGGGGGTAGGAGTGGGGGGAAGAACAAATAATTGAATAACTAAAAAATAAATTAATATATATGAAAGTAATAAACAAAAATAAGTAGATGACTAATCAAATGAAAAGCTAGTTCCAGAGCAATTAAATAAACAGATTTTGTCAAATGTGATAATGATAAAAGAAGGAAGACATATAAGTAACCTTAGGATTGAGAAAGAAAGATGTGGGAAAAGATATTAATTATAAGCAAATCAAATACAAATTTATACCAAACAAATTTGAAAATTAGTTGAAATCAATTATTCTGTAGGAAAAACTGAGTAACCAAAATTGACTCATAAAGGAACTGAAATCCTGAAAAGGCTATAAAAGAAATTTAAGGGGAAATAAAAACCCTGAAAAGGGCATAATGCCCAGACAATCTTCTGGGCACATTGTATTAAACCTGCAAAGAACAGATAATTCCTGTATTATTTACACTGTTAAAGAACATAAAAAGAGATGGAAAGTTTTCAGTTCATTCTACAAATATAGTATAACACTGAATCATAAGCAGATAAAAATAGAGGGGAAAAAACCACCCACAAACAAAACAAGAAAGACAAATAGAGGCAAAAATGCCAAATAAAATACTAGGAAATTTAACTCAACACTACATTAAGGGAATTACATCATGGATTAGTAGTCTTTTTCACAGAAATGCTAGGATAGTTTAACATTAGCCTGTTTTTTACTGTAATTCACTACACTAAGAGCTTAAAAGAGAAAACTTGTATCATTCTCTCAGTACATATGAAAAGACGTTTGCTAGAATTATCAATTATTCCTGATAAGAAAAGTTTTCTTAGGCAACTTGATAGAAGATACTACCAGCAACTTACATGATGCCTTAGATGAATCATAAAGAGCATTCCCACTAAAGTGAAGGGTTCCGCCACTCTTGTAACTCTTCAGTAGCAACTATTCTACTGCAAGGTTGCAAATCAAGAAACAGGAAGACATATGATCCAGGAAACAGGCGATTCAACACAGGAGAAAGGCAAAAGAGAGCCCCAGAAATACGGTGAAAAAAAAAATCTAGGCTGACAGATGTGCAGCAGATCTAGAGAGTAAAGGTAGGCGGTTGAATGGCTACAGGAAGGATAATTCCAAGAAAAAGAAAAGAAGAAACTGATAGAACAGTATTAGAATGTATTGAGAAGACATGGAGACTTCAGGCAGAGTTTTCATGTGAATTAGTAATAGGAATCTAGAAAATTAAGCAAAGAAAAAAATTAGTTAACTATTAACTCTGGGGAGGGAGAGTTATTTAAGAAAAATAGTTGAATTATAGTACACTATATGACTCAGCTGCAAATAATATATGTCATCACAATAATGTAAAATGTAAACTCTGAATATTGATTTAGCCAAAATTGTGATATAACCTGTTTGGGAGAATGGGGTGAGGGGAGGGATTGTTCATATATGAAAGCTAATTCCTTATCTTCCATAATAGGAAGTCAGTAGATAATACCTAAAATTTTAAAAAAAATAGTAGCATAAGCATGTTATTTAGAAATATTTATATTTAGAAATATAAGTGTGAAAACCAGAAGAAGCTCTAAGAATTGATAGTGGTGCCACTGAGGTGAGGCAGCCGTGGAGAGGGATGTGGCCAGGACTGCAGGGTTTTGTTGTAAGTCTTCTAAAATTCATTCACTTATTTAAATATATTACTTTGATTAAAAATTAATGTTAAATTCAGATTTTAAAAAAGAAAGAATGACAATACCCAGTAAGGATTGGAGAGATGTATATTGTGTACACTCTGTCAGTGTATACTCTGACACTAGGGAGAGAATACAGTACAGTAAATTATCATGAGCTTTCTAGAGAGCATGTTGGCAGTAAATATCAAAATTTCAAATGCTCCTATGACAGCCCAACAGTTCCTCCTCCTACAAATGATTTTGAGGAAAACAACAGGGCAAATATGCAAAGATTTACCTGAAAGGATGTTCACAGCATCGTTCTTTAAAATATTGGGACACTCTCACTATTCATGTACATTAATAAGGGAATGATTAAGTAGATTATCTTCTTCCATACAATGGAACACCTGCAGGCTTTTAAAATAATAGTATAAAGCAGTAATTTTCAAATCATGATTTTGGGAGTCTGCATTAGTTTTTCAGGGCTGCCACAGCAAAGTACCAAAAACCAGGTGGCTTAGAACAACAGAAATATATTGTCTCACGGTTCTATAGACTAGAAATCTTAGCCAAAGGTGTCCGCAGGGTTAGTTCCTTCTCAGGGCTGGGAGGGAGAATCTCTTCCATGCTTGTCTCCTAGCTTCTTGTGTTGCTGGCAATCTTTGGTGTTCCTTGGCTTGCATCACACTGATCTCTGCCTCCATCTCCACATGGTGTCCTCTGTGTATGTGTGTGTGTGTCTCTGTGTTCAAATTTTCCTTTTTTATAAGGACACTTGTCATATTGGATTAGAGCCTATCCTAATGACCTCATCTCAACTTAATCACCTGCAAAGTTTATTTTCAAATAAGGTCACATTCACAGGTGCTGGGGGTTAGGACTTCAGCATCTTTGGGGGCGATACAATTTAACCTACGACAGAGTCTTAGGGTTTCTGAGGAGTGCCTCAAAAACCACTATAGAGGAACTGTCATTCCTGCGATGGTGAATACTGCAATTCTCTTGCCCACTTCAACTAGAAACTTTCCATTTTTTATAAATCAGTATTCTGAGCGTTCCTATGAAGGAAGGGTCCACGACTTTAAAATATTTAAAAGCCACCAAAATAAAACTATATTTATTTATGTCCCCAATATATTGCTAATTGAGGAAAGCAGTTTTCAAGCGTGTGAACCTGTTCCCAGTTCTGTAAAATCACAAAAATCCCTATTTATATTTATATCTACAATGCTTATAATATTTAGATTTACGTAATTTTTGATATAACATACCCCAAAATATTCACAGTGCCAACAGGCTACAATTTTATGTGTTCTTTATATTTGTCTTCATACTTTTCTGTATGTCTTTTTTTTTTTTTTTTTACAATGACATATCTTTGGAATAATAAAAGACTAGTTTTTCAAGAGCGAAAGAGGTCACGTAACGACATTTGGTAAATACATGTCGGTAAACTGATTGATATAGTTTTATTCACCTAGCTTGGCTTACAAGAATTTCAAACGAAGATAATTTGGATGGCTATTCAGTTCTCTCCAAAAGATCAGTTCTTGCCATTCAAACCCAGCTGAAAAAAATTGAGTCTGTAAACCCAAGTGTCTACCGATGGATGAATAGATAAACAAAGCATGGCATTTATATATATATATATATATATATATATATATATATACACACAATGAAGTATTGTTCAGCCTTTAAAAAGAAGGAAATTCTGACACATGTTACAACATGGATGAGCCTTGAAGACATTATGCTAAGTGAAATAAGCCAGTCAAAAAAGGGACAAATACTGTATGATCCCACTCATCTGAGGTACTTAGAGCTCAAATTCAAAGAGACAGAAAGCAGAATGGTGGTTGCCAGGGGCTGGGGAGAGGGATGAATGGGGAGTTATTGTTTAATGGGTACAGAGCTTCAGTTTTGCAAGATGAAAAATAGCTCTGGAGGTGGATGGGGGTGATCGTTGCACAACCATGTGAATGTACTTAATGCCACTGAACTGTACTCTTAAAAATGGTAAAATGGAAAATTTTATGCTATGTATATTTTGCCACAATTTTTAAAATAAACAATAAAAAAGCTAAATATAAAAGAAGTTGAATCTTTAAACACTTCAAGGTAGTGTGTACCTATCTGACATTCGTTTTAAATTTCTTAAGCTCATTTATTTGTTATTTTTAATTAATGAATTATTATAATCATAATCAACATTTTCATCATGACTATCATCATCAGACAGGTCTAGGACACCAGTTGTATGCCTTACTCTAAAGATGGTTTTTCATTTTATCATATAAGCAGCAGACATATTTTTTGGTGAAAACACTAGAAGAGCACTGAGAAAGTCCTTATTTGGAATCCTTAGATGGAATCCTCATCTAAACTCAACATTCCCTCCCTTCCCCCACACAGCACCCTCCACCTCCCAGCCAGAAGAAGACTGAAAGAGAGAGATAATCAGAAAAACCACCCAAGAAAAGAAGAAGGGAGAATCAGTTACATATTCAGCAAGGCAGGGAACAAGAAAACGCAAATCTGTTCCAGTTCTCCAGTTTCACCTTAAAGGCATAGAACTGTAGATGCTTGTGAAGAGCTCTTCAAAGCCTAAATTCACAGCCTCTCCACGCGGGAGGTTACCAGCATCTGAAGAAAAACAACTACTACCAGAAAAGCTCCTCTTTGTTTTCATTCTTTGCAGTCCTTCAGGAAACTCTTGATAATGTGAAATGTTATTACTGCAAATGTTGGCCCAGGCAAGTTTACTCTAGAGTCTGACTATCACTGACTGTTCACAAAATAAAATCATTTTTAAAGCCTGCGAGGAGAGCCAAGTGCAAACCACAAATCAGAAAACCACCAAGGCGGGCTGGCCTCACTGCCAGAGTTTAATGTGATCTAATGGGAGGACAACAAGATGTGAGAATTTGATTTTACGATGCTTCATGTAACATTTGGCAACACAAAGGGGTTGGGCCCAACTTCCCCATCCTTAAGCAAACATTTGAAGTAATGTTTTACTTTCTCATCAGTTTTAATTCTGTCAACCAGGGCATAGAGATTCTGCCTGCCCTACTCATTTTAAAAGTGCCGTCTACTTTGGGTGGTTATAGATTTGCTTAATATCAATTCGTATAAATTGAAGATGGGCAGGTGGGGAAGGGGCCAGGAAAACAGGATGAAGCTATTTAGTGGCAGTGTGTCAACTGGAGAGCAGCTCTCTTCTGCATTTGTGATTTATTCCACGGGTGGGAGGGCAGGGGATAGGGTTTATTGAAGAACATTTTTTCACAAGCAAAAACTAACCCCAGTGAGAGAGAGTCAGATCTGGACTGGATCAAGTTGCCCAGTCTCACACCAAATGGAATTGGAACTCATGTGTAGCTCTATTTCCCATCACTCAATTAAAAAAGAAAGAAAGAGAGAAAGAAAAGCAAAAAAGAAATAAAATGGTAGCAACATTGAAACTCTTCACACATGGCAAATTAACAACTGATGGATCTATGGAGTAAGGAGGGTCAGTCACGAAATCCCAAAAAAGGCATATAAACGATGAAAAATAAATGAAAGTCACATTTCATGCTGCTCTTATTTCTGTTGCCAGGACAATAGAATGAGAATCAGATCTCTTTCCCTGTTCTTAAGAATAATGCATTCCTAACAATGCCAAACTCTTACTTATATTGTCATTTTACAGCAATTACAACGTTGACCCAGTGAAGAAACGTGAAACCCACAGAGTCAAGTTTCTTAATGTAATAGTTTGCTAAGTGAAATGCAACATATCCCAGGATGCAGGAAGAAAAATTAGAACTTCTATTTCTATTGACATTTCATCTAAACAATAAGAAAGTAAGCCTCACTAACAGTTAAAATAAGAATGACAACAGGTATCGTCACTTGGTGCAGATACAGACAGACGGTCCCGTATCACCCAGGGGCTGTGAGTCTTCCTGAAGGAAGGCTGAGAGTTCAGCAGTGCTGAGGGTGTGGCAAAGAGTGCCTCAGTTCAGGGAGGCTGGGCTGCAGTAATAACGATGAAACACGCAACAGCTCAGCACAACAGACGTTTATTTCTAGCTCAGGTAGCCGGTTGGTGATCAGATCGGCAGAATAGCTCAAGTCACTTGGGCGCTCAGGTTAATGAAACTCTGCCAACTTCTGCTCAAGGTCAACATGGCCATCTGCACCTCTCCCAGCCAGAAGGACAGGACATGGAGAATCAGTCCTAGGAATGTTTTTTATGGGCCCAGCCTAGAAGAGGTACACATTGCTTCAGCTCACCTTCCATGGGCTGGAACTTAGTCTCACAGCCATGCCTAACCACAAGAAGGGCCAGGAAATGTATTTGATTATGGGCCCAAGAAGAGGAAAATGGATCCTGACCAACAGCCCGAAGCGTCCACCACAGGTGCCCTCGTCCACTCAGTGTATTACAATATATCACAATCTACCTGTTCCTCTTACACAGATTTAAGCATTTTAATGAAATTTAATCTCATAAAATGAACAGGTGGCTTACAAAGATTCCTACCAAAAGCCACAAATTGAAAATAGTACTAATAATCCAAGCACAAGCCAATAATAAGAAAAGGCCAGACCCGAAGCGTCTTGTATTTTTACCTCTTTATCAGCCATAGTCTGAGGTTTAAAAAAAAAAAAAAAAAGACTATTAAATTACTTCTGAAAAGAAGCAGATCAAAAATTTTCAAAGAAAGTAAGTTTATTTAAAATGCATGTTTACATCCACTTTTATGATAAGGAACCTCACTATATATATATATATATATATATATACACATTATACATATATATAACATTGCTTATAAGAATGTGAACATATCATAATTAGCAAAATATTAAAGTAACTGTAAAATAAACTAGAGACAAGCTTCTATAATTTTATCTGCAGTTTAAAGTCATGCTATACCCGATCTCTTACTTTGAAAAAATTTATTAACCTTGTTGATAGATGTTTAGAAGCCTCTTTCAAGATTTCTGATTAATAACAAAATACAAAAAGCCACATACTATTGAGTTCTCCTCATTTTTTCTTTCCCCTGTATTAAAATGGCAAAATGATATATGTATAACAATCTGGCAACAAATAAAGGTATATTCCTTTGTCACATAGAAAAAAATGCTAAAGTTTTAAGAAATAAGAATTAAAGTGTGTTGTGCAACGTTGGACTTTGATTTACAGATGAATGAAAGTACTGGTGTGTCTACATATCTCAGTTTATGGTACTTGCTAGATCTTTTTCAATAGTTAATATACAATGATTTGTGTGTATGAGTGTGTGCATCAGTGCACAGGCACCACAAAATATATATATACTAGGGGATGTATAGCAGTCATTCAACCAATATTTATTGAGTACCTACTCTTACACTCATGCAGCTTTCGTTAGTGTCAATAGTAAATTTCGCAAAAACATATTTTAAGAGAAAACTGTGTAGTGTATCCACTGATGGAACAGCTACTTTGGAATGTTTTAAAAGATTTCTGGGATGAGTTTACTGAGGTAGCACAAAGGTATTTGCTCCACCATTCATAGGCAAGCTACTGCAAAAAACTGCTAACTTCTAGAGAAATTTATGGAGCCTAGAGCTCACAAAAATGGTAAAGATTTGGGATTTAGTGACTATAATTTCTGAGGAATTTGAGGAGTCTACAGGGGAAGTACAGCATATATGAGAAAATTGAGGGTTATACATATGTTCTAACCATGAAATGTTGAGGTCATTTTAGGAATTCATACCTTGGTCAAAGGGTGCTTGAAGACTCACCAGTCTTTTCTCAGTACCTAGAGCGAAAGTGGTGTCCTTGACAGCCAAGTCCTGTGAGCCGAAGCTGGGGTTGAGGGCAATACTCTGCCACAGGGACTACAAATGCAGGTGAGTCTCCATTCCATGCTGTCAACATCCTGCACATGCTTCTTGCAGACCAGCTCCACACAGATCAGTGCTACTTCATTTCAGTTATTGTATTCTTCAACTCTGTTTGCTTGTTCTTTATATTTTCTAACTCTTTGTTAAAAACTTCTTGTAACTTCTTGCTCTGTGCACCCATTCTTTTCCTGCGTTCTTGGATCATCTTTACAATCATTACTCTGAACTCTCTCTCGGGTAGATTGCCTTTCACCACTTCACTTAGCTGTTCTTCTGGGGTTTTATCTTGTTCCTTTGTCTGGAACATATTCTTTTGCTGTCTCATTTTGTTTAAATCTCTATTTGTATTTTTATGTATGTAGTAGGTTAGTCATGTTTCTCATGGAGAAGTGGCCCCCTGTAGGTGATGTCCCATGTGTCCCAGCAGTACACTCCCCTCTCATCACCCAAGGGCCAGGGACCAGTTGGTCCCAGGGTAGGTTCTGACCTGTTTTTGCAGACTCAGTTCCACAGGCTGCAGGATCATAGTTTTCTTGCTTCTGGTGTCTGCCCCCTGGTGGGTGAGGCTGGTCTAGGTGCTTGTGTAGGCTTCCTGGTGGGAGGCGCTGGTGCCTGCCCACTGGTGGGTGGAGCTGGGTCTTGGCCATCTGGTGGGCAGGGCCACGTCAAGGGGTGTGTCTAGAGGTGGCTGAGGGCTCAGGAAGTCTTTAGGCAGCCTGCCTACAGATGGGTGGAGCTGTGTTCCCATTCTGTTGGTTGTTTGGCCTGAGGCATTCCAGCACTGGAGCCTTATAGGCTGTTGGGGGTGGGGGCAGGTCTTGGTGCTAATGACCCTAGCAAAATGTCTGCCTCTGGCAAGGGTTCATGCAGATGAACGCTCCCCGATATGTCTGCCAACAGCTTTTATGACCCCAGAGAGAGCCACGGCTGCCCCCCACCCACACTACCTCCCCAGTAGACCCTCCAAGACCAGCAGGAAGGTCTGGCCCAGGCTCCTACCCCTGCTTTTGCCCTGGGTCCCAGTGCACACAAGACCTTGTGTGTGCCCTCCAGGAGTGGAGTCTCTGCTTTCCCCCAGTCCCATGGAGCTCCTGCAATCAAACCCCACTGGCCTTCAAAGCCAAATGCTCTGGGGGCTCCTCATCCCAATGCCAGACCCCCAGGCTGGGGAGCCTGATGTGGGGCTCAGAATTCTTACTCCTATAGGAGAACTTCTGCGATATAATCATTCTCCAGTTTGTGGGTCACCCACCCGGAGGGTATGGGATTTGATCATATCGCAAGTGCGTCCCTGCTACCATCTCGTTGTGGTTTCTTCCTTGTTTTTGGATATAGAATACCATTTTTAGTAGGTTCCAGTCTTTATTGATGGTTGTTCCGCAGTTAGTTGTGACTCCGGTGTGCTTGTGAAAGGAGGTGAGCGCAAGGTCCCTCTACTCTGCCGTCTTGTCCTCCTCCAGATCAACGCTACTTGATTCAACACCTTGTCCAAGCAGGAAGGAAAACAGTGGCGAGTCTAAGAGATACCCTCAAAAGCTACCCAAGCAGGATCAGCTAGCACCAATGGCTATCAAGACATATCTAATTTGTAAGCTATAGGGATATAAGCTATAAATTATAGGCATATAAGCTATAGCCCATAGGAATGGATGAGGTCAACCCAAAGACAGGGAGAAAAGCAGAGGTCACAGATGGCAGCCTGTTTTTGGCTGAGCCAACACATGAGTTTTATTTGCTCTGGACAGTGTTTTTAAAAACAGTGTTATCTAACTGCATGTAAAAATTGGGAGATTTCATCCAACAAAATCGATTTCCAGCCTCTCTTGAAAAAATTGGAAATTATGATAACACTGGGCTCATGTTTCCACTTGGCAATAATTAGAGGGAACTCAGAGCAATGGCTGCCTTTACAATGACCATGTGTCCCTCAGCTAGCCACTGGTCTCACTGGTTTCACTAATTTTATTTACCTGTCTGCTCCCTGTAGGCATCTGAATTTATGACCCTCTGGGTAAAATCAGAGAAGAGGTCTAGAAATGGAAGAATTTGCCTCCTGCTACAGCTCCTTATAAGCCAGTATCTTTTCCCCGCTAATTAAAGCTTTATTCATCTTTTTATTCTCACAGTACCCTACTCTTCCCTGGGCTCTGCACATAATGGGTATCCCCTAAGCATTTTCTGAAGCGGTTTGTTTGTTTGTTTGGGTTTGGTGTTTCTTTTTGGCTTCGGATAAGTCAGTGTTTGTATATAATTGTACCTTTTAAAACCTGAATTTAATGTTAATTTACCCAATGGCATGTTCATAGTTCATTCCCCCTGTTCACTGTCATCACCTTAAACATCTGCTATGATCAGAGTAATAAAACAGTAATGGCCTATTACATGTCTAATTTACTTAAAATTGGAAGATTTTATAGAATCTTTATTACCTCCTGCTGTGAGTAGCAAGAATTTGCATACCCAGAGTTAATACAGGGAGCTCTGTGTCATGCAAAGAATATAATAAAACCCCAAAAAATTATGAAAAGAAATTTCCTTTTCAGTTGATTGGGCTTTTCCTTAATTTTCCCTACCAGCCTTCGCTTGGAAAGATACTAGAGAAGAACTGAGATCGTATGTTTTGATGATTGGAGAGGTAAGGGAGGTAGAAAGGGGAGAAATTTCCATTCTCAAAGAGAACGAAAACTGCTACCTCATAGACTCTATGGCATCAGAATCTGACAAGGTTCCACTGGTTTTGGCAGTAAGTTCTTCTTGCAATTTGGAAATACAAAAGAACTGTATAATCGAGATCATAGAAATGCCAGAGCCACTTGTCTGCACATGCTCAATCACTATACTTTAATTTTCTCACTTTTTTCCTGCTAACTGAAGAAAGCCAGAAATGAGCTCATATTAGAAATAAGATACAGCAAGTCTGATATGGAAGTTAGGAGATCAATATAGAACTTACAGTCGAAAGTTTCCTCTCACTTTCAAGGATTCCCTCAAACCAAAAATAATATAAATTTTATTTAGTCATATTAGCTCACTAATCACATAAACGTCCGACTGTTGACACTTCACCTTTCCCAATGGAGCTGAGAAAGTCAATAAACTAATAAAATAAAATGAAGTCTCTGTCAGAATTTTTTTCTAAAAAAAACCCTTTATTAACGATTAAGAATAATGTACCCTTGAGATTCAAGTCAATTTCTCCAAATTTCATTTTAAAAAATCAGGAATGTTAGCTGTACCAAACAAACGGGATTTTTTTGCACTCTCTTGTTAAAAGTAAGAGAGATTTTAACGAGCTTCCCTGTTCACCTTGATTAAATCAGAAATTTAAAAAAAGTAACCTAGCAGAACTTCAGAAATGTGAAGTTCAAGTTCAACTAATGAAGGGACAAAGACTTTAATTTTAGCTGAAAGGTCCTCCCATTTCTGTGTCAGCTTCGCACTCTATTAGATCCTTCGGAACAAAAGGCTCAGACCCTCCCACTGGGAATCTTTAGCTGAAGCCCTGGGCACTATTGTTGATTTTATCCTAAAGGGCTTGGGAACACATTTTATAAACATGAAAATAAAGAGCAAATAAGTGTGAGAAACATTCAGTGAAAGAAGGTCAATGAGAATAGCTCACATGCTGTCAAAGCCCCACGGGACTTCTTTTAAAATGATGTAGGTAGATGCATTTCTGGTTGGTGTGTTTAGTCAGATAGAGGTTTGAAAATGATATTCATTTGTCTCTTTCCTTACATGTGAAAATAATCACAATTTTTCAGGGAAGAATCTCCTGCTGGGTTACCAGCTGCTGGGCTCATCCTCTCACACAACCAAATACCTTATTTTCAGCCTGAGACTCAAGGATGCTTTCTTTGGACAAATCACCATTAGCTTCACGTACAGAAATTGTCTTTTCTAGGGTTACCCAGTGCAAGCGAACACTGGAATTCCATGACACCTGCAAACATTTCTGCTTTTCTGAGTGGATTTGGCACAGTGAAGCATGGAATCCGAACTAGGAAGCCAGGGACCTACTTGCCAAAAGAATGCTACTTCAGCATGTCTTTGATGTTATTTTCCTTTTAAGTAAAAATGAAATGAGTCATGTGATAACACCTCGATGAACTTTGCATGTGCTACAATATAAAAGAGAGGACATTGTTTCTTGGCTTTAGAGGATACGTGAAACATTTTGAACTGGAACAAACAGCTTGAAAATGTATTACATTCACAAATGGCATCTGAATAGAACAGTTGCTTATGTGACTGTGAAAAAGAGAAACCCCATCCACTGATAGAGGGCTGCCAGAAATGGATACTAAAAAACACAAAAGCTTTCTCAGTTTAAGCTAAGGAATAAAATTAGTCTCCTACAACTCCTACCCCTAATCGAAAGATGAAAATCGCCCAGCTTTATTATGCAGACCTTTCCAACTAACCATACGAATAATTCAGCCTAAGAAAGCCACTATTATCCAGCATGGAATCTCTAATATGCAACTGAAAGTTTTCTTAGGATCTCAGAGGAGTTCCACGATTGCATTTTTCATGACGAATGGTTGTTAGGACTAACTAAAATTCTACCACAAAATATAAAGTGGGCAGTAGACTAGAAATCTACTGAGTCGTGAAGCACTTGGTAACTAGGAGCCAGACGGAAAAGACACACCCAGTACAAACCTGTATCTGTTCCGTCATTGACTCAATACATATTTATTGAGGGCCTACCACATGCTGGGCATCATGCTGGAAGCTGGGGTGTGAACGAGATAGACATGGGTTCTTCTTGTGGAGAGGGAAAAGGGTTTGAGTCTGTCATCCTGGACTTGCCAAGCTATACATGGTAGTGACATCTCAGATTGATGAAGGTGCTATTATCATTGGTGTCAGAATGAGAGAACTCTTAGTTCCATTACTCTCAAGACCAAACGATTGATGGGGTACAGAGAAAAAATTTGTTCAAATCACTTTTATTAGTCAAAAAAAATTTACATGGAGTTTGCTATAGACTGAATGTTTATGTCTCCCCACCAAATATATATGTTAAATCCCCACCTCCCATAAAGAAGATGTGGTACGTATAATAATGGAATACTACTCAGCCATTAAAAAGAATGAAATAATGATGCCATTTGCAGCAACATGGATGGACCAAGAGATTATCATACTAAGTGAAGTAAGTCTGACAGAGAAAGACAAATATCATATGATATCACTTATTATGTGGAATCTAAAACAAATGATCTTATTTCTAAAACAGAAACAGACTCACAGACATGGAAAACAAACTTATGGTTACCAAAGGGGAAAAGGTAGGGGGAGGGATAAATTAGGAATTTGGTATTAACATGTACACATTACTATATATAAAATAGATAAACAATAAGGACCTACTGTATAGCACAGGGAACTATATTCAATATCTTACAATAGTCTATAATGGAAAAGAATCTGAAGAATACATATATATAACTAAATCACTTTGCTGTACCCCTGAAACTAACACAACACTGTAAATCAACTATACTTGAATTTTATAAAGGTACTGTGGGACTTCCCTGGTGGTCTAGTGGGTAAGACTCCACTCCCCCAATACCGGGGGCCTGGGTTCGATCCTGCACGCATGCCGCAACTAAGAGCCCGTGTGCGGCAACTAAGACCTGGCGCAGCCAAAATAAATAAATAATTTTTTTTTAGAAAAAAGGTATTGTGATTCATGTTTTCAAGTCTTCCAGTAGTATACTATATGTGTTCTTCTATAACTTTCTTTTTTGCACATTATTCTGTTTGAAAATTTCATTCGTGTTTATCCATGATGCTATAGCTTGTTTTCACTGCTGCACAGTGTTCCACTAATGTGAGTAAACCACAATGGTGGATATTTAAAAACAAAACCAAAAAGCCCTTACCTCCCGCACTGATGGTATTAGGAGGTGAGGCCTTTGAGAGTTAATTAGAATTAGATGAGTTCATGAAGGTGAATCCTTTGTGAATGGGATTAGCGCTCTTAAAAGAGTCTCAAGAGAGCTTTCTTCCTCTTTCTGCTCTCCTCCATGTGAGGATACAAGGAGAAGTCAGCAGTCTGTACCCTGAAGAGGCTTCTCCCCAGAACCCACCCATTCTGGCACCTCGATCTTGGACTTCTAACCTCCAGAACTGTCTGCAGATTAGTCTGGACTTCAGAACCTTCCAGAACAGAGAGATAAATGTCTGCTGTTTATAAGCCACAGAGTCTGTGATATTCTTGTTATAGCAGCCTGAACTAAGGCAGAGTTGATCTGAACTGTTCTTGTTTTGTTTTATTATGTTTTTCTTGTCTTCTCTCCCTGTAGATCAATTATGAATGGATGGGAGCAGGATTAATGTTACCAACCACAGAACACTGACTCTCATTTAGAGGTTTTGGCTCCGAGCTGATCCAGACAGACATCCCTGTCATCATCATCATCATCATCATCACCAATCAGGAGGCCTGCAGTGCCTACCCTATCAATTTTATTTATTATATCCATGAAACATGTGTTAGTATCACCCAAACGGCACCAGGGACCTGGTCAGAGAACATATCTCAAGATATATCTGCATGTATTGAAGAGCTAATGGATTTGGTATTTTAGAAATTGCACCCAGCCTGGCAAACACAGATGGGCTGGAGCTGTATGAAAGTGTAATAAAAATCCAATAAAACATTTGAGCAAACTCTCACATCTGTGGGCAGATGGGAGGCATTATGTAATACAGGTCATTGCTACAGCAACCTCTAACCCCCATGGCTACTGCTGTTGGGCCAAGGTTGAGTGTAAAGGGCCTCTGTGAGTTTTCTTTCTCTGTCAACATTCAGGGAAATCATTTTTAATCTCTCTAAAATGAACTATTAAAATAGAAAGGCTTTGACCCACACCCATGAAAATGATTCACAAAATACCCCAAATCTTTGACCCAGGACCCAAGGTCTCACTGCTTGTATTTGTTTGTTTTTTGAAAACATAATATTTCCATGAATACACTTTGCTACTTGCCAGATGTTTTTCTCCCTGATAAATGCACTAGATGGGAATGTTTGAGGTGGGTTCTTCCATGTAGCTTTGGAGAATTATTTCAGAAGTGGTCAAACAATCAGTTATACAAACCGCAAAATAGAATGAGAGATAGGTCTGGAATTTTAAAAAGGCTATACTCACCAGACTATGTAAATAATATGAAATTAATACTCAGAAACCCTCATTTTAAAGAGAATTTAATATATGTGTGGGTGCGGTGTGCATAAATTTTAGTGAATTCCAGAGTAACATTAGAATGTCCTCTTTCTGTCTACTGCCGAATCTTCAACTTGATATTCTAGAATGACTTTCTTCCCTGGATGGAAGTTATATCTCCTAGAGTATTAAACATTTAAGATGAATAAATCTGGAAGGTAGAGGTTAAGGGGAAGTGGGGAATCTACTTCTACAGCATCTGAGTGAAAAACTATCAAAGAGAACTTAGGAAAGTGTGTCTGAGAGATGGAACATTTACACAAGCTTTAGGGTCAGCTATACTTGGATTCAGCCCTATCACTTTTTTGGTCATGTGACCTAGGACAAGCTCTTCAACCTTTATTACTCAATGTTCTCATCTGTAAAATGAAGATAATAATAGCACCTACTGGGATTTCCCTGGTGGTGAAATGGTTAAGAATCTACCTGCCAATGCAAGGGACACCAGTTTGATCCCTGGTCCAGGAAGATCCCACATGCCACGGAGCAACTAAGCCCATGCGCCACAACTACTAAGCCTGTGCTCTAGAGCCCATGAGCCACAACTACTGAGCCCGTGTGCCACAACTACTGAGCCCATGCGCCACAACTACTGAGCCTGAACTCTAGAGCCCATGAGGCACAACTACTGAGCCCACACACCACAACTACCGAAGCCCATGCACCTAGAGCCCGTGCTCCACAACAAGAGAAGCCACCGCAGTGAGAAGCCCGCACACCGCAACGAAGAGTAGCCCCTGCTCGCCACAACTAGAGAAAGCCCGCATGCAGTAATGAAGGCCCAATGCAGCCAAAAATAAATAAATAAGTTTATTTAAAAAAATACTACCTACCTCCTAAAACTGTTGTGAGATCTAAATGAATTACTGTATATAAAGCACTTACCACAGTGCCTAGCACACCGGTAAGTACTCAGTAAATGTTAGCAGTCATTATTGTTGTACTTCAGACCAAGGCAAAAAAAATTCAACTAAAAAAATTATTGTTCAACTATCAGAATCCTGAGTCCAAGCAGCAATGCCAGTGAAAATTAATGACCTCAGAATGCTTAGTAAATGTGCCATGAGTCAGTTCTTAAAAATTTTCATTAGAAGCTGGATCATTTAACACACACTGGGTTTTTCTACACAGTGATGGAAGGGGTCCTAATGTCCAGTTACTTCATGAGGTTTGAGAGGCAGGGCATCGTGTGTCCATTTTGTCAATGTGAATCAATGCAGCTCTGCTGTGGGTCTGGAACTGGCAGGGGCAGCAACTGCTTCCTGATGACATGATAGTCTTCTGATTGTGACAGTTTCTTGCTCAGGGTAGTGGGTGGTTTGCTTCTATGGCTGGCAGCTTCCTGATCATAAAAGAGATGACCTCAGTAGTGCATTCTGTAGTGTAGCTTTGGATGTCATACCTGAAAGCTCAACCGAGAGTCTATTTTTTCATCCTACTGATTTCACTGAATACCCTATCATTAGAGATGGATTTTTGTGTGTTTTTTATAAAAACTGCAAAAGTACAATATTTTAACTACTATAAATACTATAAATTAAGGCTACTGTCTCTTTCCACTTAAACTTCCCCTCAGTGACATTTGTCTCCAGTGTTGATGGAGCGGCCTTAGGCATTTTGTGGATCTAGCTAAGAAGAAATTGAGTTAGGTACATATTTAGATTGGGTTAACAGACATAGTTTTGTATTTGTGATCTCTCCTAATGCCCAGTGTGTGGACTCATCCAGCTTTGTGACATGAGGGGACAGATCCAGAGGTCACATCACAGTCTGAAGGTGTCTTGCACCTTCAACTGGGCGGTGGGAGAGTCACAAAGTTTAAAATTGACAGAGCCAGGGGCTAATCTGTAGAAAACTTCAAATCTTATAGTTCATATAAAAAAAAGAGATTTGACAGTGGTTTTCTCAGTCTGACAATAGTTCTAAAACTTTACACGGCATTATCAATAATGAGTTGGAAAGATGAAAGACATTTTCTAAACTATCAATAAAACAAAATTTCTGTTACAACAAAAAGACAGAAATATCTTATTCACTCTATAAAAGTGATACTATAAAATTATTATCAAATAAAAGCAAAAATGTAAAAAAACTTTAAAGGTGCATTAAGCATTTGATTAATAAAAATACTGTATCAGTTTGCTAGATTTTGTGATGTTTGTGGTAAATGTCAGCTTTTTAGAATTCGTCATTTGTTATACTTTTCACTATGAATAAATTTTGAGTTTCATACCTAATTTGTAAAGTTGTATTTTTTTCCTAAAGAAGCTGCCAATTTTTATATTAAATTCATGCCCCCCAAACAACTAGATCCTTCTCTGTCAGTAATAGATCGATTGCTTAAACTAGCTAAAGTGAATTCTGTTCTCTGCAGTTGAGTTCTACATGATTGGGTAATTAATATCAGGTAGGGTTGCATGCAACAAATTTTCAAGGAAATGAACTCTTGGAATTGGTTATCTCACCTGTGTGGATATGAAAGCCATGACAATCCCATTAACAATAGATGATAAATTATGCCTGCTGAGAATGAATTACCTATCAAATGGAAGCCTTGTGTATCAGCTGGCTACTTGAATAACCACTTATGGTGAGAATGAGGGATAAAAGAAATGTGGGGTGAGTTGGCTAATTCCAACTGCGTTGGAGAGTTTAAAAAAAGATAAGAGCAATCTCCATATTTAAAATTCTTAACTCAGTGCACAGATCAGAGAACTTTTATAATTACCCTAAAATAATGGTTCTCAAACTACAGCATGATTAAGAAACCCCTAAAGGGCTTGTTTAAAATACAGACTGCTGGGTCCCCAACCCCCAGAATTTCTGATTGAGTAGATCTAAGATGCAGCCTGAGAATTTGCATTTCCGACAAGTTTCAAGGTGATGCTAATGCTGTTGGTCCAGAAACCACATTTTGAGAATCATTGGCCTCAATGAATGCTTTACCTCTTACCTGTAGGGCAGATATAACTAACTACAGATGCAACAAGTTGCTGAAATACAACTTAAATTCACAGCCTCACTTGGCCTCTTATGTGAAAGCACGTTAATTAGGAAAGAGTGGGACACTATGAATTGGAATAAGGGTATTTGAATGGGTTTAGATGACTCTGAGTACCCGAACCTCCAAGTCCACTGAACTTTCCAATGTAGCCTCTCCCAATTCTATCAGATAAATCTGCCATGTTTACAGGCCCAATGTTGACTGCACCTGCAGTAATTATCTTGTAAGAAGATGCCAATTCTCCTTATGCTATACCCTTCCACACCTTATTCAATCCAGACATGGAGTCAGATCCCAGCAGACCCCAGGGGGTAAGCACAAAATCTGACAGAAGAGGAGAAATCTTACACAAAAAAATAGTCTTAAGATTTTGCTAAGTTGTATTAATAAAAACCTAGATAAATTGTTGCGGTCACTGTGGAAAACAGTATGGAGGCGCCTTAAAAAACTGAAAATAGAGCTATCATACAATCCAGCAATCCCACTCCTGGGTATATATCCAGAAAAGATGACCACTCTAACTTGAAAAGACATATGTACCCTAATGTTCATAGCAGCACTGTTTACAATAGCCAAAACACAGAAACAACCCAAGTGCCCATCTACAGATGGTTAGCTTAAGAAGATGTGGTATACATATACAATGGAATATTACTCAGCCATAAAAAAGAATGAAATACTGCCATTTGCAGCAACATGGATGGATCTGAGAATATTAAATTTAGTAAAGTAAGACAGAGAAAGACAAATATTATATGTCACTCATATAGTATTTTTTTATATAGATTCATTTGTATTATTTTGGAATCTAAAAAATAATACAAATGAATCTATAAAAAAAAAAGCAGAAACAGATTCACAGACATGGAAAACAAACTTATGGTTACCAAAGGAGAAAGGGAGGAGGGAAGGGATAAATTAGGAGTATGGGAATAACAGATACAAACTACTGTACCTAAAATAGATAAGCAACTATATTCAATTATCTTGTAATAACTTCTAATGGAAAATCATCTGAAAAAATATATATATATAACTGGATCACTTTTCTGTACACCTGAAACTAACGCAAAATTGGAAATCAACTATACGTCAATAAAAAATAAACTCATTAAATTTTAAAAAGTTAAATAAATAAATAAATACCTAGAGAATTCTGGGAATGAATTCTGAGAGCGATAGCTGAGGATGAATTTATCAACGTGGATGCTTTTACCAGAGATTCTGGATTCAGTGTCCCAGTTCACAGAGTGGAAGTAATCTAAAGTGTTCACTCGTTTGGTTAACTGAAGCTGAACTCAACAGTGGCCTACACTAAATAAAGTTAGGTACTAGAAATTCCTTGATATAAGGTAGAGAAAAGTTTTCAGAGACTTTGGGGGGTAGGGATGTTGGAGAAAATTTAACACGCTTGACTTACCCACCCACAGCTGTGAGCCTTGAAAGGGCTCGGAGGACCCTCTCTTTACCGAAACATTGAAAATCACTGCAGCCTCATTTTTTGCAGGCTGGGGATCAAGGCAGCAGATATTTCCCCAGAAATAGAATCCTGAGTTAAATAAGGATGAGGCCATCCCAGAGTAGCAAAGACCATGTAGCAGCAGGTAGCAACTAGAGGTAAAGGAGTAGACTCATTACATAAGAACCGGACTTTGGGGATAGTCAGAACAGCTTGCCCTATTCTCCATACCCCCCAGCAAAGTCAAAGAGCCTCTTTGACTGATAAATGGCGGCCTGACTTGTGTCAAAATGATAGGGAACCAAGGGTGCTGGCCCAATTCCCAGATCTGAAGACCAGAGTCCCACGAATGAGGAAGTCAGGATCACCTGAAGAAGAAAGCTGAGACACGGCCACAGGTCCATACTATAAATATGCCACCTAGGCTGCCCCAAAGGCACCGGCTGGTATTCACTAGTACACCTGTGCCCTGGGAAAAGGGAACTACCCAGATCTTTATCTAAAGAATTATTGGGCTCTGGCTCTGGGTAAATCCTAATCCTTGGGATCCTATATTGCTCCTGTGGTCAACTATTAAGAAGGGAAACTTACTGTGGTCAAGTGATACATGGAACTTTGATCCAAAGTCAATCTCTCACTGGGCCCAGTGTGTTCTTGAACACATCTTGTGGTTATGTCCCTATTCCTGTATGCAGATTTGAAAAAAAAAAAAACTGACAACTAGAAGAATCCTCACTTAGCTTCCTGACCTGTGGAGTGATGGCTATTACCTGGTAGGAAAGCCAAAAGAAAGCTTCCGGAACCACCAGACCTTTCCACAACAGCAAACCAAAGGTAATACCACATCTCTAAGAGGAATCACAGAGATCAGTGATTAGATATTAGTAATTTATATTCTGCCAATCAGATGAACTCAACAAGATTTGGGACATAGAAGTAAAGCAGAGCCTGCATTCTGTGCTCTGTGCTCTCTGCTGGCAAGCATGATCATGCAGTGTGTGCTGGCCAAGTCCCAGGGGCTAGTCACGAGTTTTGCAGGTGTCAAGAGCCAGGGCAAGGTATCTGTTTTGTTGGTGTGGATCACAGCAGACATGGCTTTGATCTGGATCCAGCAGCGATAGCAGTAGCTTTCTGATCGTGACAGTTTCCTGATTACGACGGTTACTTGCTGTGACAACTTTCTGACTCTGGCAATATGATTCTGGAGCCAGCAGCTCCCTGATCATAGAAGAGGCAGCAGCTCCTTTGCTGGCCCAGTTCCGTGATATGGGGGAGTCGTTTCTTAAAGCACAACCTAGAGGTTTTAGCCTTCTCGATAATTCTAAAGCCATTAAATAATTTCTAATAAGTGCCTTTCTGCTTCATAGTTAGAATAGATTCTTTTCCTCAGAAATGAACCCTGACTGATACAGAGCACATGCATGTAAGTTTCTCCAGGGTATATACCAGGAGTGTAATTATTGGGTCATGGTATATACAGTCGGCCCTCCATATCCATGGGTTCCACATCCATGGATTCAACTAACCACAGATCGAAAATATCACCTCCCCCATTCCAGAAAATTCCAAAAAGCAAAACTTGAATTTGTCACACACCAGCAACTATTTATACAGCTTTTACATGGTATTAACAACTATTTACATTGTATTAGGTATTACAAGTAATCTAGAGTTGATTTAAATTATACAGGAGGATGTGCATAGGTTTTATGCAAATACTAGGCCCTTTTATATAAGGGACTTAAGTGTCCACAGATTTTGGTATCTGCTGGGGTCCTGGAACCGATCTTCACCAGAACCGAGGGACAATTGTATATATTTTAAACTTTACTAGATATTACCAAAATGTTCTCCAAACCATTGTGCCAATTTATGTACCCAACAGAAAATTCCATCAAAATTTGTCATTGTCGTTTTAATTTTTGTTAAATTGATGGGTGCAAAAAATTATCTTGTTTTAATTTGCAATTACTGATTACTTATTTTTTCATATGTTGACTGCTTATTCAAAAGGGAACAAATTCACTGAACTTGTTCATTTTTGTGTTGAATTGCTTATTTCTTTATTGAGTTATGTGAGTTCTTTATATATTATGGTTACTAAATCTTGACTATGGCAAATGTCTTCTATCTAGTGGCTGCGTTTTCATTTTACTAAAGTTATTTTTGCTATACAAAAAAATTTCACATTAAATGTATCAAGCTTTTCCTTCCTTGTTCATGCTGTTTGTGTCTTATCTAAGAAATCCTTTTTTACATATCATAAAGGTATTTTCCTATGTATTCTTTTAAAGTCTTGAACTTTTTCATGTTTACCTCTGTAATAGGTCTGGAATTTATTTTTGTAGATCTATGAGACAGAAATGTGATTTTATGTTTTGCATGTGGATAACTGATTATTCCAGAACTGTTTGATAAGTAGCTCGTCCTTACTGCACTAATTTTAATGCTACTTCTGTCCTATTCCAGGGTTCTGTATACTCATAGGTCATTTTCTGGGTCCTCTAGCCTTTGATTGCTTATTTTTCAATACTTGCAGCAGTATCACACTGCCTTAATTTTTATAAGCCTTAATATCTGGTAGGGTAAGTTTCACAACATGGTTCTCAAAAATTGTTTTGGCTATTCTAGACACGCAAGAGGCTATAGTTGTGGACTGCAAAAAAATGAGAGAGATTAGAGGATATCACATGACTGACTAACAAATAAAATACTGCCTTCTAGAATCTATCAATATGTTTTCCCCTGACTATTATTTTACGTTTTTGTTTTTTTTTTTTTTTTTTTTTTGCGGTACGCAGGCCTTTCACTGTTGTGGGATCTTCCCAGACTGGGTCACGAACCCGTGTCCCCTGCATCGGCAGGCGGACTCTCAACCACTGTGCCACCAGGGAAGCCCATTTATTATTTTACGTTTTTGACCTTCAACTTCAATAGCTGTCGTTCATACTGGTTAAAAAGTAATAACTACACATAATTCAACAAGTAGATCAGTGGATACTGAAACCCATTTTTTAAACTTATGTTTTCATGACCATACCATTCTGCCTCAAAGAAAAAGCCATATTACAAAATGACGCTTTCAATCTGTTTATCTGAGTCTACTATTTTCCTTCAGTCCCGAAAAGTGTACGTGTATGGACTTGTGCATATCCAATTCTTCTTTCTATTTGCTTTACCTCCAAGGAACCTATTTTAAGAGTAAGTCTGTTTTTCATTTAAATTTAAGAATGATCCCCCTTTATGCAAAGCACTCCATAGAACTGACTCATTTAATGCTCATAACATCCATATGAAGAAGGTATAATAAATATAGGTTTGGTTTTCATCCTCAGTTTCTGTCACAGAGCTCCTAAAACCTTTGTAATTTCCTGAGTGACAAGGGTGTTAAGAGCATATTTTGTTATAATATTTGGGTTTTGTACAGAGTTCCTAAAACTCCTGGAATTTCCTAAGTGGTAGAAGTGTCTTTTGCTGTTAATAATAAGTCCTTTGATCACACCCGAATCTACATACTTACCCTCAGGATGCGGCTGGTCACCAGAAAGCCTAAGTGAAAATGGTCAGCCTCAACCACCAATCTTTCAGAAGGGGTGGGAGGTGAGCTGGGGCTGGAAATTAAGACCCTATAAAAAACTCTTTAATGAAGAGATTTGATGAGTTACCATGTTGGCAAACCTCAACTCCACAGGGACAGGAGCTCCTAAACTCAGGACCCTTTCAGACCTCACTTATGGACCTCTTCATCTGGCCATTCCTCTGTTTCCTTTATAATAAACTGATAAACATAAGTAAATGTTTACTGGAGTTCTGTGAGCCATCGTAGCATATTATCAAACCTGAGGAGGGGATGGTGGAAACCCCTGATTTGTAGCCAAGTCAGACAGAAGTTGTGGGTACCCTAGGGATCCACCAGATGTGACTGGTATCTGAAGTGGGGGCAGTCTTGCTAGACTGAGCCCTTAACCTGTGAAGTCAGTGCAAACTCTGGGCAGTGAGTGTCATAACTGAGTTAAATTGTACAATACCCAGTAGATGTCCACCGGAGACATCTGAGTTGCCTTGTTATGGGGGAAAAAACCCACACATCTAGGGTCAGAAGTGATCTGTGTGAGATGGTAGAGAAACAGTGATTTCCCAGAAGTAGGTATACTATTATTTCATGCTCATTATAAAGAAGAGGAAAAGGAGACACAGAGCTTAAGTAACAGGGCCAGGCCCACCCTGTTAATAAATGGCCAGGCTGAGGCTTGAATCCACGCAACGCGGGTTCACTTTCCCTTTGTAACCAGTACAACTCTATAGCCTCTCATTAAACTAATGGTCACAGGAATTCATAGCTACAACTGAAGACGAGTATTTACAAAGAAGGCGGACAAAGAGCTAGGAGAATATTTAACAAGAGGACAGGACCTAATCTGGAGGGAGTGGACAGGTAGTTAGGAAAAGTGGCTTTGAAGAGAAACATTTAAGCTGAAATCTGAAAGGTGAGCAGGGTTTACTTCCATGAAAGTTTTTTTCTTTTTTGACAAGAGTGCGGGGACAGTGGAAAGAACTTTCTAGGAAAAGGGTAAATGCAAGAGTACAGTGGTGCCTTTGAGGAAGCCCATGCAGCTGGAACTCAGACAGAGGCAGAGTGTGGTGTGAGCTGAAATGGGAGTGGGGGCCTAGTGGCCCAGGTCAGACTGGGCATGGGGGCCCTGGCAAGGGATTTGGAGACTTGATCCTTCACCTCCACCGAGTTTTAAGCCAGAAGCGATATGACAATTTGTGGTTTTTAAAAGGTGTGTTGAATACGTTAAAGAAGGCACAATACTAAAATTTCATTCAGAAAGGAAAATTTTTAGTAAAGAGCTCCCTAAATAATTACCTTTATTAAAATTTCTCTGAGAGGCTGTAAATGTATCATCAAAATTTAAATTTCACGTGGAACCAGAATAACAGAGAACAAAGAGAATAGCCTTGGGAGAATTCATATCAGACTTTCATCCTAGTTGTTCAGATTACTCACTACATGATTCAAGGCAAGTTATGTCATTGCTATGGGTCTCAACGTCCTCATCAGTGAAATAGGAATAGTATTTACTTGTAGGCTTTGGTTAATACAATTTGTCTACCAACAGGAGCCCTCTAAGACTTAGAAATCTGGTTGAATTTGGCCCAGCTCTTCAGCCTGTGACCACTGAAAGCCCTTCCCACAACTTCTTGTAACTTTCCATGGCTCACGGCCATAATTATCTCTACTTTGATATTTCTGCACCCACCAGGCAACCTCAGCAGGTCAATCTGGAGGGAAGCCCAGCCCCTTTGCAGGCTCACCAAGTTTCCTGACCCAGACGTTGCATCAATTTCACAAATGTACTTGAGATTTGGAGGAAAGGGCTCACAGGGAGGGCTGACTACATTGAGCCCCGTGGTCTCCCACCATCTCATTGGTTCTGCCTCCTGTCTGCCTCTTTTCCTAGTCCACTTTTCTCTCTGGTTCAACAATAATGACCAAACCCAAACAAAACAAAACAAAACAAACCCTCTCTCCACTTACTAAGAGCAGTTCTGCCCCACCTACATCCTCTCACTGTCTCACCTTACCAGTCATTGAAGTATTTTTCTAGACAGATTTTTCAGAGGAATTCTGGTGAATTACATTTTCTTAGTGAACTACATGAAAATTTCAGAATCACTAAGTATAGATGGTAGCTGCTATTATCAATATTTTTATGATGATTATTCATTGGTGCAGATATTCTGTTTGTTTTTAAAAAAATGCCTTTAATTCTTCAGTGTTTAGGTTTAGGAAACATCCTCTTCTCAGAGTCTCTCTGATGCAAACCAGAGGATGAGTGCATTAGTTAGCTTTGTTGCCTAAACAAGGAAACTCAGTTGATAATGGCTTACAAAACCAAGGTTTATTTTTTTCATTGACATTTCACGGGAACTCCAGGTCCACTGCAGCTGTGTTTTTGGCTGTGGCTCTGCTCCGTGAGTCCTTACATTCTGGAACCCAGGCTAAAGCAGCAGCTACTGCATCAGACATGCCAATCTCACAGCAGAGGGGAAAGAAGTCCAGAGTCAAACACACAATGACTCTCAAGCCTTCTGCTTGAACATGACGTATGCGATGCCCACTCACATCCTATTGGCTGAAGAAGTCCTATTGCTAAGCTCAATGTCAATGAGATAAAGTGGAGAGACTGAACACAGAAGTGGATAATGGCCAGACCTATGCAATAAAGCTCTGACCTCCAACCCCGGCAGCAACCAGCCCAGGAAGCCAAACCACAACATTGTAGCAATTGGCTCCACATGGACAGCACTTGGTCAACGACTGCCAGATTTTTTTTGCCCCTGCTTCCAACTCAGGATTAACCAGAGAAGCCAAATGTCCTCGCAAACCAATCACATAACTTTCCCCATTTCCGGTGAGCCTGCCTCCAGCTTCTCCCAGCCAACAACCTCAATCAGCATACCTGAAGCCTTCCCTTTCGTTCACTATAAAATAGCTCTCCTACTCCCCTGCCTGCCCTTGACTCTCTGCCAAATGCAAGTGATGGAGGCTGACTGCTTTGCTATGTAACAAACTCTGAATAAATAGCCTCTGTTTGTTCGTTCTCCTCTGGGTGGTCTTTGCTTATTTCCACAAAATACACCCCTCCTACGGTGGCAGGGGAGGGTGGGAAGGGTTCCTGCAAATCACACGGCAATGAGTGAGGATGAATGAATCATCTTCTTTGAGGAAACGGAGAGTAAATAGAGGGGGGACAATGGCACAGTCTGCCGCAGTTTAACCTCTGAATTACAGAGAGTTGCCTTCCTCCCCGGCACATGCACAATTCCATCCGATTGTGAAGCACACTTGAAGTCCAGAATCTCCTAATACTCTCTATTCCACACCTGGGTATGTCTCGTCTTTCTTCAGAGACATGGACCAAAACACAAGTTAACGTACATAAGACATAGTAGTAGCTCAGAAATAAGATCAGTAAGAAACCCTCTTCAGAAAGACAGGGAGATACACAGCAGTCACTTACCAGGAGCAATGCCACTATCCAGGGCAAAATGTTGCAAAGGCCTCCTCCTCCATGGGGAAGAAGCCTCCTGGACTCAGCACTAGTTCTACTTCCTGGAAGTCGTTCTCCAGTCCACTTTCTACATGGCTCTTGCCTCTGCCCTCCCAGAGGACTTTCTTTTGTCACTCTCCTCCTTGACTACATCTGCAGAGGCCACCGGACAATCTGTCCCCCTTTTGTGTCTGAGCATTGCTAAAGAAAAAGTTATTCTGACACTGGTTAAAATGGTGAGGAAGACTTTATTTGGGACTATTTCGATAGTCGTCAAGACTATTGCAGTAGGGGAGAGAAATTGGGCTCAACCTGAATACAGCAAGGACAAGTAGGGATTTATAGTCAATAAACAGAAGGAGGGGGGTCAGTGGGTGGAAAATTACTAAGAGGAAGACAGCAAGAGTAGGGGGATTCATGCTAAACCGACTTAACAGGCTTCTTGCTGAAGGCAAGCCAGGGTGATCAGATAGCAAGAGTAGGGGGATGAGGAATTATTTCATCCAGATATTGAGGGCGATCAGATATCAAAAATGGCTGGAATTCTCACTAGAGTTGCGGGTGGGGAGGGGAACCAGGCAAAAAGAGAGGCTCCTAAGGGTCTTTGTCAGCATGCTTCTCAGCCTGCTTTCTGCCTGTAGACGTTCAGGGACCCAAAGGTTTGCTTTTATGTCTTGAACGGTCTTTTTAAAAAATTCAAGCTAGTGGCTCCCTTGACAATCTGTTTGTCTCTCTGTTTCTCTCTCCTCCCCGCCACACACACCACACTGTTGGCTTTATATTTATTTGATTCCAGTTAGATCCATGTGCCAGCGGCCTCACTTACAGTTTTTTTCAAGACACCCCTCCCCCACCTGCCCTTACCAGCGGTTTGAGCTTACCGATCTTTTATTGGAGAGACATGCCCCTATCTCTTTTCTCTGATCCATTCTGTCCAGTTGAGAGGATTTATTTGCAGGGAGGGGGACGCCATAATACATTTAGAGGGTTTTTTTTGGTTTGTTTGTTTGTTTGCGGTATGCGGGCCTCTCACTGTTGTGGCCTCTCCCGTTGTGGAGCACAGGCTCCGGACGCGCAGGCTCAGCGGCCATGGCTCACGGGCCCAGCCGCTCCGCAGCATGTGGGATCCTCCCGGACCGGGGCACGAACCCGTGTCCCGTGCATCGGCAGGCGGACTCTCAACCACTGCGCCACCAGGGAAGCCCCATTTAGAGGTTTTAACAAGGGATGTGGTAGCCATGCCCCTTGATTTATTCTTTGACCCAAGATTAAGTTTTAATCGGCTGCTGTTACTACTCAAAGCATTTCTAAATTTTATTTTTATTTATTTATTTTTTTTTTTTGCGGCACGCTGGCCTCTCACTGCTGTGGCCTCTCCCGTTGCGGAGCACAGGCTCCGGACGCGCAGGCTCAGCGGCCGTGGCTCACGGGCCCAGCCGCTCCGCGGCACGCGGGATCCTCCCGGACCAGGGCACGAACCCGCGCCCCGTGCATCAGCAGGCGGACTCCCAACCACTGTGCCACAAGGGAAGCCCATCTAAATTCTACCTTTTACTGGTTGATGGGAGAAACAGTTACATATTTCAAGCCTGCCAGTCTCAACACTTCTAAATTCTCTTTTTCCTCTCATCCCTGTTTGGCCAATTCTTTTCTGAGCTCATTTCTTTACAGTTACTTGTCAAATATGTCTACGAGCAGCCAGGGCACTTCAGTGACATTCTGTTTCACCACATCTTAACCGAATGTCATAGGTACCTTGAACGTCTGCCTTCAAATTACTGTGGATAGCCATTACACCACTCCCCATCATAGACTGCCACTGTTTTCCCTGTGTTTAATTAAAATTTCCTGGCTACACACTGGCCAGAAGCCAATGCCACAGAAGTAGAGAATGGACTTGAGGACACGGTGGGGGGAGGGGGAAGCTTGGGCAAAGTGAGAGAAGCATCGACATATATACACTACCAGATGTAAAACAGACAGCTAGCGGGAAGCAGCAGCATAGCACAGGGAGATCAGCTCGGTGCTTTGTGACCACCTAGAGGGGTGGGATAGGGAGGGTGGAAGGGAGGCGCAAGAGGGAGGGGATATATGTATGCATATGGCTGATTCACTTTGTTGTGCAACAGAAACTAATACAAAATTGTGAAGCAACTATACTCCAATAAAGATGTATAAAAAAAAAAAAGAAGTCAATGCCACTTCTCTTAGGATTTTTGTTAGGCAGCATTTCGTGGTTTGTACCTAGTCAGCTTTGCTATAATAACAAATGATCCCTCAAATCTCTAAAATATAAAATATTTTTATAAAATATTATAAAATAAAGGTTTATTTAGCACTAGTGTTACATGTAGGCTGCAGATAGGTCGTGAGTCTACTCCAAAGACTTCTCATTCTGTGACCCAGGCTGGAGAAGCAGCCCCTATACAGGATATGCCATCCTGTATGCCTTCCCATGGTACAGGGAAGACCAAGTTATAATTGCTGACCATTTAATGACATTTAGCACATCTGCTCAAGTATAATATGACCGGCCAAAGGAAGTCATGTGGCCAAACCGAATACCAATGGGACAAGGAAGAATATTCCTTGATGAGTGGGAACTTCAGGGTAAAAATGTACAATCTTCTCACAAGGAAAGGAGACTAAATAATTGGAGAAATCAAAAAATGCATCACATTGGTAAAGAAGAGAATTGTTTGAGAAATGTGTTTTCTCTCTTGATATTGGCAAACCAAAAGAATTAATAAAAGAGTTAAAAATCACCACTAAAACTTTGATAAATGGGGCTTCCCTGGTGGCGCAGTGGTTGAGAGTCCGCCTGCCGATGCAGGGGACGTGGGTTCGCGCCCCGGTCCGGGAAGATCCCACATACCGTGGAGTGGCTGGGCCCGTGAGCCATGGCCGCTGAGCCTGCGCGTCCGGAGCCTGTGCTCTGCAATGGGAGAGACCACGACGGTGAGAGGCCCGCATACCGCAAACAAAACAAAACAAACAAACAAACAAAAAAAAAACTTTGATAAGGAGAAGAAGAAAAGAATAGACTCTGTGATTTCCTTTTGCTCTTGATTGCTTTGTTTTCACTCCCTCCCTAGTCATACATAAAGTGTAATATGCCATATGGAATAAAAGAAAAAATGTTCCCTATCAACTCTGCTCACTTTGCATTCCTAAGACTAGTAAGACCAGGGAACACTGGGTGGCAATGGAAGGGTAAGATTATAGAGTTCATGTTTTAGGGACATAAGCCTATTCTTCCCTCCTACAGCTTATTAACTTTCACCAGCAGACCAGGCCAATTCCTGGAATAGCATGCAGATAATAAGGCCATGTCTACCCTTCAAAAATAAAAGTTCGCAAAGTATAAGTGTAATCTGCCTACAGATCAGTAGCTAAGTGCCCAATTTCCCTCTGTGTTAGTCTTTTCCTATGGTCCAATTTTGGGAGCAGACTCAATCTTCTTGAACAGGGCAGCTGTTAGTTTATATGTCCCTTTGTGCCAAAGAGGGGAAAAAGGTGTCTTCTCAAGGTGGACAAATTAGAAAAAGCACCATTTCTTTTTTTAAATGCCCCTCTTTCCCACCTGGTGAATTAGTAAAAGATGCCCCTGTGGGAGAGCACATGGCTTAACTGAAGAAAGTACATTTGTGGGATGAAAAAAATGCACCCCTGGCTCCCAGCAAATGCAGCCCTCAGCCAGGGTTCCGGCTTGGCAAGTGCAACGTGGCTTTGATTGCAACCCCCACTCACCTCCCAGAACAGGCGCCTTTGTTCAGTGCACAAAAACACAATTATGAGTGACAGTCCTGCATTTGACATTGAGCATGGGACGCAAAACTCTCATGTAAAACTTGTCCAAATGAACATTTTCCCCCAATAAATTTCATTCTCAGCTTCTGCAGACCAGCGTTGACTGGTTTAATTTAACTCCCCACTGACATGAGCTGGTCACTTGCGTCCATTCTCTTTTGAGAAAGGAGCCTTAGGTAACTTAGTAGTGTGGGCACGATAAGACCTTTCTCTTCCACGGAGGTAACATGTCGTGTTTAGAGCCCTCTAATGGGGGCTATATGCTTCCTTAATGCAGAAAGAAGCTGGTAAGCTGGGGTTTTTAGGTTTTCTTTTTTTCTCTCTCTCTGTCTCTCTTTCATTATCGTTTTGCATTTTCTTCTCCTTTCTGGTTTGATCCTCTGTGTTCAGATCTTTACCTTTTCTTGCCAACTGCCAGCAACAGTATACTTGAAAATGTTGCAGGATTTTCTCCAGACACCTGCTCTCAAGGACCACGTGTAGACTTGTCCAGTAAACCACCTCTCATTAGAGAGATTTGCCATATGCTATTATAAAGAAGTCATTCTTCAACCCCTTTGCTTCACACAGCATCATACTCAGCAGGGCAAATGTACAGATTATTTCACAACACTCACAAATGGAGTTTTAACAAAAAAATGATCAACAAACTCAGACTATTTACTTTTGGGAGAAGCCAGTGTCAAAGCATTGCAGCAGCCTGAACTGTAATGTGAGTTCTAATTTTTCACATTTGAACAGTATCCACTCTGGCGATGTGTGTGTTCAAAGTGCAGAAAGAGTGGCTGGTGACTTGTTTTTCTTAAAATATACCTCCGCACAGTAGAAGCAGTCATGAATAATCTAGGGCCACTCATCAGAAGCCACACAAAGTATGTAAAATGGAAAATACAAATAAATACATCAATGTTTGAAAAGACTGCTCAGTTCCCAGATTTATCAGTATAATGTGAAAATTTATTTTTTAAATAATACCTTTTTGGGGAAAACTTTGTTAAAATTAAAGAAATTCATCCATTCACCTAGCGGACTAGAATCAATGTGGTTGGCTATTTCAATGTAACTAAATTGACTTTCTATGGCTTTAATAAGATAGTTATAAATTCCACTGCACTGTTATCCTTTTGAGGATTCTACGAGCAACTTAGGTAGAGACGAGCACTCTCCAGGTCTCGTCCTTCTCAACTTTATTTGGTGTGAAGATAAAAGAGAAGGATGTTTTCACTTACAAGTAACAGAGATCTCAAATCAGACCAGCCAGAATACTAAAAAATAGAAATTATTTCACATATTAACAGGTCCAGAAATCGCGAGGTCTGTAAGATTGGTTAAGTCAGTGGCTAATGACGTTATCAGTTCTCTCCATCTCTCCACTATTGTTGGTTTTATTCTCAGGCTAGTTACAAGGTGACTTAGGCAGATCTAGAGTTCGAGTCCTCATAAAATACAGATGATGATTTTTCTCTTCTGTGGATCTCTCTTAGGAGCAAGAAAATGTGTCCTAGAAGCTTCCCCTGAAGCTTCTACACCTCATTCCTAACCCACCACTGGCAAAAGGAATGGGATTACCCTTCAATAGACCAGACCCACTGTTGGAGCTGGGGAGGCACCAGTTATCCCCTGGCTCATGGCTCCATGGTTTTGGGGGCAATACTTTCACAAAATTGGGTTCTGATAGAAAAGAAGGAAGAAAATGGATGCTGAATAGCTAAATCTGCAAGTAGCTTAATTAATCTTAGTAAAAGTGCCTCCAAAACTACTACTAAAATCTGATCATGAAAACAAAAGCTCTATCTTCTCAAGAGGTTGTCTAGTTTCTTCATGAGGTTTAATACCAAAAAGAAAAAAAGAAAAATCCTATAAATTCTTAGAGATGTACTTATAGAGCCCGTCAACCTCAAAACTAAGAAATTTCTCACTCATTATCTTTAGAGTAGATATTATGGCTCCTTTTAATTGCTGGATACTCACCACAGAGAAAGCTAAGTGGATTTATGGTCAATATGAACACTTACTGAGAGTCTAAAAAATTATGGGTCTTCTCAAAAGATAAGGGAAACATTTCCAGCTTATTGTCATATATGACTTTTTCTGACGCTATATCTACAGACCCACATATTTTTGGATCAACGTGTAAGTACTCCACAAGTTTTTTAAATAGTCTAACATCTTGCTACTCAAAATATATTCCTTGGGCCAGTAGCACCAGTGTCATCTGGGAGGCTGTTTGCAATGCAAAATCTCAGGCGCATCCCCAAACCTACAGAATCTACATCTTAACAAGATTCCCGGGAGAGTCACTGGCACATTAAAGTTTGAGAAACATGACCCCAGGCTGGGCCTAGAGTGGAAGTTACAGTATGTAGCTCTACTAGGGTAAAAAGGGTTTTGCTGAGAGGATTTCCTTTAAGGGTCTTTTATTCCTAAAGGAGATTAAAGTACTATATATATTTGGGCTCAGCTTTGAAGATTTGAGACAAACCCTCCCTTAGTGGGCAAATTCAGAAGAGTCAAAAAAGGAGACAAAGGAGATAGCAGTGTTGAAAAGGCAGAAGAAAAGCAAGAATATTTACAGATATCAAGGGAAGAGAATGCTTCGAAACAGACTTCATTAAAAGTTATAGAGAAGTCAAGAAGGGAACATTAAGAATTGATGATTAGATGACTATTTGTGACTGTAAGAATGCAATACTGGTATAGAGGTGGTATAGGAATTACTAGACAAAGTAATAGCAATGCAGAGGTAGTTGTTTAGTGTTCATGAGAATCAGATTGTCCACGTTTTAACACTGATTTCATCCTTTAAAAGCACTGCAACTGGGACTTCCCTGGTGGTGCAATGGTTAAGAATCTGCCTGCCTCAGTGGAACAGGATAGAAAGCCCAGAGATAAACCCACGGGCATATGAGCACCTTATCATTGATAAAGGAGGCAAGAATATACAATGGAGAAAAGACAGCCTCTTCAATAAGTGGTGCTGGGAAAACTGGACAGCTATATGTAAAAGAATGAAATTAGAACACTCCCTAACACTATACACAAAAATAAACTCAAAATGGATTAAAGACCTAAATGTAAGACCAGACACTATAAAATTCTTAGAGGAAAACATAGGAATTTTTGACATAAATCGCAGCAAGATCCTTTTTGACCCACCTCCTAGATAAATGGAAATGAAAACAAAAATAAACAAATGGGACCAAATGAAACTTAAAAGCTTTTGCACAGAAAAGGAAACCATAAACAAGACAAAAAGACAACCTTCAGAATGGGAGAAAATATTTGCAAACGAAGCAACTAACAAAGGATTAATCTCCAAAATTTATAAGCAGCTCATGCAGCTCAATATCAAAAAAACAAACAACCCAATCCAAAAATGGGCAGAAGATCTAAATAAACATTTCTCCAAAGAAGATATACAGATTGCCAACAAACACATGAAAGGATGCTCAACATCACTAATCATTAGAGAAATGTAAATCAAAACTACAATGAGGTATCACCTCACACTGGTTGGTCAGTCACTACTGGGTCACTACTGGGCATATACTCTGAGAAAACCATAATTCAAAAAGAGTCATGTACCACAATGTTCACTGAAGCACTATTTACAATAGCCAGGACATGGAAGCAACTTAGGTGTCCAATGACAGATGAATGGATAAAGAAGATGTGGCACATATATACAATGAAATATTACTCAGCCATAAAAAGAAATGAAATTGAGTTATTTGTAGTGAGGTGGATGGACCTAGAGTCTGTCATACAGAGTGAAGTAAGGCAGAAAGAGAAAAACATATACTGTATGCTAACACACATATATGGAATATAAAAAAAAAAGGTTCTGATGAACGTGGGGCAGGAGAAGAATAAAGATGCAGACATAGAGAATGGACTTGAGGACACGGGGAAGGGGAAGGATAAGCTGGGACAAAATGAGAGAGTAGCATGGACATATATACACTACCAAATGTAAAATGGGTGGCTGAAGGGAAGCAGCTGCATAGCACAGGGAGATCAGCTCAGTGCTTTGTGACTACCTAGAGGGGTGGGATAGGGAGGGTGGGAAGGAGACGCAAGAGGGTGGGGATATGGGGATATATGGATACATACAGCTGATTCACCTTGTTATACAGCGGAAACTAGCACAACATTGTAAAGCAATTATACTCCAATAAAGATGTTTAAAAAAAAAAAAAAGAATCTGCCTGCCAATGCAGGGAACACGGTTTCGATCCCTAGTCCAGGAAGATCCCACATGCCATGGAGCAACTAAGCCCGTGCGCCACAACTACTGAGCCTGTGCTCTAGAGCCCTCGAGCCACAACTTGTGCTGCAACTACTGAAGCCTGCGTGCCTAGAGCCCGTGCTCTGCAACAAGAGAAGCCACCACAATGAGAAGCCCAAGCACCGCAATGAACAGTAGCCCCCGCTCACAACAGCTAGAGAAAGCCTGCACACAGAAACGAAGACCCAATGCAGCCAAAAATAAATAATTTTTTTTTAAAAAAACTTCAATATTACTTTAAAAACAAAACAAACAAAAAACAACACTGCAAGTTTGGGCAAATTGTTTAATCCTTCTGTCCCGATCAAATAAGGATAATACAATAATAACTACATTATAAGTTGTTATAAAGACAAAGTAAAGACCTTGTCACATAGTAAGTGTTCAATAAATATTAGCTATTACTAAAATCACACACAAAAAATAAAGTTTGAGAAGCACTGCTATAAGGTATATACAGTCACTCCCTTGCCTCCTGGTGCATAGTGGATACATACACAGAATATGAACTCTAGCAACTACAATGTACTATAACCCACATCATTTTAGCTTCGAACTTGAGAAACCAAGAAATGAATATCATGGACTCAGACAACAAAATTCTTGTTCATCTCTTATCTCTGTTCCATTAATCCAAGTATCAAGATTCCATTTAAACTCATTGACTTATACGTGAAAGATGCCAGAAAAATGCCTGATCCCTTCTTCTGATCACATAAACGTCTGGACATTTGGACATGGGTTTAATGGTCCACAGTGGGAAGACGAAAGATCAGAACTTGCTTGGAATCATTTATATAAATGTTGGCACTATTTCCATCAAATATGGACTCAGGGCAATATGGAGGCCAACGCATGGCTGGTGCCCAGTAAATATTCCCCTGTTAATTTTTTTAAGTGATAATAAGGCTAAAGTTACAGACTGAAGTTTGTTGCTACGGTTTGATCATTTGGACAAGCACAGTATGTTCAGAGGTTTATCTACCCCACAGTTAGCACACTCCCCTTCTTGGCATTTCTCTCATTTCCTCGAAAAGCCTTTTCTAGAGAAACTTTAGATCAGAAGCCAAAGAAAATTCAGCTCAATTTGCCCTGCTCCCCATGGAGCTCCCAATGACTGAAGGCTTTCATTCCCTTCTCTCCCACATTAATGCTGGCTGTGCCTTAGCCACTATTGGTGTTTCCCTAGGTTTCATAGTGAGAAAGCAGTGGATATGCTGGTCTGGTCTAGACTAAGTTAGTAGGCTGCTGTTTCATTTTCATGGGCATTTGTTTTGCTTTTCTTTGTTTGCTGTTGTAGCTGTTTTGTTTTACTGCACTCTGTTGATGAAAAATACAACCAAATATGAATAAAGGTATGGTCAAATCTACAAGTATAACATCTACAAATATGTAGTCCCCAACACCTTACCTCCCCATGCCCCTTTGCCTTTTATCTGTTCTTTGTCAACTTTTCCTCCCACATCCATGGCTTTTATAATATTTCATTTTTCTCCTACCCTCAGTCCTATCCTGTAGGGCGCGGTCAGCTAACTGCCACGCAGCAGGAAGCTGAAGTAAGCTGAATCATCCTTCCTGTGGCCACTGCGCTTGCGCTAAGTATACTAATGAGGTTTTAAAGTAGCGACCTATCCGATGCTGGCTCACAAGTCGCACCATCGGCGAAAGCCAATCACAGAGCGACACATGTTCTTAATCCCTATATAAGCAGACTGCTATAGGATTGCGGCGTCTTCCTTCCATCTTTTCTTTAACCAGGCTGTGCTCCAATAAAGTGTGATACGAGAAGAATCTTGCGTGTGGCGACTCGTCATTCTGCTGGTCGGAGGCGGCTCGCCGCACTATCCCTACTGTCTTTCCTCTGAACAATGACCTTGTCTCCTGCTTCATAGAGACATGCGAGGCTTCCAGGTGAGAATTCTTTGGGCTCTGACCCACCCACTCCAACTTCTATACATCCCTATTTAACTTCCTTTCTCCAGTTTCTTCATATCCCATTTCCAGACTCATTCTTTTACCTCTACTCTTGATCGTTTCTGTAGTAGGTGGAATGGCAGCCGCCTAAAAAGATATGTCCATATCCTAATCTCTGAAGTGTGAATGTTACCTTATTTGAAAAAAAGGGTCTTCAAAGATGTGATTAAGTTAAGGACCTTAATATGCAGGTTCCTCAAAAAACTAAAAATAGAGTTGCCATATGATCCAGCAATCCCACTCCTGGGCATATATCTGGAGAAAACTCTAATTTGTAAAGATAACTGCACCCCTATGTTCATAGCAGCACTAATTACAATAGCCAAGACATGGAAGCAGCCTAAATGTCCATCGGCAGATGAATGGATAAAGATGTGGTATGTGTATATATATAAACATCACTCAGCCCTAAAAAGAATGAAATAATGCCATTTGCAGCTACACAGATGGACCTAGAGATTATCATACTAAGGGAAGTAAGTCAGAAAGAGAAAGACAAATACCATATGATATCAGTTATGTGTGGAATCCAAAATATGACACAAATGAACTTATCTAGGAAATGGAAACAGACTCACAGACATAGAGAACAGACTTGTGGTTGCCAAGGGGAAAGGGGGGTGGGGGAGGGAAGGATTGGGAGTTTGGGATTAGCAGATGCAAACTATTATATATAGGAAGGATAAACAACAAGGTCCTACTGTATAGCACAGGGAACTATGTTGAATATCCTGTGATAAACCATAATGGGAAAGAATATGAAAAAGAATGTATATATACGTATAACTGCAATCACTTTGCTGTACAGAAGAAATTAACACAACATTGTAAATCAACCATACTTCAATAAAATAAATTTTTTAAAAAGTTAAGGATCTCAAGATGAGGGGATCACCCTGGATTATCCAGGTGGGCCCTAAATTCAATAACAAGTGTCCTTGTAAGAAAAAGGTAGAGGGAGATGTGAAACCAACAGAAGAGAAGACACAAGTGCACAGAGAAGGCAATGTGAAGATGGTGGCAACGACTGGAGTGATGAGGGCACAGCCAAGGAATGCCAAGGAAAGCCCGCGACCACCAGAAGCTATTGATAGAAGAGACGAGGTAGGACTCTCCCCAGGCTCCAGACAGAGGCACCCTGCCAACACCTTGATTTCAGACTCCTGGCTTCCAGAACTAGGAAAGAATAAGTTTCTGTTATTTTAAGCCACCAAACTTTGGGTAATTTGTTACAGCACCCACAGGAACCTAATATACATTCTTTACCAGAGGAAGATCTTGCTGTATCAATTAGTTCTTCTTTCTCCTACATTTTCAATCCTTCTACTGCCTCCTTTCCCTTAGTCATATATCCTCGAAATTTTCTTCTTTCTTAAACAATCTCTTTTTAAAATTTGTTTTACTCTGTACCCTTTTCTCTTTTAAGGTAAGCACGTGAAAAGTTGTCTGCATGCTTCGTTCTCTCTCCATTAGCTCGCTCTCATGTTTCATACTTCTACAGTCTAATTTCTCTACCTACCACTCCACTGAAATGCTCTTGCAAGAGTCACAAACTGCTCAAGCCAATGGACTCTTTTCAACTTTCATCTTACTTGACCTCTTTGTTGTATTTGATACTATTACTTCCTCCCTTCTTGGAATGTATCCTCTTTGGGAATTCTAAGGTGTAACTCTCTCCTAATTCTCTTTCTCCCCTCTGACCATTCCTTCTTAAACTCCTCTGTTGCTCTTGTTTTCCTATCAGGTAAACATTGCTAATTCCCAAAGTTCTTTCCACTCATGGCCTTCTTCTCAGTTATATGCTCTCTGGATAACCTCATCTTCTCTTGTGGTTTTAACTGTCACTCATATGGATGAAAATCTCATCATTTTCTTGATACAGTTCCTTTCCTGGAGCTCAAAGTACATATAGCCAACTGTTTACTGGCTATATGTTAAGGGGTATCTACCTTAACACCCATTAACACCTCAAATTTAATATTCCCTAAATTAAACTCCTTGATTCAACCCTCAGAAATTGGTGGAAATGGGAGTTATTGTTGGGAAGCAATTATGCATGGCATTTTTAGCCACACATCTCAGATTATCTTTTCAAGGATATTAGTACAGTAAATAACCTTAGAAGATAAATGCAGTGCCTATCTCTGCGTCAAAAGGCAGCTAGGCTTCCTAACCAGGAAAATAAAGATAATTTCTCCCTCATGGGCCAAGACCGGGCAGCTTTGCTAGCAGCTCCTTTAAGATTAGGGGGTTCCTTTGTGCAGAGTTCTTCATCTCTGACGGACCACTGTACGCCTGGCACTCACTGGGTCTGTTCCACATTGTCCATAATACTTGGGGAATAGAGGAACTGATGCAAACATGAAGCTCGTACTCCTACTGTGCCATGAGTAAGCAACTGTCTAACTCGGTTTGATTCACTGTCTCCTTATCGACTGCATTCTGGAAGTGCGGCCAGCCAGCCTAGCAGCAGCAGTAGTCCATCACTTAGAGACTGCTTGACCACGTGATAGCTGTACGCCTAGCTAGACAGAGAAGGAGAGAGGAAGTGGCCAAGATACTGAATAAAAAGTTTGGCATTGGGTTAGCAAAGGCTGGAGCTGGAAATGTTTGGACAGAGTACAAGTCTGAGGGCTTCAACTGGAGGCTGGCCGAGAGCAGAGGTAGCAGAACCTACAGATCTTTGGGTACTTCAATCACTGAGGAAGTCACAAGTTCTCTATCTCACAAGGCACAGCAGGGGCTTCCCTGGTGGCGCAGTGGTTGGGAGTCTGCCTGCTGATGCAGGGGACGCGGGTTCGTGCCCCGGTCCGGGAGGATCCCGCGTGCCGCAGAGCGGCTGGGCCCGTTAGCCATGGCCGCTGGGTCTGCGCATCCGGAGCCTGTGCTCCACCACGGGAGAGGCTGCGGCAGTGAGAGGCCCGCGTACCAAAAAAAAAAAAAAAGGCACAGCAGAAATCTATCTACAGGGTGTGACCCAGAGACGCCTGACTCACATCCATCAGACTCACTTCCTGTTGCCATAGTGGAGGCTCTCATTATCCAACAAGGTGTACCATTTCTGTTGGGCATATGCAAACACTCAGGATCAACCAACAATAAACAAAAATGATCTTCCTCTTGTATTAAGGCACTACAGTATTTGCCATCCCCCACCAAAACCTCGGAATCATTTTAAATCCTTCTCTTCCTTTTGTCTTCTCTTTTAACCTCCCACATCACATTGATGACCAAGTCCTGTCAATTCTATCTCTGTAACATCTCTCATATATGTCCCTTCATCTTCCTCTCCACTTATGGCTTTAGTTCAAGCTGTCATCACCTTGTACCAGGACTCTTGTTATAGTCATCTAACCCATCTCTCTGCCTCAAGTCTTGTTTTCTTCAATTCATTATCCATTCTGCGGCTAAGCTGATCACATCAGCCCCCTGCCTAAAACTCTTTGGGGGTTCCTGACCATCTACAAGATAAACTCTGTGCTGAAATACAGTATACAAAGCCCAACACAATCTGGCTTCTACCTATATCTCTGACCCTCCGACCACACCCCCAAGGACCCCAACATTGAAACATCTCCCTTTCACACCTCCATGCCTTTGATCATGCTGCTCCTCTGTCCAGAATGCCCTTTCTCTTTGAACATCTCACTTAGCTTCAGGAAATTCTTCAAATGTGACCTCCTCTGTGAAGTTTTCTTGACCCCCTTTCCCCCATGCGTTGGGGCTTTAACTGTAAACTGTACACAATTCAATCATAGCTTTGATAGACTTTGTTATGAGTTTCCATGTTTATCCCCCCCCCCCACTAGATTATTAGATAATTGAAGAAAGAATCTGTCTTCTTTCAGTACTTTACACAGTGCTGAACACAGAGGAAGCGCTCAAAATACCACTTGCTAAATATGTTAATAGATGAGTGTATAAAAATGTGAATTCTCTGCTGCCTTAAAGCCATGCTGAGTGTGCTGGAGTGGGACAGAATGAACACAGCACCTCTTCCTATTGCACCAAATTTACACAATGGTAGGTCATTTAAAACATTTTAAATTAAAATAAGCAAGGATTTGTTATGAATCATAGTATAAACATTGCATTAATATTGAAGGTAAAGTATTCAAAGAAAGTTCGAATATGATTTGGATCACTTTGGGCTAGACTTCCCCAGGGCAGACAAATTTAGAGTTCATGTTCATGTATCATTGAGGGTACTTTAGTGTAAAAGTTTCCGAAGTCATGTTAGAGGATTGTATATGTATTGTAAGTACTAAAACTCACAATACAGATATTACTTGCTGTGAGGCTGGGAGTCTGCAAAAGAGGAGTGCCTCACCTAAGCCAGCAAGACAGGAAGGTCTGGATCTGTACCCAAAATAGATTCCAAGACAATTCTTTACAAAAAAGAAAAAAAGATTCACCATAGAATTCTTTTAAATATCAAATTCTATGGCATTTAAAATATAGCTCAAATTATAACCACGTGATCTCCCAACTTTTCCTAAATGCTAACATTTTTATATCCCCAGATTTCAGATCAAATTTAGAGAGTCAGTGATGACAATTCAGAGACCTAAGTTTGTCCTGGAAACTTGGGCTCTGCCTGCACTCTTGCTTCTAAACTGTAGATAATTATCACACAAACTACGGAAGAAGCTGAGCCCTCAGGTTTCTGAAAATCCTGAGTTGAAATAAAGATTAGGTAAATTTTTAAAATGGTTGACCATATTTATACAGCATAAAATACTTTTAAGAAAAAATTTTTAAGGTTCATCTACTATACAAACTTTTTAAAAGTTCTTTTTGCTATAAGAAAAAAATGGTTAAAACAAGTTTAGCTCTACTAGACCAACTACGGGTTCTCTTCCTGCCACCTTAGAATCCATTCAGAGATCAATTTATGTGTGAATGGATGTGGGTATATATTTTCTGTGTGTGTGCGTGTGTCAGTAATTATGAATATCTAGCAAGTAACGCTGCTGCTTTATGACACTCCTTCAACCATCAGTAAATAAGTGGCCACAAGAGTTCAAAAACAAAAGCAATCCAAAAACAGAGGGTGGAGGCAGCTGAAAAATTATAAGTTATTCAAAAGACTATCTTGGGTCGATGTAAGAGGAAAATCTGAGAACAATTTCTTAAAAAGAAAAAAAAATAATAAAAGGAAACAGAGCATGGAACTTCAGAGCTCAACTTGTGCCTAATCTCTTTGTGTGGGATTTTTTCATTCCAACACGTATCTCCCAGGACAAGCACAACAGCAATCCCTAAATCATGTTCATCTTCTGTTCATCTTCTGAGGATAATAAACATGGCCTTCCCTAAGAAGACATGTGAGTCAGGGCAAAACACAGTGTGTACCTCCCATCCTGCAGATCTGAAATGTTTATACAGATAATACCTAGTGGAAATGAACTCTGATGGCCACCTTGCTGGGGAAAAGAAAGGATGCAGATGTAACCAAAGAATATGTGACTTAGGAAATGTGGAAGGAGTAAAGGGACCCTCTATAACTGCCTGCAAATTGTATAGACTTTATGTGTGGTTCATTCTCTTTTTCACTGGGTAGTAAGCACCACCTCCTTTGCCTGCTCTCATTACCTCACTGAGAAAATTCTCATGCCTGGTCCTCCCAGTGTCAGCCTAAGAACCCACCAAATGTCAAGTCCCTGTTAGAGTAACATCAGAAACTATTTTTGCGGCAAATATGGCACGTGAAGGACCCCTCAGATTTCTCTTCCTATTCCATTCTACATGTTTGGGTGACAAAATCTATTAGAATCGGAGAGGTGCATATAGAGTAGACAATGTTGTCTTTGAAAAGAGTATTTAAATATCTAGAATAGCAACCTTTTGTAGTTTGCCTTACCTTCTTTTTACCTTTTTTAATGCATTTCCAAATATTTCAGAGCCAAAAAGAAGGGAACAAAATTATTAATATTGTGCTCTCCCTTAGAGGAGATACAAAGTACTGAAACACCTTCCAGCCACTGGGTGTTTAGAGCAGCCCTTCTGTAGTCTCTGGAAATCCTCTCTATGCGGTATGTATTTGAAGCTGTAAGGTGTAAGGGCTGGAGAAAACCCAGCTCTTTTCTTAGTGAAATGACCTGTTATTCTGTGAAAGGAAAGGAGGTGTTTCTCTGGGACCACCATTACACCTGCTATGCTTTACTGAAATTCAAACCACCCCCATCCACCCCTCCCCCATCTCTCCACGACTCACACCTGGGAGCTGGCTAGTGAAAACACGATTGGGTCAGGTGTGGGGGAAAGGTTAAAATAGAACCATCTTGGTTCCTGGGTAAAAAATTCTGGCCAATGTCTATGGTTTTCTGTGTATAATTGAATTTGTGTCTAACTCTATGACAGAAGTGTGCAAACACTTGTGCTTTAATTGACACACACTAAAAAAAATTTTTTTAAGCTGTTTGGCAAGGCATTTTGTTTTTAACATTAGTGCAATGCAGCCTAACAGTGTTCTTACTGTAGTCCTACCCGAAAATGATTACTTTTCTGTACTTTTCTTATGACAAATTTATTTTCCCTATATGCTTTTGTTGGCTAGCACCTCTGGCATGACTTGACTGACAATGAGCCAGAAGATCTGAGTTTGGGGAAAAGGCACAGCTCTCAAGGCTTGGCACATGGCAGATAAGTGCAGAGCAAACGCTCGACATTCAAGCAGAGCCCTGTGTGTTGCCCTCATCAGCTCACCAAGGGCAGCACAGACATCAGATGGAAAATGATATAGTCCACAGCCTTCAGGATAGGAATCCAGTAAAAAAAAAATTAGCTTTCGATGTTAAAACAATTAAACAATTGCTAAAGTCTCCATTAGCTTTATGAATTAAGTAATAGGTCATTATGTTACCAGTTTTATTGAGTTCACATAACTGCTGTTCTACACAAGAGTTGACAAAATTCCCCTCTGATTGTTTGCTTTTTCTCTGTGAGGTAGGAGGAGAGGTGACCAGCTCAGAGTGAGGATGCAAATGGATTATGAAGGTATTTTAATAGCAAATTCTTCAAAGAAAAACATATGTAACGTATGCAATCTGCAGTGTCAGTCTGATTAGGTAGGGTATTGGCATTTGATATTCATCTTTTAATCTAATACTCTAGCATTTAATTATAAGCAGTGCACAGAAGACTTAACTACTACGTATTCAATGATATCAAAGATATGTTAAGCATATATCTAGAAAAGAGATCCAAAGATTTCCAGTTCAATTGACAAAAGTGTGCATGGGCATGCACACATACACCCATGAAATGTTTTTTTGTTTGTTTTTGTTTGTTTGTTTTCTGTTTTTATTCCCACTCTAACAAAAAGTTGTCTTCGTCAGAATCCGAGTAGTTACAAGCCTCTTAGATAGCCTCTTCCACCAGAGGGCAGACAGCAAAAGCAAGAAGAGCTACAATTCTGCAGCCTGTGGAAGGAAAACCACATTCACAGAAAGATAGTCAAAATGAAAAGGCTTTGTACCAGATGAAGGAACAAGACAAAACCCCAGAAAAACAACTAAATGAAGTGGAGAGAGGCAACCTTTCAGAAAAAGAATTCAGAATAATGATAGTGAAGATGATCCAGGACCTCAGAAAAAGAATGGAGGCAAAGATCAAGAAGATGCAAGAAATGTTTAACAAAGACCTAGAAGAATTAAAGAACAAACAAACAGAGATGAACAATACAATAACTGAAATGAAAAATACACTAGAAGGAATCAATAGCAAAATAACTGAGGCAGAAGAACGGATAAGTGATCTGGACGATAGAATAGTGGAATTCACTGCTGCGGAACAGAATAAAGAAAAAAGAATGAAAAGAAATGAAGACAGCCTAAGAGACCTCTGAGACAACATTAAATGCAACAATATTAGCACTATAGGGGTCCCAGAAGGAGAAGAGAGAGAGAAAGGACCAGAAAAAATATTCGAAGAGATTATAGTCGAAAACTTCCCTAAAATGGGAAAGGAAATAGCCACCCAAGTCCAGGAAGTGCAGAGAGTCCCAGGCAGGACAAACCCAAGGAGAAACACGCCGAGACACATAGTAATCAAACTGACAAAAATTAAAGACAAAGAAAAATTATTGAAAGCAACAAGGGAAAAATGACAAATAACATACAAGGGAACTCCCATAAGGTTAACAGCTGATTTCTCAGCAGAAACTCTACAGGCCAGAAGGGAGTGGCATGACATATTTAAAGTGATGAAAGGGAAGAAGCTACAACCAAGATTACTCTACCCGGCAAGGATCTGATTCAGATCCTTGAATCAATGGAGAAATAAAAAGCTTTACAGACAAGCAAAACCTAAAAGAATTCAGCACCACCAAACCAGCTCTACAACAAATGCTAAAGGAACTTCTCTAAGTGGGAAACACAAGAGAAAAGGACCTACAAAAGCAAACCCATAACAATCAAGAAAATGGTAATAGGAACATACACACCAATAATTACCTTAAACACGAATGGATTAAATGCTCCAACCAAAAGACACAGGCTCGCTGAATGGATACAAAAACAAGACCCATCTATATGCTGTCTACAAGAGACCCACTTCAGACCTAGGGACACATAAAGACTGAAAGTGAGGGGATGGAAAAAGATATTCCATGCAAATGGAAATCAAAAGAAAGCTGGAGTAACAATACTTATATCAGATAAATAGACTTTAAAATGAAGAATGTTACAAGAGACAAGGAGGGACACTACATAATGACCAGAGGATCAACCCAAGAAGAAGATACAACAATTATAAATATATATGCACCCAACATAGGAGCACCTCAACACATAAGGTAACTGCTAACAGCTATAAAAGAGGAAATCGACAGTAATACAGTAACAGTGGGGGACTTTAACACCTCACTTACACCAATGGACAGATCATCCAGACAGAAAATTAATAAGGAAACACAAGGTTTAAATGACACAACAGACCAAATAGATTTAATTGATATTTATAGGACACTCCATCCAAAAACAGCAGATTACACTTTCCTCTCAAGTGCACATGGAACATTCCCCAGGACAGATCGTCGCATCTTGGGTCACTAATCAAGCCTTGGAAAATTTAAGAAAACGGAAATCATATCAAGCATCTTTTCCAACCACAACACTATGAGATTAGAAATCAAGTACAGGGGAAAAAACACTAAAAACCCATACACATGGAGGCTCAACAATACGTTACTAAATAACCAAGAGATCACTGAAGAAATCAAAGAGGAAACAAAAAAATACCTAGAGACAAATTACAATGAAAATATGACGATCCAAAACCTATGGGATGCAGCAAAATCAGTTCTAAGAGGGAAGTTTATAGCAATACAAGCCTACTTCAAGAAACAATAAAAATCTTAAACAATCTAACCTTACACCTAAAGGAACTACAGAAAGAAGAACAAACAAAACCCAAAGTTAGTAGAAGGAAAGAAATCATACAGATCACAGCAGAAATAAATGAAATAGAAACAAAGAAAACAATAGCAAAGATCAATAAAACTAAAAGCTGGTTCTTTGAGAAGATAAACAAAATTGATAAACCTTTAGCCAGACTCATCAAGAAAAAGAGGGAGAGGACTCAAATCAATAAAATTAGAAATGAAAAAGGAGAAGTTACAATAGACACCACAGAAATACAAAGCATCTTGAGAGACTACTATAAGCAACTGTATGCCAATAAAATGGACAACCTGTAGGAAATGGACAAATTCCTAGAAAGGTATAACCTTCCAAGACTGAACCAGGAAGAAATAGAAAATATGAACAGACCAATCACAAGTAATGAAATTGAAACTCATTAAAAATCTTCCAACAAACAAAAGTCCAGGACCAGATGGCTTCACAGGTGAATTCTATCAAACATTTAGAGAACATTCTAACTTCCAACGTTCTCAAACTCTTCCAAAAATTGCAGAGGAAGGAACACTCCCAAACTCATTCTATGAGGCCACCATCACCCTGATACCAAAGCCAGATAAAGATACTACAAAAAAAGAAAATTACAGATCAGTATCACTCATGAATATAGATGCAAAAATCCTCAACAAAATACTAGCAAACAGAATCCAACAACACATTAAAAGGATCACACACCATGATCAAGTGGGATTTATCCCAGGGATGCAAGGACTCTTCAATATATGCAAATCAATCAATGTGATACACCATATCGACAAATTGAATAAAAACCAAATGATCTTCTCAATAGATGCAGAAAAAGCTTTTGACAAAATTCAACACTCATTTATGATAAAAACTCTGTATAAAGTGGGCATAGAGGGTACCTACCTCAACAAAATAAAGGTCATATACGACAAACCCATAGCAAACATCATTCTCAATGGTGAAAAACTGAAAGTATTTCCTCTAGGATCAGGAACAAGACAAGGATGTCCACTCTTGCCACTAGTATTCAACATAGTTTTGGAAGTCCTAGCCAAGGCAATCAGAGAAGAAAAATAAATAAAAGGAATACAAACTGGAAAAGAAGAAATAAAACTGTCACTGTTTGCAGATGACATGATATTATACATAGAGAATCCTAAAGATGATACCAGAAAACTACTAGAGCTAATCAATGAATTTAGTAAAGTTGCAGGATACAAAATTAATACACAGAAATCTCTTGCATGCCTATACAGTAACGATGAAAGATCAGAAAGAGAAATTAAGGAAACAATCCCATTCACCATTGCAACAAAAAGAATAAAATACCTAGGAATAAACATACCTAGGTATGCTTACCAAGGAGGTAAAAGTCCTATACTCAGAAAACTATAAGACACTGATAAGAGAAATCAAAGATGACACAAACAGATGGAGAGATATAACATGTCTTGGGCTGGAAGAGTCAATACTGTGAAAATGACTATACTACCCAAAGCAATCTACAGATTCAATGCGATCCCTATCAAATTATCTGTGGCATTTTTTACAGAACTAGAACAAAAGATCTTAAAATTTGTATGGAGACACAAAAGACCCCGAATAGCCAAATCAGTCTTGAGGGAAAAAAACGGAGCTGGAGGAATCAGACTCCCTGACTTCAGACTATACTACAAAGCTACAGTAACCAAGACAATATGGTACTGGCACAACAACAGAAATATAGGTCAATGGAACAGGAATAGAAAGCCCAGAGATAAACCCACACACCCATGGTCAACTAATCTATGACAAAGGAGGCAAGGATATACAATGGAGAAAAGACCATCTCTTCAATAAGTGGTGCTGGGAAAACTGAACAGTTACATGTAAAAGAATGAAATTAGAACACTCCCTAACACCATACACAAAAATAAATTCAAAATGGATTAGAGACCTAAATGTAAGACCAGACACTGTAAAACTCTTAGAGGAAAACAAAGGAAGAACACTCTTTGTCATAAATCACAGCAGGATCATTTTTTGATCCACCTCCTACAGTAATGGAAATAAAAACAAAAATAAACAAATGGGACCTAATGAAACTTAAAACCTTTTGCAAAGCAAAGGAAACTACAAACAAGATGAAAAGACAACCCTCAAGAGTGGGAGAAAATATTTGCAAACGAAGCAACTGACAAAGGATTAATCTCTGAAATATACAAGCAGCTCATGCAGCTCAATATCAAAAAAACAAACAACCCAATCCAAAAATGGGCAGAAGACCTAAAGAGACATTTTTCCAAGGAAGACATACAGATGGCCAAGAAGCACATGGAAAGCTGCTCAACATCACTAATTAGTAGAGAAATGCAAATCAATGAGGTATCACCTCACACCAGTTAGAATGGGCATCATCAGAAAATGTACAAACAACAAATTCTGGAGAGGGTGTGGAGAAAAGGGAACCCTCTTGCACTGTTGGTGGGAATGTAAATTGATACAGCCACTAGAGAACAGTATGGAGGTTCCTTAAAAAACTAAAAATAGAATTACCATATGACCCAGCAATCCCACTACTGGGCATATACCCAGAGAAAACCATAATTCAAAAAGACACATGCACCCCAATGTTCACTGCAGCACTATTTACAATAGCCAGGACATGGAAGCAACCTAAATGTACATCAACAGAGGAATGGATAAAGAAGATGTGGTACATGTATACAATGCAATATTACTCAGCCATAACAAGGAATGAAATTGGGTAATTTGTAGAGACGTGGATGGATCTAAAGATTGTCGTACAAAGTGAAGTAAGTCAGAAAGAGAAAAATAAATGTCGTATATTAACGCATATATGTGGAATCTAGAAAAATGGTACAGATGAACCAGTTTGCAGGGCAGAAATAGAGACACATATGCAGAGAACAAATGTATGGACACCCAGTGGGGAAAGTAGTGGGGGTGTGTGGTGGTGGGATGAACTGGGAGATTAGGATTTACATACATACACTAATATGCATAAAATAGATAATTAATAAGAAACTGCTGTATAAAAAATAAATAAAATTAAATTAAAAAAAAAAAAGAATCCGAGTAGTTTCATGCAATAGGTGAATGGGTCTAACATCTAGTATTTGATTAAGCCTATAGCTAAACCAATAAGGAAGGCAATGATTTATAAAACTTTTCTGGACCACAACTGTCTGAGAACTGCTAAGTGCTAAAAGTTCTTCCCGGAAAAACATAAACACACACCAAATTTTACACAAAGTTTAAGTGCATTCATAGACCCCCCATAAAACATATTACTACAGTTAGCTATTTCTGACTGTGTAACAAACCAACCTAAAGGTAATAGCTTAAGACACACGATTTACCTGAAAGTTCTTTGACAGCAATTTAGGCTGGACTCAGCTGAGCAGTCCTTCTGGTCTTGTGTGGCTTCCCCACTACCTCTTTGGTGAGCCGTAAGTCAATTATGGGTGTTGCTTATGCTTCTGGGTGCTGGCTCGTAGACGTGAGGATGCCTCGGCTCCACTTCATGTGGTTTATCATCCTCAAGCAAGTTGCCTGGACTTATTCTCATAGTGAAGACAGGTGTCCAAGAGAGAGTTGAAATGGTCAAGGCCTCTTAAACCCTAATTTCATAATAGGGGCTACTGCTTCATTCTTTTGACCAAAGCAAGTCACAAGGCCAGCCCAGATTCAAGGGACTCTTGATGTAAGATGTTATAAAATCATATTGTGAAGGGTATCACTACAAGAAGGGATAGAGAATTGGGACCAATTTTTCCATCGATTTACCATACCGATCATGAACCTAGGTTAATAATTTTCTGCAATGAAAATGAAGTAATAGGGGTTAAAAGAAAAAGCAGATTATTTTTCCTGTGATATATAAGTGCAGAAACCAACAACTGTTTGCCATTCCAGGAAGTGTCCTCATGTGAAGTCCAGAGCCAGTAGAATACCTTTTCCTAGTGGCAAGCAAGAAACTGTCAATGCTTTTCTTTTCTGAAAGGTAATATCTTAGAAAATAAATATGCTCCGTTCCCACTTTGTTATTAAAACAGGATACTATGTATTTCACATATATTTAGTGGGATGAATGTTAGCAATATTGATAGACTAGTTGAGGAAAGTGACACTGGGTATTCTAAATGTCTGTGTCAGTTTTTATGCCCAACTCTACTGAAGTGTATAGGACTTCATATCTTTCCACGGGTGTCATTTCTTGGGAATCCTATAGTTAACACTTTTTTTCCCTAAATTACAAGAGAATTGGCGTTATGGCAGAATCCACTTAGATGAATCCTCCATCCGGTCCCAACTCCCTCTCTGTAATTTTAGATCAGTTTTCTGTTGCTATGGTAACCATTTACCACAATTGTAGTGGTCTAAAACGACACAAATTTATTATCTTAAAGTTCTGGAGGTCAGACATCTGAAATGACTCTCACTGGGTTAAAATAAGGGTGTCTACAGGCTGCACTCCTTTCTGGAGGCTCCAAGCGAGACTCATTTTCTTGCCTTTTTGAGCTTCTCCAGTTTGCTTTTGTTCCTTGGCTCATGGCATCCTTCCACCTTCAAATCTAGCAAGGTCTGGTTGAGTCTTTCTCACGGCCCACTGCTCTGACTTCTCCTATCTCCCACTTGCACACTTAAAAGCCCTTGGGATTACATCAGACTCACCTACTTTAAGATCAGCTGAATAGGAACTTTAAAATTTGTCTTTTACCTTAATTCCTCTTTGCCCTGTAACATATTCACAGGTTCTAGAGATTAGGGCATGGACATCTTTGGGGGCCAAACTGTGCCTACACAAAACCAAGGCCATCTCACTTCTTTTTTCAGGCTACCTTAGATATTGATGCCTAATGAAATGAGCCAATTCTTCCCAAGAGAGGTTTTGCAGCACATGCTTATGATATCAAGGAGAGTTTCTTTATGACAGCAAATTGTATCTTCCCAATGCAAATTCTAGAAATATCGACTCTCACTGAAATATCAATCATCACTAAAATGTACAAGAATATATCATGGCTTTCCAACTATGAGAAGGGTCATTTGAAAGAATGTAATTGGATTATTTTATATAAATAAATGACACCCAGAGTCCATTCAATGCATCATGCTTGATTATTGATACGTTCTTTGATTTACTACAAATCCTCTGCAGGTCCACTGCGTATTTTACACATTTCCTTATCTGTTAAGTGTAGGATAGTAATTGCTGCCTATTTTCAGGTAGGGGATCAATGTCTTGGTTTAATTTTTTAAATTACCAAATAAAAATGAGCAAGATTAGTCTTCGCTCTCAACTTAAAATAAACTGGTACAAAAATGACTCTGCCCATCTGCAAACAAACATGAGGATTACTTATGATCTGTGATCTAATTCTTTATCCCCTTAGAGAACAGCAAGCAGAGCCTAGTCCAGTCTATAACAAGATACGGTAGGATGAAGGTAGGAGTGCTAAGGCCAGAGATAAAGAAAGAATGAATTAGAAAATGAGAAATGAGAAAAGAAAAAAGACGTAGGAAGAAAAGAGAGCATAGCTATTGTGAATAAATGAAAGAGAGCATTAATTTCCTTGGGATTTAAGCAGTGGTTATATACTGGCTACCTCTTTTTTCACTAGGTATGACAATTAAAAATATTGGTATAAAATAGCATAATGTGGTATTATTATCATAGGGAAATAGGGGAATAAATTAATTCTGATTCCAAAGTCAGCAGTATGTCAGGCAACAATGTTTTTGTTGATATTCCTTTAGAAAAACCATCTATGTCTCCATTAAGAAATATCCACTCAAAAATGATGTGGCAATTTTTAGATATTCCCATTACCAGTAGAAACCTGGGAGGAAAAAACAGTCATGAGCTGTGGCACTAACTATATTTATATAAATCATGGGTGGTCTATATTCAGTGTTTCCTCCTCAATTTATTTCTGATGAAAGAGGAGAATTTTCCATCTAGACCGAACCATTTGAATTTCCCCAATCATGCCTTCTTTCATTCCACTCTTTTCACCTGGAATCTCTTTCCCACTTTTTCTCCAGAATAATTCCTACTCCACCTTAAATTCTGAATTCAGACATCACTCTGAGAAGCACTCCCTGGTACCACCTCTCTTGCATACTCCTATAATGGAATATAGGAGTGTATCACCACATATGGCACATTGTAGTATAAATAACTGTCCACTTGTCTCCCTCACCCCACTCCCCAAATTAGTCTTTCTGCTACTTGAAGGCAAGGTCCCTACTGTTTTCATCATTGTGTTCTTAATGCCTGATACATAGTGAGTAATCAGTAATTGTTAGTTGACTAAATAGGTCAATGGGCAATAAATAAATGAAGGAAGAATGGGAGGGATGGAAGAAATCTGGGGGAAAAGATGCTTGACAATGCTTATTCATAGCCCAACCATAAAGGTTTTTTGTGTGTCTATAAGAGAAGTGCCACTTCCCACCATCTGTGATTTATAAAAAGGGTGCTTTTGACAGATGTTGGCCATCCTCAGCATACTCCATTTTCACAGAATAGCACAGACTATACAGTGCTCTCCTATGTAATTCAAGAGTGATTCCACTCAATCACTAGCAAGCAACCAATGTGACTGTGTGAAAAAGAAACTTTGAGAGACAATTATTTGTTTCTACCAAAGAGATATGGAGTAAGTAGAGATGTAATCGCTCCTGATTTTGATAAGGCATTTTGATTGTTTCACAAAACAAAGTTAAAGACATTTAGAAAAGTTGGCTTGGGGCCATGTGTATATTAAAGAAGTGAATGACTGATTTGGGGGTTGCCTTCAAAGGGCAATTACTAGTGATACATTATCAATTTGGAGAACACTTCTAAGCTGTGTTTGACAGGGATAATCCTTACATTTCTTACCTTTGCTAATGTTCAAAATAAAAAAATTGAATATATGCAGTTGTTTGTATTCTGTTCAAAATAAATTTCAAATGACTGATGAAATGGGTAAATTTCTTATAATATGAGGTGAAAAATGAAGACAAAATACATCTACTTAGAAATGAAAAGAAATCATTCACATGCAGAATAAAGTACAGTTGACAGGTAAACATTAAGGACAGAAGAAAAACACCTGGGAGTAAGGGTCAATACTAGATTTGACTGTGAGCAGAATGAGTTAGCAATATAATGCCCTAAACCAGTCGTTTTCAACCAGGGATGATTTTACCCCCGCAGGATGCATTTGGCAATTTGTCTGGAGACATTTTTGACTGTCATGATTGAGGAGGGTGCTACTGGCATCTAGTGGATAGAAACCAGGGATACTACTATACATACTACACACAACAAAATCTCCCCACAACAAAGAATTATCTGGTCCAAATTTTCAATGGTGCTGAAGTTGAGAAAAAAACAAGCATAATAAAAGCATTATGTGATATAAGAATGTATTTTTTTTTTTTTTTTTTTTTTTTTTTTTTTTTTTTTGCGGTACGCGGGCCTCTCACTGTGGTGGCCTCTCCCGTTGCGGAGCACAGGCTCCGGACGCGCAGGCTCAGCGGCCATGGCTCACGGGCCCAGCCGCTCCGCGGCATGTGGGATCTTCCCGGACCAGGGCACGAACCCGTGTCCCCTGCATCGGCAGGCGGACTCTCAACCACTGCGCCACCAGGGAAGCCCTAAGAATGTATTAAAATGAATGGTAATAGGCATTTAAAATTCCCCTCAACAATATTCTGTATCAAATCCTTATTAGAATATTGTGTCCTGTTTAGGATGTTACCCTTTAGAAAGTGTAGGCTATGAATGACTGGAAATAGACGGCATCATGATTGCCCAAGTCTTGCCCTTCTGCTGATGCAAGGAACATTATGCCATTACTCTGTCTCTCACCTATTAGGATATCTGGAAGTAATTCACGCCTGTTTTGAAGCTCAGTTCTGTGTCTTGGGTTAGCATAAAGAAAATCTAAGATTCCTGGATAAAAAATGCCCATAAATACACTGTCTGATAAACAGACTGAAAAAGAAAGCTGAATAAAGTTTAAGTTGAATGTTCTGGAGAATTAAGCCAGTTCTCAATTATGTGCTAAAAGAAAAATCTCTAAAAGTTAGAACACAGAAAAATATCAAATATACGAATACGAATACCACAAAAGTCTAAATGAATGAGCCAAAAATCTTACATTACCAACATCAAACTATCCCAAAAGCTTAACATGTTTTAATATGCATTTTATAGTTAGAAATGTGGTAAAAATGAAGAATGAGTGATTCCAAAGCAAAATAAACAAATCTTCAAATCACTTTAGAGTAGACAACGGTTAGAAAAGGGATAAGGTGCTGGAAATGAAGTTAAAAGTGATCATTTTAAAAAGTGGGAAATGACAAGCAAGTTTTTGTGGTGAGAAGAGTTTATTTTCGTGAAGCCACATTGAACAAAATGACACAGTGGAACCGTTTTGTGTGGTCCTGTTCATATTTCCATTGGATAGGCACTGTGCTGATTCTACCATATGCTTTGCAGCCAAATATGACAAAATGTGACTTTAAGCAAAAATATGTATAAAATATTGTTTATTGTTTAAATTCCAAAACAAGTATTACATTCAGAATAAGAACCATGTACTAGTTAAGCACTGTAAAAACACCCTAAGAATGTATGGCCATAGCTTCAGTCTAAACGTTTTCTAAATTTTCTTTAAAGAGAAAGTTGAACTTAATATATTATTTAATTCATTAACCTGCTCAATAACACAAATGCACTAAATTCTACTTTGATAATGGATCGTTCAATAACTAAAAGGGCATAATTTGTATTATTCTAATATAATGCAAGTTGGAAATGGAGAAAAATGTAAGAAGGCTTCAGATAAGTCTTTTTACTTCATAGCCAGTAGTTTCAACCTCTTCCACAACAAAATCATTTCCCAGAAATACCAACACAAAATTAAGGATATTCCTTAGTGTTTCCTTACCTAGGCAAGTGGGACAAGTGTCAACTCTTGAATAATTAGGAATTAACCACAGTTGGCATTTTCTAAATCAATGCCTTTCTCAATTCTGAAAAAGTCTCTGCCTTTATCTCTTCACATACGGGAATTGCTAGTTCTCTCTATTCCTCCTATATTTTTTGGAGCTCCTCATGAAGCAAATGTTAGATCTCCTCATTTTAACTTTTAAATTAAAATTAAATTAATTTAAAATTAAAATTCATGTTTTAACCCCTTTCTTACTCTTTTCTTTTCTTACCTTTTCCCCCATTTATCCTCTCTGTGCTGCATTATTGTTACCTTCTCAGATTGATCTTTCAGTTCACTAACTCTTTCTTCAATTGTGTCTAACATACGGCTTAATGTATCCATTGAATTTTATATTTCCAATGACTACATTTTTCATTTATAGAAGTTCTCCTAAGTAATCTTTCAAACCTACCCTTTCTTTATTGCTAATATCTTTTTAAAATTTTATGTTCCTTCTTTTATGCCCTTATTAATTTCTTTTAAAATATTAGTTGATGATTCTTTTTTAATTTTGTCACCATTTAAATCATGGAAGAACAAAATTCCAGCCAACTAGTGGACTGTACTGATGTGGGACATTGCCCCCTCACTTCAAATATAAACCGGTATGCTGAATAAAATAGTACAATCAAACAAAATTAAATAGCTGAGTTATAAATTTTAAAATGAGAAATATGCAGGTGCTAGAAATGAAGAAGGAACTTGAAGAGTAGTGTTATGGGTTGAATTGTGTCCCCCCAAACACTCATACATTGAAGTCCTAACCCACAGTACCTCAGAATGTGATCTGATTTGGAAATAGTTTCATTGAAAATGTAAGTATTTAAGTTAAGATAAGGTCATAACTGGAGTACAGCAGGCCCCTAATCCAATATGACTGGTATCTTTATAAGAAGGAGAAGCTTGGACATAGACACACACATGTAAAAAGATATCATGTGAAGATGAAGGCAGAGATTAGGGTGATGCTCTTACACACTGAAGAATACCAAAGATTGCTAGCAAAGCAACCAGAAACTGGGTGAGAAGCATGAAACAGATTTTTCTTCCTAGCCCTCAAAAGGAACCAACCCTGCTGACACTTTGATCTCAGACTTCTAACCTCCAGAACTGTGAGACAATAAACTTTTGCTGTTTAAGCCACCCAATCTGTGGTACTTTGTTACAGCAGCCCTATCAAACTAATACAAGTGGTAAGCTGAAGCCAAAAATATGGGCCTCACTAGGTAATCAGGACTAGTGATGAGTCTTACTGTCTAGGAGCTAGAATTTCAAGCCTGGGAAAGAAAAGAAATTCAAGGATAGACCTTTACCCAGGGAGGTAAAACTGGCATAACATCAGGGATCCAGGAGTGCTTCTTTATAAAAAAAATAAAATAAAAACTAGAGAAATTCTACTTACTGAGTTAGAGAAATAAAGTATATCATCCTAGAGCCCTGGGCAGAAAAATAATCTACATCTACAGAGATAATCTACTTCTTCCTTTCAAATTTGGATGCCTTTTATTTCTTTTTCTTGCTTAATTTCTCTGGCTAGGACATTACTATGTTGAAAAGAAGTGGCAACACCAGGCATGCTTACTTTTTTCCTGATCTTAGAGGAAAATAATTCAGACTTTCATGATTGAGAATGATGTTCACTGTGGATTTTTCATATACTATTTTTATTATGCTTTAGGGTAGTTTCGTTCTGTTCCTAGTTTGTTGAATGGTTTCATCATGAAAGGGTATTGAATTTTGTCAGATGCTTTTTCTGCCTCAATTGAGATGATCATATGGATTTTTTTCCTTCATTCTGTTAATGTGGTATATTACACTGATTGATTTTCATATGTTAAATTATTCTTGCACTCCAGAAATAATCCCATTTGGTGATGGTGTATAATCCTTTTAATGTACTGTTGAATTCAGTTTATTAGTATTTTGTTGACAATTTTTGCATCAGCATTCATAAGATATTGGTCTACATTTTTTTTTCTTGTAAGTTTCTCTGTCTGGCTTTGTTATCAGGCTAGCTTCATAGAATGAGTTAGGAAGTATTTCTTTCTCATCAATTTTTGGAAAATTTGAGGATTGATATTAGTTCTTATTTAAATGTTTGGTAGAATTCACCAGTGTAGCCACCAGGTCCAGGGCTTCTCTTGTTAGGAAATTTTTGATTAATGATTCAATTTCATTACTAGTTATAGGTTTATTCAGATTTTCTAATTCTTCATGATTCAGTCTTGGTAGGTTTTGTGTTTCTAAGAATTTGTTCATTTCATCTAAGTATCCAATTTGTTGGCATACAATCACTCATAGTACTCTTTTATAATCCTTTTAATCCTACAGTCAGTAGTAATATTCCCACTTTCATTTCTGATTTTGGTAATTTGAGTCTTCTCTCTTTATTTTTTTAGTCAATCTATCTAACAGTTTGTCCATTTTGTTGATCATTGTGAAGAACCAACTTTTGTTTTTGTTGATTTTTCTCTATTGATTTTCTAGTTTCAATTTCATTTATCTGTGTTCTACTCTTTATTATTTCCTTCCTTCTTCTAACTTTGAGTTTAGTTTGTTCTTCTTTTTTCTAGTTCCATAAGTTGTAAAGTTAAGGTTATTGATTTAAAATATTTTTTGGGTTTTTAATGTGTTTATAACCATAAATTTCCCCCTTAGCACTGCTTTCACTGCATCCCATAAGTTTTGGTATGCTGTGCTTTCATTTTCATTTGTCGCTGTCTTAGTCTGCTTGGGATGTTGTAACAGAAAATCATGGATTGGTGGCTTAAACAACAAAAATTTATTTTCTCACAGTTCTGGAGACTGGAGATCAAGTGCCAACAGAGTTGGTATCTGGTAAGAACTTTCCCTTTGAGTTGCAGACTGCTGCCTTCTTACTGCGTGCTCTCACAAACTCTTCTTGTGCCCGTGGAGAGAGAGAGAGAGAAACAGACAGACGGACAGACAGAGGCAGGCAGAGCTCTCTGATGTCTCTTCTTATAAGGACACCAGTTCTATTGGATCAGGACCCTACCTTTCTTACCTCATTTAACCTTAGTTGCTTCCTTAGAGGCTCCATCTCCAAATACAGTCACACCGGGATTAGGGCTTCAACATATGAATTTTGAGGGGACACAAACATTCAGTCCATAACATTACGCCCTCCAAATTCATTCCTTCTCACATGCAAAATACATTCATTCCATATCAAGAGCCCCAAAGTCCAAAGCCCAAAACCTCATCTGAAAATGATCTAAATCATATATGGGTGAGATTCCAGGTACAATTGATACTGAGGCAAAATTCCTCTCCAGCTGTAAACCAGACAAGTTATGGTCTTCCAAAATATAATGGTGGGACAGGCATAGAGTAGACATTCTCATTCCAAAAGAGAGAAATTGGAAAGAAGAAAGGGGCGATGGCTCCCAAGCAAGTTCAAAACCTAGCAAGGCAAATTCCATTAGAGCTTAAGGCCCAGGATAGTCCTATTTTGTTTGATGGTCTGTCTTCTGGACCCACTGTGGTGGCTGTCCCACCTTCTGGACTCACTGGGGCAGTGGACCCATCTCCACAGCTCTACTGGGCAAGGGTCACACCCCTGCAATTCTGCCAGGCAGGAACCTTGTCTCCACAGCTCTGCTGAGCAGAGGCTGTCTGGCCATTGAAACTGAGGCCATGAGCCTGATGATCTCTGAATCACCTTCAGGATGATTCTTCCCTTTTCTTGAAGAATAGTACATGTTCACAGCCAAATAGCCCTACTGTCCTTTTCTCTTGAATCTAAGAATTCCAACAGCCTCCTTTCATTTAGTTCACCCATGTCCCCTCAGTTCAAACTGGCAGGGTTTCTGATCCTATAATCCCATAATCTTTTCATTGAGTTGCAGTCCAACCACATGCTCGGTGTTCTCCTTATTACATGCTTTCTCATTTTTTGCAATATGGAGGGGCTGAGAATTTTCCAAATCTTTAAGTTCTGGTTCTGTTTTGTTTAACAATTCCTTCTTTCATTCATAGCTCTCCTCTTGCATTTTACTATAAGTGGTCAAGAGGCCCTGGTTTCACGTTCAACATTGTGCTTAGAATCTCCTCTGCTAAATATCCAATTTCATTGTTCACAACTTCAATCTTCCACAAACTACTAGAGCACAAGTCAGCCAACTTCTTTGCCACTTTATAACAAGGATCGCCTTTTTATCAATTTCCAGTATCCTGTTCTTCATTTCCATCTGAGACCTCATCAGAATGGCCTTTAACATCTATATTTCTACCAACATTTTCTTTATGATTATTTACATATTCCCTAAGAAGATGGAGGTTTTCTCTCTGGCTCTCCTCTTTGCTTTAAGATCCCTCACCAGAATCCATATGTCTACCAACAGTCCCTTCATGGCAACTGAGGCTTTTTTTTTAGCAGGTATCCCCCAAATATGCAGCCTCTACCCATTACCCAGTTCCAAAGCCATTTCCACATTTTCAGGTATTTTTACAGCTGCAACATACTTCATGGTACCAAAATCTCTCTACCAGGGCAGCTGTAACAAAATACCACAGACTCTGTGGCTCAAGCAACAATTATGTATTTTCTCACAGTTCTGGAAACTCTGGAAAGATCAAGGTGAGAGCTCTCTTCCTGGCTTGCAGATGGTCACATTCTCAGTGTGTCTTCACATGGCCTTTCCTTGGTGAGGGCAGTGAGAGAGAGAGAGAGAGAGAGAGAGAGAGAGAGAGAGAGAGAGAGAGAGAGAGAGGACTCTCTGGTGTCTCTTCTTATAAGGATACTAATCCTATCAGATCAAGGGCCCATACTTACTACCCCATTTAACCTTAATTACTTCCTAAGGGTCTCATCTCCAAATACAGCCATACTGGGGGTTAGATTTTCAACAAATTTGAGGGGAACACAAACATTCAGTCTATCATACTCTCTGAGTACTTTCTAATTTCCCTTGTGATTTTTTTCTGTGATCCATTAGTTGTTTAATTTCCACAAATTTGTGAATTTTCCAGTTTTCATTCTGTGATTAATTTTAACTTCATTCTGTTGTGGTCAGAGAAGATACTTTGTATGATATATCTTTGGATCTACTGAGAGTTCATTTGTGACCTAATATATGTCTATCCTGGAAAATATTCATTACATGCTCACTTGAGAAGAATGTGTATTTTGTTGTTATTGAGTAGAGTGTCCTGTATTAGACCTGTTAGATCTAGTTGGTTTATTACGTTGTTCAAGTCCTCTATTTCCTTACTTATATTCTGTCTGGTTGTTCTATCCATTATTGAGAGTCAAATATTTTAGTCTCCAAATATTATTGTAGAAATGTCTCTCCCTTCAATTCTGTCAATTTTTGCTTCATATATTTTGATGGTCCATTATTAGGTGCATAAGTGTTTATAATGGTAATATCTTTTTGCTGTATTGAACCTTTTATTAATATATAATGTCCTCATTTGTCTCTTGTACTTTTCTGATTTAAAGTCTATTTTGTCTGATATTAATATAACCACCCCTGCTCACTTTTGGTTACTATTTGCATGGAATATCTTTTTCCATTCTTGCACTTTCAATCTATTTGTGTCTTTGGATCTAAAATGAGTCTCTCTTGTAGAGAGCATTTAGTTGGATCTGTTTATTAACCCATTCTGCCAATCTCTGTTTTTTGATTGGAGAGTTTAATCCATTTACATTTAAAGTAATTGTTAATAAAGAGGGATTTCTGTCATTTTGCTATTTGTTTTCTATATGCCTTGTAACTTTCTTGTCCCTCGTTTCCTGCATTACGGTCTCTTTTGTATTTAGTTAATTTTTCTGTAGTAAAAGGTTTTAATTCTCTTCTAATTTCTTTTTATGTACACTCTATAACTATTTTCTTTGTGGTTACCATGATGATTACATTTAACATCCTAAACTTATAACACTAATTTGAATTCACACTGGCTTAACTCCAAAAACATTCAAAAACTCTGCTTATTTATAGCTACGTCCCCACCCCTTTCAGTTACTGGTGTCACAAAATTATATCTTTTTACAGTGTGTCCAAAACTTAAACTAATATTTTGGTTTTTTAAAGGCATTAGCCTTTTGAAATTATGTAGAAAACAAAATGTGAAGTTACAGACAAAAGTTATAATAATACTAGCTTTTACAATAAATTAAAAAAATGTATTAGTCTCTTAAATCATGCGGAAGACAAAAAAAGTGGAGTCATAGACTATTGGTACAGTAATACTAACTTTAATAACTGCCCATATGTTTACCTTTACTAAGATCTTTATTTCTTCATAAAGCTTCAAGTTATTGTCTAGTGTCTTTTTGTTTCAACCTGCAGGACTCCCTTTATGAGTTCTTGCAGCGCAGGTCTAGTGGTAAAGAACTCACTCAGATTTTGTTTATCTGGGAATGTCTTAATTTCTCCCTCACTTTTCAAGGACAGTTTTGCTGGATATAGGATTCTTGGGATTCTTAGTTGACAGATTCTTTCTTTTAACACTTGAATATATCCACCTACTGCCTTCCTACCTCCAAATTTTCTGATAATAAATCTGCTGATAATCTTATTGAGGACCACTTGTGTGTGACCATTTGCTTTCCTCTTGCTGCTTTTAAGATTCTCTTTGTCTTTGAATTTTAATGGTTTGATTATAATAATAGCAGTATGGATATCTTTGAATTCATGCTACTTGGATTTCACTGACCCTAGGTTTTGTTTGTTTGTTTGCTTTGTTGGCGTTGGGTCTTCGTTGCTGCATGCAGGGTTTCTCTAGTTGCGGCAAGTGGGGGCTACTCTTTGTTGCGGTGCACGGGCTTCTCACTGTGGTGGCTTCTCCTGTTGTGGAGCATGGGCTCTAGGCACACAGGCTTCAGTAGTTGCAGCACATGGGCTCAGTAGTTGAGGCATGATGCCCTAGAGTGTGCAGGCTTCAGTAGTTGCGGCATGTGGGCTCAGTAGCTGTGGTGCACGGGGTCTAGGGCTTGCGGGCTCCAGTAGTTGTGGTGCGTGGGGTCAGTAGTTGTGGCTTGTGGGCTCTAGAGCGCAGGCTCAGTAGTTGTGGTGCATGGGCTTAGTTGTTCCGTGGCATGTGGGATCTTCCCGGACCAAGGATCAAACCCATGTCCCCTGCATTGGCAGGCAGATTCTTAACCACTGCACCACCAGGGAATTCCCAACCTTAGATGTTTATCTTCTTGTCTCTCATCAAATTTTGGAGGTTTCCAGCCATTATTTCTTCAAACAATCTCTCCTTCACTTCCTTTCTTTCTTTTCCTTCTAGTACTCCCACAATGTGTAAGTTGGTCCACTTGATGATGTCTCACAAGTCCCTTAGACTCTGCTTACTTTTCTTTAATTTTACTTTTTTTTCCTGTTCCTCAGACTTGATAATTCCAATTATCCTATCTTCAAGTTTGCTGAATCTTCCTTCTGCCTGTCAAAATCTGCCTTTGAATCCCTTCAGTGAATTTTTCATTTTGGTTATTGTACTTTTCAGCCCTAGAATTTCTCCTGGGCATCTTTTTAAATTTTCTGTCTCTTTATTGGCATTTCCATTTTGTTCATGCATTGTTTATATGACTTTCCCCACATCTTCCTTTAGTTCTTTGAGTATTTTTACAACAGTGGTTTTTAAAATCTTTGTCTAGTATGTCTACCTTCTTGTCTCTCTCAAGGATAGTTTCTGTTTGTTTATTTATTTCCTTTGAATGGGCAATACTTCCCTTTCTTTATATTCCTTGAGATTTTCTTTTGTTGAAAAATGGATATTTGAATCTAATAATGTGGTATCTCTTGAAATTAGATTCTCCTCCTTTCTCAAGGGCTTGCTGGTTTATGTTTTTGTCTTATTTTGATTGTATTAAGCTTGCCCTGAGGTGTAAACTTAAGGTCTTTGCAGGTCCCTTCTGAGCCTGTGCCTTTCCCTGGGCATGTGTAATGACTTTCTAATTTCCTCTATATATACAGCTGCTTTTGAATGTCCTAGGCTTCAACGTCTGACTCCCAAAAGGGGACAAACAGAAAAATGAAGGAGGGTTAAAAAAAAAGGGGGGGGGGTGCCAACTCATTACCTCCCCTGGAAGTCACTTGAACCAGGCGAAGAGGCTTGCAACAATGGAGGGGGGTGGTGCAAATAATAGCTGGCGACATCTGTGTCTGCACTTCTATGATCAGAACAAGCAATCAGAACACAGATCTTCAATATTTAGAGGACATAGTCCTCAATGCCTACCTTGGCTCCTGCAAGCTGCTCCAAGATCAAGTACACAGCTGTCTGCCTTGGCTGGGGAGCTGCTACTGTGCTGAATTGAAATTGATTAAAATTAACTGCAATTTATTATCAAAGACTTTCCCTGGAAGCTGCAAGCCTTTAACAGACTCCAGAGTTCCAAAATAATTGCATCTGCCAGTGCAATTGTTGTCTAGGTGAGAGGACAGATTTCTGGTGCTTTCTATTCTGCCATCTTCCCAGAATCTTCCTCCCTAGTTAAATATTTTTAAGAAATACAGAGTCTGCAAATATCAACATTGCTGTGAACTGAAGTGTTTTCTTTCTTTTAAAGTAAAAAAAGAAAAAAAGAAAAAGTTAACATAACCACCTGTTTTTACTTGGAAGAAACTCTAGGGTGCAAATTCATTTATACTAAATACTTCATGGTCTGACTTCACATGATTCCTATAAACATACAAATATTATTACTAATGATGCCAAGATTTTGTGATTCAAAATGTGGACTGAAAGGGGAGAGAAATGAGATCTTTAAGAGAAACTTACATGCATATGAAATCTGGACTCAGAGAGCTGAAGTTCACACTACATCTTGGAACACAAATGGAATGTAATTTACTCCTTCACTCCTTTATTCATTCATTCATTCATTCATTCAATGAATATTTATCGTGTGCCATTATGTCCCAAGCACTGTCCTAGACATTAAATACACAATAGTGAACAAAAAGACAAAGTCCCTTTCTCATAAAACTTACATTCTCACAGAAACAAAAATAGTAAACAGGGCTTCCCTGGTGGCGCAGTGGTTGAGAGTCCACCTGCCAATGCAGGGGACACGGGTTCGTGCCCTGGTCCAGGAAGATCCCACATGCCGCAGAGCGGCTAGGCCCATAAGCCATGGCCGCTGAGCCAGCATGTCCGGAGCCTGTGCTCCGCAACGAGAGAGGCCACGACAGTGAGAGGCCCACATAACGCAAAAAAAAAAAAAAAAAAAAACAAAAACAAAAAAAATAGTAAACACAACAAATAAATTATACACTATTTTCGAAGGCAATGCTCTAGAGAAAATATAAATCAGGGAAAGGGAATGATGAGTATCAGGGTGGGGAAAAGTGCTTGCTATTTCTTCTGGAGTGTTTAGGGAAGCCTTCATCGTAGTAAATAATCTTATATATTTGAATTATAGTTAATTCAGTTGGTAGTCAAATCTTCCTTTCAATCAGTTAATATGCAACACCCATATTAGTCTAACTTTCTCCACCTGGAGATTCTTTTGATCTTTTTTCCTTATTAAATTAAAATGTTCCAAAATGCTGTGCTTGTTGCTTAGTGGATCAGGCATGTGATGTACAAAAAGCTGAATAAATATCCCTCCACCCCCCACCCCAGAGGTGCATGCAATTATTAGAGTGATTCTTTAAAGGATTTGTTAAAATGCCAAAATAGTGTCACAGAAAACACGTCAAATAAAGATTGAAGTTTACTTTATGGAAAAAAAAAGTGTTTAACAAGGGTTTATGGGGTTTTATAAAAACACCTTAACACCTTACAGACCTAAGGGGGAAAAAGCTGTATTTAAGTATCATGCACCAATAGCAGACCACCCAATGCTGATGACTAGAATCCTCAAACAGACCCATCCTTGGGAGCCCATGTGGAGACCATAATTTTATGGTCTTTTTAATTGTATTTGGGTTATTACCTCATGCCCCAGCAAACACCTACAGTATTTAATAAAAATGAGTGCAGAACACTGTTCTCGTTAAACTATGTATTAACCAAAATCATAAACTAAGTATGCTTCACCATAAATTAACTGGGTGTTTAGTGTTTCTTTGCTTTTAAGTTATATTTATTTTTCTTATAACATGGTATATGCTTCACTATGTACCAAATCAATGTTAATTGACTTAGCATTTAGACACAGTCTCCTATCTCTAGCTCATAGAGCCACAAACCCACCTGCCCTGCATATTATAAAGTGATAAATACAGTTAATCAACCCTCCAGATATTCAAAAAAGTGGCTATAAAAATCATTGGGAAATTTTTTTTTAATTTAAAAATTTTTAAAATAAAAAATAAATCACTGGGACTGAAAAGCAAACAAACCTTTTCTTTTTTTTTTTAAGAACAGGGGAAAAACCACTTCATTTTGTATTTGTCTAGAGTCTAGTTGTAGTACTACTACTTACATCAAAGTTGATTCACATACAAAAAGTTGTGGTCTTCCTCTGCAGAACAAAAGGAAGTATCTTGAAAAACTAAATTCCTTCATTTTATGTTTGTCTAGAGTCTAGAAAACAGATTCTTAATCTTTTGCTTCAGTGCTCTGCAGAAAAAATTAACAGATGAAGACAACATACAGAATTTAGAATTGATGTTCTTTACCACCACCACTGTCTGACTAGATATTCCAGCAAAATTCCCTTAATTACTAATTTACAGCTTCTTCGATTTCCTTACCTGGTCATTCCATAACTCATTAAATTTAGATTTGTACAGCCCTCTCCCTACAACATCACACTGATGGAATTCTTATTTAAGTCCCCCAGCATTTCCTAATTGCCAAAATTGCTTGTCTCTTTTCAGTCCCAATTGATTTGACTTCTCTGTAACTTCGACCTTATAGAGCAGAGGTCTCCAAACTTTTTGGCACCAAGGACCGGTTTTGTGGAAGATAATTTTTCTGTGGACTGGGTGGCAGGGGGAGGGGAATAGGGGGATGGTTCAGGTGGTAATGGGAGTGATGGGGAGTGATGGGGAGCAGCAGATTAAGCTTTGCTCACTTGCCTGCTGCTCACCTCCTGCTGTGCAGCCCGGTTCCTAATGGGCCATGGACTGGTACCACAACAGGGGTTGGGGATCCCTGTTACTGAGCACTCCTTCCTCCATGAAGCCCTCTCCCACTTGGGTTTCCACACCATCACCATCCTGGATCCCACCCTACAGTCTTGGAGCCACTTCTCAGTCTCCTACGCTGGCTTCTTTTTCTCTGATCATCTTTTAATTACCAGTGATCCTATAACATCCTGGACATTCTTCTCTTTTCACTCTGCAAACATTCCCTGAGTGATTCTACCAATCTTAGTCTACTGACTATACGGTTACAATTCAAATTGAATGTGTGATGTCCCCCTCCTCCAAGAAGTGTTGGAACACTCCTCCCCCGGTGTTCCTAGTCTCAGTAAGAACAGATATTACCTACCAGGTGCTGGTGAGAGAAACTTAGACGTCAGAATTCTCTTTCCTCTACCTTCCATGCAGAGTTACCAAATTTAGCAATTAAAAATACAGGACCCTCAACTAAATTTTAATTTCAATAGACAATGAATAATTTTTTGTATTACTATTTCACAAGTATTGAAATTTCACCGTATTTTATTTGGCAATCCTACCCCTACATCTAATCAAACATCAAGCTCCTAATTATTTCTCACTAATTAGGAGAAATATTGTCTCAGTGGACAATTTCATGTCCATTTATTTCCCATTGCCATCATCCTAGATTTAGCCACCATTGTCTCTTGCTTAGATCTCTAAAATAACCTCCCAAACAGACTCCCTGAATGCTCCATGACCCCTTAACATCTCTACACAGCACAGTAATCTTTTAAAAGACATGAATTATATCATGACATCCTTCTCCTTATTTCCCCTCAACAAATTCCTTACTATTAATACCTCAGTATTGGCCTCTGCCTACACCAATACGCAAAGGCGAGTAGTAGAACCTACTTTTTAGTGATTCTATTAAGTTTTTTATGCTTTGGCCACAATTATCTTATTTCAAACTCTTTTAGAGCCTTCCTGCCTTCACACAGAAAATTTCCACCACCCTAGGCTTTATAGATCACTGATAACAGAATTTTTAAAGTAATTTATTGAGGTGAAATTCAAATAGAACAAAATTAACCATTTTAAAGTGAAAAATTCAGTGGCATTTAGTACATTCACAGTGTTGTCCAGCCTCTACCTCTATATTTTTCTAAAACATTTCCATTACTCCAAAGTAAAACTCTTTAGGGAATTCCCTGGTGGTCCAGTGGTTAGGACTCTGCACTTTCACTGCTGAGGGTGTGGGTTCCCTGGTCTGGAAACTAAGATCCCACAAGCTGTGGGGCTTGTCCAAAAAAAAAAAAAAAAAAAAGTCAAAGTAAAGCCCGTTACCCAGTAAGCAGTTTCTCCCCTTCCCCCCCTCCTCATCTCCCAGCATCCATCAAACTGCTCTCTGTCTCTGTAGATTTGCATATTCTAGACAATTCAAATAAATGAAATCATACAATATGGGGCCTTTGGTGTCCAGCTTCTCTCATTTAACATGTTTTAGAGGTTCATTCATGTTGTGTTAAGTATCAGTTCTTCATTCCTTTTTTGTGGCTGAATAATATTCCATTGTATATCTATACCATGATTTGTTTTTCCATTCATTTGTCAATGAACATCTGGGCTATCTCCATCTTTTGGATATCATGAATAATGCTGCTATGAACGTGCTTGTACATGCACTTGCTTGAATACCTGTTTTTAGTTTCTTTTGGGTATATATCTAGGCATGGAATTGCAAGTCATATGGTAACTCTGTAGCTTAATTCCTAACTTTTTGAAGAACCACTAAATGGTTTTCCACAGCAACTGAACTATTTTACATTCTTATCAGCAATGCATGAGGGTTCCAATTTCTCTACATCCTCATCAATACTGGTTATTATCTGACATTTTGATTATAGCCATCCTAGTGGGTATGAAGTGGTATCTCATGTGGTTTTGATTTGTATTTCCCAATGAATAATGATTTTGAGCATTCTTTCATATGCTTGGTTACCATTTGTATATCTGTTTTGGTGAAATGTCTGTTCAAGTCCTTTGCCTATTTTTTAAACTGGGTTGTTTGTCTTTTTGTTGTTGAGTTATAAGTGTTCTTTAAATATTTTGGACACTAAACCCTTATCAGATATGTACTTTGTCAATGTTTTCTGTCATTCTGTATGTTGTCTTTTCACTTCCTTGATAATGCCCTCTGATGCACAAAAGTTTTTAATTTTAATGAAGTCTATGTATCTATTTTTTTCTTTTGTTGCTTGTGCTTTTGGTGTCATATCTAAGAATTAGCTGTCAAATTCCTGGTCATGAAGATTTACCCCTACAGTTTCTTCAAAGAGTTTTACAGCGTTTAGTTTTTATGTTCAGGTCATTTATCCATTTTGAGTTACTTTTTATATATTCCTATCTTCTTCCCCATCTCTTTCCACTTCTCCTGTACAGCCCCTGTATATCTTTCAGGGCTCAGCTTACATGTTACCTTCCCTCCCTGTCAGAGTAAATAAGGTCTCCTATTAAATGCCCGCATTGCACTGTGTACTTAACTTCTGTCCTCTCTGCTACATTGTAAGTTCCAGAAGATAAGGCTTATGTTTGTCTGATCCACAGCTTCATCCCCATTGCCCAGCAGGGTGTCTGCCATGTATACTCAGAAATGTTCCTGGAATCACCCACTTCCCATAATTTATCTCCAACTCAGGCCTCTTCTCAATCATACTTATTCAATGAATACAATTTTTTTTCCCTTGCCTCCAAGTCTCTGTCTGAAATAAGCTGTGCTCATTGTCTGCCTAGTAACTACTATGTATCCTTCAAAACTTGCTCAAATGTCACCTCTTCTATAAAGATGTATATGACTTCTATAGATATTTATTCACTCCTTGATAGCACCCTGTAGCTATTTCCATAACAGCACTCGACATATTGCATTACGGTCAATCTTTACAGGTCTGGTCCTACACTAGGCTATGAACTCTTCAATGGCAGGGAATAACCACCTTTTTATTTCTTTAGTGCCTCATACAGTGCCAGAAACATAGTAGGAACCCAACAAATATTTGTTAAATAAATCAGTGAATGAATATGTGGACAGTGAAAAAACATGAATCAAATTAATAATTATTTTTCTGTGTCCCCATAAGTGAGAAGACCTGAAAGTTGCCTTAGAATGATGTAGTAATTGCTCAGGTCTCCATCATAATCACCAGGCCAGTTGTGGATCTGCCCTTCAAATTTTCTGTTTAACTACATAGAAATTAAATTCCTGGGTTAATGAGCTTGTAAGACAAGTCAACTACCAGAGTTTTAAAAAAAATTTTAGATGCTTGGTACTGTGCTGGGTACTATGGGACAAAGAAAAGAAACATAAGGCAGGATCTTTGTCCTTGCAATCTCGATTAGCGGAAAAGATGAACTAAAATGAAATAATGAATGAATTATATAACAATTAATGCATAATATAAGAATAGTCTATAACTAAGTACTAATTATCTGACAGTTTAAAGCTATAAATGCAATGGAATTCAGAAATAAACAAATAAGCTTTACTTATGTAGGAAATAATTACTGCATGCCTATTATTATAACAGGCTCTGTGCTAGATGCTGGGAATCTACATATGAAGAAGACGTCCCCTTCTTAGTCAAGAACGCTTTTGAGCATCTGAATAAAATCATGCTCCTCTCTCTAGGAAAATGCTGACATAGCCATTCAGTCAGAAGCACAGGTTAACAATGTGGACTTGCGACTGGCATCTGAAGTGAGGGGAAGTCTTGTGGGCCAGAGCACTTACCTGTGGGGTCTGCACTAACTCCAGGTAGTTAATGTCATAACTGAATTATAGGACACCCAGGTAGGTGTCCAGACAACTGGAAAATTGCTTGGTGTGGAAAACCCACAGGTTTGGTGTCAGAGTGTCTATGTGAGTAGAGGAAACAGTTTTTCCTTTAATAGTTTAATGGTTGGGGCTTCCCTGGTGGTGCAGTGGTTGAGAATCTGCCTGCCAATGCAGGCGACACGGGTTCGGGCCCTGGTCTGGGAAGATCCCACATGCCGTGGAGCAACTGGGCCCGTGAGCCACAACTACTGAGCCTGCGCGTCTGGAGCCTGTGCTCCGCAACAAGAGAGGCCGCGATAGTGAGAGGCCTGCACACTGCGATGAAGAGTGGCCCCCGCTTGCCACAACTAGAGAAAGCCCTCGCACAGAAACGAAGACCCAACACAGCAAAAATAATTAATAAACTCCTACCCCCAACATCTTCTAAAAAAAAAAATAGTTTAATGGTTATAATAACATATTGTTCTTTATGTCAACACTATGTTGTTCATCTCTAATAGGGTTGGCTATCTATCTCATAGAATATTTCTAGGAAAATTGTTTTTTCAAATAATTTTTAAGTATATCACTGACAATGGGGATCTTTGAGTTACTAATGTTATCTTGTGCTGATGACCTCAGACGTATATATAAAATGTCCTGAAATAATATTAAATATTTTCTGAAGTAGGCAGTGGATGATACAAGTAAAGTCTAAGAAAAATCTAATGGTGAGACAGAAAGACTGGAAAGGAGGAGGGTCATGGTAAGGCAACAGGCCTTGATCTAAATGAGACAGGGTGAGGATTTGAATTCTGGCTGGCAGCAAGGATGCAAGGGAGATATTAAAGAAATTCACATTTTAAAGTTCAGGATTTGACATTTGAAAACAAGAAAGGAGCCACAGATGCTAGTTATCATGGAAAACAGTCACATCTTGATAAAAGTAAAGAAATTGGGAGGGACATATGATGAACCCAAATTTGGCGATGTTGAACTTTAAGTAGTGACACAACATTTGGAGATTGGAGGCTGGAACTCAGAAAAGAGATTCAAGCTGGAGGCGCATTTGGGTGTCATTAGCAAAATGTTAATTGCTGAAATCAGTAGAATGTACGCTCTCTTTGATGGAGAAATTGCAACAATGAAAATCAGAGAAATAGGGGCCACAGAGGGGGAAAGACTTAGAAATAGGCTCTTCTCATACATCTATGCACAATCATTACTGGAAAGCGTGACCACTTTAGTTTAAAAATCACAGCAGGCAACTTTTGTAATGGCTCCTGCCTCTCAATGATCTCCCATCTCTAGGAATGTCTTATGGCTATAGGGATGGCATCCAGTGTCCATGCTGCAACATGACCCTGCACCTTGGTCATTGAACAAGAGAATATAAACCTAACTTAAGCAAAAATATTCTCTTTCTCTCCCCCCCACTCTCTCTTTCTCCCCCTCTCCCTCGCCGTCTCACCCCGCTTTCTCTTGCATGTGCACATTTAAAACTTAGAATGGAAAGACACTGCAACTGGGCATAACACTTACAGTAGAGCTGCACAGAAAAGGTCAACCGGGTCCCATTTCTAAGGTCCCTTAGAAGCTTAATCCCTAAGGTTTGGTTTCCAATACACCAGTCTCTTTCTAACAAATGCTATTACTCCTGTGTCTGCTTTAAGGTACTTGGAGTCAGTTTCCATTGCTGTGAACAAAAGACTCAAGTAATACCACTGTCTCAGTCTGTTTGGGATGCTATAACAAAATACCAGAGACTGGGTAGCTTATAAACAACAGAAGTGTATTTCTCATGGATCTGGAGGCTGGAAGGCCTAAGATCAAGATGCCAGCAGATTCAGTGTCTGGTGAAGACCCACTTCCTGGTTCACAGATGGAGGGCTCAGCCCTGGGGACCTAATCATCTCCCAAAGACCTTCCTCCAAACACCATCACATTGGGGATTAGGTTTCAATATATGAATTTGGCAGGGACACAAACACCATAACAACGACAAATACTTAATGACCGTTCCCTCAGTGCTACTCAAACTTTAGTGTGGATATGAGTCACTCAGGCATTTTGTTAGCTGTAGTTTCTGATTCATAAGGCCTGAGGCGGAGCCCGGGAATCTGCATTTCTAACCAGCTCCCAGATAATGCCATTAAGGCTGGTCTGAAGACACACTTGCAGTAGCAAAGTACCACATAATGCTAAATCAGTCCTCAAGGAACTCGTAGCCTGGCAAGGCAGACGAGCCATACACACATGAAATAAATATTTCAGGGTATCACTATACAGCAGAAAGTACCCTGGAGTGATTTTAGCCTTGGTTCTATTTAAACCTGCTGTGTTTAAACTTGCAAATCACTCAATCAAATCGGACCTCAATTTCTGCATCTGTAGAACGAGGGTGACAGGATGACTATCACATCCTTCTCAACTCTTAAATTCTCTCCGTGATTAGGGGTAAAATTAATTATACAAACAGGGCGGAATATCAAATTAGACAACTGTCCCTTATATGTGTGTAATAAGAAAAGTTATTTCTAATAAAAATATACATTTAATAATTTTTAAAATGTACACAAAATATTGGGTGGAAAAACAGTTTAATAAATAATATATGCAATATTGAATTAATTTATACACATGTGTATATATCCATGTGTATTTATACATATACACACACACACACACAAACACACACACACACAGAGAAAAGCCCGAAGTGTTTAAATTCACTGTTAATTCTAAATTTTCCCCTTTATCCTTTTTTGTATTCTCCCCTAACAGGTATATTTTTATAAGAAACCCCAAGTCTATGACAGATAGTGTTCATCCTTGCCAATCCCTGAGTGTCCCAGCCCTACCCAGATGCTCCCCATTTCAGCCCTGAGCTGGGAATGGCTCAGTCAGTCCATATGTTAGAAGCTTCCTTCTCATGAGTGAGCAGAATCTGGAAGCAGTTTGTCCAGTGTTCCTGGAGGTGAATTGAGACTCCTGGGAATGAGCTACCATTTGATCTGACTGGCCTTCTGCCCAGCTTCTGGTTTTCACCCTAGCTCCCTGCTGGGATAGGAGCCCAGCCTTGAACCTCAGCCAACAAAGCTGTAGCCCTCACTCCGCTTAATTCTTGCCAGCCCAGGAGACAGACACTGCTAGGGGTATCACCACCACTACCATCCCAACTTCCCCAGCTACTAGATTGTCCGAATTAGCCCAGGGAGACCTCCCAAGACTGCAGCTCAGATAACAGCTCAGATAACAGCAAATTCTCCCCCAGGCCTGAGACATTAGCCTGCCAAAAGCCTTTTACAAATGACTCCTTTACATTCACAAGCAGGCTAGAAACACCGCAACACGTTTTGCAGGTTAATTCACTGTACAGACAACATAGCAGCTAGAGTTTAAGAGGTGAAATGTCTGTGCTATTCAATCACAGTGCAATCACCCGTTTTAATTTTTATCTGTGCTTATATTATGGATGAATTGCGATCCCATAACATTTTGGGGACTTGGGTTTCCTCATCTGTAAAGTGATTGGACAACCCTTCAATTAAAATGCTAGATAAGTTTCTTTACCAAGCAATTATACTCACTTTTTGGACCTCTTCTGTTTCTCCCATAGTGTTCATACTGCGAAGCATGGCAGCGATCTCAGACTATTTTGTGGTTAGTTGTACACGTGTGTTTTTCTCCTGTGAGTTCCTTGAAGACAGAGATTTTGTTTTTCCTTGGTCTTGGAGGCTGAGTTTCTTGCATGGTTATCAGCTCACAGTGGGCCTTGGTAAGCATTGACGGAATGGCAAACATTAATATCTAAGTCACAACACAACACCCAAGATACTCTGCACTTGAGCAAAATTTGCAAAATAAGTTTTTCCTTATAGTTCTTAACCGTTCCTTACATCCGGAAAATGTCATTTTTAGATAAAATGAGTCATGTTCAACTTCATCAGGGGAACCTTCAGTTCTTTTGGCTATCTGATAGTTGGAAAACGGAGGGGGGCGAGGGGAAGCCATTATTTTATGGATTAATATAATCCACCTTCTTCAAAAAAGGACTTAGGGCAGTTTGCAACATACAGGAAGAGGCAGGAACTGGCAAGCTTTGCCTTATTGACGCTCCTGAAGCCCTGAAGCTACCTCTCCAGAGAGAGAACAAGCCTAAAAGAATTTGGGGGAGGAGGAAAGAACAGAGGCACCAGAGAAAGCACCAGAATGTCAAGATAAACAATAAAAGTGTCAGGCTAGTGGTAGAGCTTGAGCTAGGCTGGAATAATTTTCTTCTTGACAGATTTCCTTCAGAGATTCCTTGGGTCACTTGAACATTTTGTAAAACATGTAACTATTAGTGTCCCATTTACCCCTAGTCGAGAAATAGTGCTTTGAGAGTCTAGCGGAAGAGACAGTAAAAGATAATTTTCAGAAAAAGGTAAAATCATAACTCCCATAGAGCTATAAACACGTGTTAAAGATTTTTTTTTAACAAATCATATGATATGAGGGAACCAGGCATATGTTTAACCGTTTAAAGGAAAAGTCAAAACACAAATTTATAAGGCATAAACTAGTCCCTAGTTTATAGGGACAAAACTAGTTTTTCCATGTGGGAGAGGAAATAAATTAAAAACACTGGTAGATCAGACATAATGTACATATCTATCAGTTACGTAAAACTCACAGAGTCGCAAAATAGCTCCATGGCAACGAACCAGGCTAGAATCTGATTATCTAGAAGTGTAGGCTACAGATGAGACATAATTTTCTATTAAAACACAAATTTTTTTCTACTTGACCCTCGGCCCTAACAGATCTCTTAAACCTAACAGATATTCCAGCCATGCTTTGGTGAGCAAACTGCTGTCACTTCATAACTGAATTCTCTACTGGTTACCTGAGATGCTGATATTCCATGGTGCTCATTGAAAAAGAGCCCCATTTTTGACATCAGGGATCTCTGTGTGACAGAGCTGACCTTATGTTTTTAAAATTCTTAAGAACCTGACATTCTGTACTAGACATTCTCCACTCTGGTGCAGAAATGGGACATGGGGGTTTTCCTTATAGACAAGGACAAATTATTTTCTCAAAAAGTAATGTTGACTCTGCTCAAATACTCAGGTGAGTATTCAGTTGAGACCCTAGTGTTCCGTGCCGTGAACACAGAAGATACTTTGGGCCTGAGACATTCTGAAGGCTGTTACCTGTTCCCTGGCTTCATACTTTGCAATAATTTCTTCAGGAGCAGAGAGCAGCATCTCTGATGTACCTGTGGTGCTTCCATAGCTTGAGAGCCAGTCTCGGTGGTGTCTGTGCCCTTTTACATCAGTTGCCCAACTGGTAGAAGCAGTGGTTTCTCCCTGTGAGTTAGACCCTAGATCCAAAGGCAGAAACAGGTTGGGTAGCTGAGCCCTTTAAGGCACCCTCCCCTGACACACGCACACAGTGGGATCACCCCTGGGCTGTCCTCCTCCGGCACCACCCTGCTGGTCTCCCCTTGTTATCCTATCTCGACCCAGGCGCTGAGCAGCCTTTGTTCACCTATCTGAACTTGTTCTGTGGGTGTATCTCTTCTTTCGGTTTTATCCCCTCGGCTTCCTCCAGGAGCTCCACTCTGTTCCCCCCTACCTCAGGCCACTCCCTCTTCTCAGGAATGTTTCTCTTATCTCTTTTCCTGTCAGTTTTATTCAGAATCTCAAGACTCCTGTGACCTTGAGCAAGCAGCAGGCTGGGAGGTGGGATTAGGATCCCCTGGGCTAAACGGGGAGGAGGGGAATTTCCTCCCGGCCAGGCACTCTTAAAAACCACCAGTTGGCTGCCTTGACCGTAAAAACAGTTCAGCCTAGCCTTTGGTGAATGTCTGATTTTTTTCTTTTTAAGTAGAATTGTATCCCCACGGACCCACCCGGGTAGGTTGGCTGTAAAATATACATTCCAATAGCTGAATGAGTTGACCTGTTGTATGGGGTTACTTAGTATTGTTCATTTAAATACTGGAGAATGTCTGTCAAATACAATGGTTTTTGTTATAGCACAGCTGATGTTAAACTGTTCTGACAGTAAATAGGCAACAGGTTCTGCAGCTTCGAAAGGAAAATCCTGGTTTGTGTTAATCAAACCATGTCATCGGCCTGGAGAGGGGCGCATACTCTTACCATTTACTGTGCCTTGCAGCGTCCTCCCTGTTTATTTAACAGCTGTATCAAGTTATATATGAATGCCGAATTAGGACAATACCCTGTTTTATACATTTAGAATTGAAATTTTATCCTACCCAGAAGAAACTCAGAATGGACACCAGGATTACAGAACTCAATTCACAGATTCAACCAAAAGACATTCATTGAGTGCATCACTGTTCTATGAACTGGAGATACAAAGATGAGTAAGACATGGTCTCTGTCCTGGGAGAACTTAAGATACAGTGGAGAAGACAGTGCAAATGAATATGACAACATTTTCACAAGGTTGACGTGGCCGTGGGCCACCGTGGTATTCCCAATGTCTAGGATTCCTAAAAACTTATGCATTTGAATAGAAATGAAATTCAGTGGTGGTATTATGACATATGGTCTTAGGGGAGCACTACCAAGGGATCTGATCAGAAAATAAAATCACCATAAAATGTCATTTCTTTGGTTTTTATTTCTGGTCTTTTAAAAATCGAAATAACAAAAGTAACACAGGTTTATTGTAAAAAGTCATCCACAATCCCATGACTTCATTATTCTTAACTATTTTGTTTCTGAATAATAGATACCTAAAACCTGCCCATTCTTCAGATAAAATATATCCTGAGAGCTAATTAGGAAAAAAAGGGCTTGCCTAAGCGCAGTGGCCTTTGTTTTGTTTAAACTATAAATGATAATAAAGAGTTATGAGAACCCAACTTAGTAAATGACTTGAATCTGTATCATACATAGAGATCATCATATGACTCTGAAGGTGAGGCAGACAACTTCTTACACGGTTGGATATTAGTACCACAAGGGTTCTTTTCAAAGAAGACTTCCATGGACAACGCTTTTCCTACATTCATATTCATTATTGGTTCTGTCAGTTCAGCCTAAAGTCTTTCACTGAAGTCATTCATAACCACCCCTTCCCCTCAACAAAGACAAAGGAGTTATAAAATTGTCTGCACTTAATAAGTCCGTGTATCATTCCAGGTAAGCCATTTAAATGGTTGTTTTACAAAATTTGCAGGATGTATTTGACTCTCAGAAGTCTTTCTTGAACCACATAAAATATTAAAGATCAATGTGAAAATGAAGATTTGTAATTTTCTTTTAATATCAAAAGAAATGAGTGCAAGTCTTTTTTAAAAAGGGCTTCTCAGGACTAGCACCTGTAAATTCAACACCAGGTTTTTCTCTATCTTACCTCAGTCTCTGACTTCGGCCAAGTCATCTCTTGTACCTAAGTTTTCTCACCCCAAACATCATATCAATCACTAGAAGGTGATGAAAACCAAATCATGACTAAGGATTAGAGAGGATAAATAAGTTTATAGTTTTAAGAAAAGAATAAGCTACAGATACCAAATTCCTTTAAGACAGCAAAGGCAACACAAACAACTGTGCCTTCAGGTTTCTGACCTATAATTTCTTCACTTCTAAAGTGAAGAGTTGAGTTAACTGATCTCTTGGGTCCAATGTGGTTTAAAATTCTATTACCATGTTATTCTATTACTGTAAGAATTATGTCCAGAAAAGCAAGAAATAAAATAGCAGAGAACAAAATAGTACATCCATAGTAAACATCTCTAAAATGCTTCTAATTTAGCTTCTTCAATAGGAAAGTGAAATCTCAAAGAGGCTTAGCTGGTGGTGAAAAGATACTCTGGAAACTTTAGCCTGATTCAGGCCCAAGGTCAAGGAATTAATATACTCAGAACCACAACAAAGTAGCCATAGTGGCAGAGGGAATAATTTAGAGTAGATTGGAAAGGAATTTGCTATTTTCTCTACTCTGGTTTTATTCAAAGCCATAGAAAAATTACTTCCAAGGCAATTTTAAAACTGTATTTAATAATGAAGTATCAAAGTAGATACAGCACTAGACATTTCTTTAGGCCATTTATATGTTTCTTTGGGTGGCTGTAGGTTCTCAGCTTCCAGCGTATGTGAGTTATGTATTAATGGCTTAGTACAATGAAGAATCTTAATGGCATATTTACTGAAGCACTTGATCTATTCCTTGGGGGTGAAGAGATCAAGTGCATCCTTGTTAAAGCACAGAGAGGGACTTGGTAGAGGCAGTAGAATGGCTGCTGCAGCCTGAGGTCCATAGACTCACCCTGTGTTTTGTTGATAACCTCAACTTGTCAAAGTTATAATTCATCACCAGGCATTTTGAATTAGAACCTAAGACATTTCATCAATACCTGTCAATCCACACCCAGCAAAGAAAGCAATACAGTGTCAAGCGAAGGATTTAATTTAACGAGCTGGCCATAAAGCTGTCATGGGTTGTTTTTTCTTAGCCTCCCTTCTTTCACCACTTCCGAAGCCAAATACAACCAAATACACTGGGTGCAACAGAATCATTCTGAGTTAAGAGAAATCCCCACAGACGTCCCCACTACCCATCTGTATAACCATCTAGAGAACTGGCTGGCCAATAAGGCCCCAGTTTCTTTGACTGTTAAGTAAAGATATTAAACTAAAGGGTGTTTAGAGCTAACATTCCATAATTCTATCTCATTTTTTTCTTTGGGTAGCTACTAGTTTGAAGAACCCTGTGTAAAACCAAATTTCCAATTTTTGCCCCAAGGAAATTTGATTTCTTTTTTCTAAAATAAAATCTCTACAGTACAAAAAAGCTGAAGGTACCTATTTTAGCTTTGCTCCTTAGGGTGGTATTTAAAGAATGAAACCGGAATGGCTGCTATCTAAAGAAGCAGTCATTAAAAAAAAAAGAATAAAAGTTATAATTTAGAATGAAATTGTTCTCAATGAAATAATGCCACATATGAGTGCATCTTCTTTTTAACCTACCTATGTAGGTTATTTTTTGTGAATTTTTCTAACCAAAATAAAAATACCATGCCAGTGTCCCTATGTTATAAGTGGGCTCACAAAAAAAGGGGCTCTTATAAATGAACTGCTTTCTTTCTTTTCTGACTTTTTTTTATTGGAGCATAGTTGATTAACAATGTTGTGTTAGTTTCAGGTGCACAGCAAAGTGATTCAGTTATATATATACATGTAACCATTCTTTTTCAAATTCTCTTCCCATTTAGGTTATTACAGAATATTGAGCAGAGTTCCCTGTGCTATACAGTAGGTCCTTGTTGGTTCTCTATTTTAAATACAGTAGTGTGTACATATCAATCCCAATCTCCCAATCTATCCCTACCCGCCACCATTCCCCCTGGTAACCATAAGTTCGTCCTCTAAGTCTGTGAGTCTGTTTCTGTTTTGTAAATGAGCAAATGAACTGCTTTCATTGTAGTTAAGGGTTTTGTTTTGTTTTGTTTTTTAAAGGCTAGTTCTGAAAAGGACCTGGGAATTGAAAAATCACTCCTAGAACTATCTAGAGGAAAACGTAACAAATAAAACTATATTCAGCTTCACTACTGGTGACATAATTACTAATCGTATAATTACTAACCCTGTTATTGCCAGCATTTCCAGTTCAAATGACAGAAAGACTGAAATGTTCTTAAATGTTGACCATGAAGCTGAAATGAAATAGAGTGTACAGACCAGCTTTCCCTATAAACAATGACATAAAGGACAACACAGTCAATCAATAACTTCTGGATCAGGCCAGGAGAGGTAGTATACAAGAAACCTGGTTTTAGAACAAGGGTCTAATGTGGAGATAGAATGATAGATAAAAGAGTGGATTCTTTAACCAAGTTGAGCTACTTAACTTTTAATCTGCAAAGGACAGTGGAGTGTAGCTAAGTCATACAGAAACAACTGAATGCCTTCTCCATGAAGTGATCTACTCTCTGGCTGCAGTAGGATTAAACTAGTTATTTCTAAGTTCCTTCAAGTCTCTTTTTTCAATGATTCCTGGAACTTTCAAAGACTTATCCAAATGAAACACATGCCCAGTTTGAAGGCAAATCTACCACAGAAAAAGCCTCCTTTCACACCCAGTTCTATCTTACCTCAGCCAGTTTATCCAAGATTCTGGCCTTTCAGCTTTCTGAGCTCAAATTTTCATTTCAACTACTCCACCTCCTAGAAATACCTAATGGACTATTAAAGAATTGGCAATGAGTAAAAGAAATATTTCATAACTGGTATTTTTATTTTGGTTAGAAAAATTCACAGGTTATTTCAATTCACAGCTATAGTCCTTAGCCCATTTTAGAAGAGCAGTTGGGGCTGGAATTTTTTTATTTAGCTTTTCCCTAAACTACCTGCAAATCATTAAAAATGTATCCCCCGTTGGATCGATGGTTGGATCCCCCAGTTGGATCTATGGTTAACTAACTGTTCTTTGCAAAATCCATCTGTAAAGATTCAGTATAAAACACATTTTATTTCCCATTTTGCTGTGATCCTAATTATTTTTGATAATATAAAAATTTTTGATAATAAAAAGTGTGATGCCTCTGCTTAGGCTAATCTTGACCTAATTCTCATAAAAATAAACACAATGGTGTTAGAGTTCACAACCTTTGGGCATCACAGTTGCATACTTGGAGCTAACACCGCTCTCATGGGATGACACAGGAAATATCGTGAGCACCAAAGTTCTAGAAAGAAGTGACCCAAAGTGTGTGCAGCCCCACGTGGCTCCCATTAATGAAGGTGTTTAAATTTTACAATCTTGAATTAAGAATCTCCCTCTGTATCATGTTGAAATGTTCTTTGAAGCTGCCATTTATTATATGCCTACCATCCAGCAGCAATCAGTTAAGTGTTTGTTTAGTGACAAAGTCTTCCCCATACTCCATTCACACTTGATCTTGTACTTCTGAGACCCAGAACAAACACAGGAAAAGAAAGCAAAGTCAGTTAATGGAGGTAGACTGTCATCAACTATTGCTTGTCCCTCAATTAACCCTTATAGTTCTAATGACTCCGTAGAATTTCAAAAAGTTAATATTAGATACGAAAACCCAAGAATCCACATTTAAATGGAAGCCTTTCATTGGCAGTTAGTCAAGGAATAAATTAAAATAAGGAAAGAGTGCAAGGTGAGGAGTCAGAAGCCCTGGGTCATTTACTACCAGTGGTTTCAGCTTCATCTGTCTCATGGGGCGACCCACCTTAACTACCTGACGAATTCGCTTTAAACATCTAAATGAGGCAATGGGCATGAATGTGCTTTGTAAACAATAAAGTACATTACAAAATATTTGAATAATTCACTTTCCTGTTCTATGTACAGAAAATGGACATACATTTTTTAAAAGAAATTTTTATGAAAGAGTTTCAAAAGGACTGCAAGATTTCTAATAAAATTTTCTACTTTTCTCATCAGAAACATAAGGGAAGGGGTAGTAAGGTAGCAGCTGCCCAAGGAATCAGACAATAGAGAGCTCAAAATCTGGCATCAGGGAGAGCACTGAAAATGCCTGAATCTTTCTAAGAAAGTTTGGAGAAAAGAGATTCACAATTTTCCACAAGACCTAATTTTAGTTTAATTGTGAATTTTTAAAACTACAAAACAGCAAAATATTCATGCAAGCAGAGCTCTTTGTTGGTCACCCCAGGGCACCTGTCCTTAGACTGGCCCCTTCTTGCATCTTTACAATGTTTTTGGACACCTGTGAAATTCTGAAGGCAAAAGAAAACATCTGCTCACACCCATAATCATGCCTCCGGGTCTTATGAGCCAATGTTTTATTAATTTATTAATAATTATTATAATATTATCATCGTAGGATTTTTTAAAAACTTGCTGCTATGTTGCATTTATTTTATTATTTTTAAAGATGTATTTATTATTTATTTATTTTATTTATTTTTGTCTGCGTCAGGTCTTAGTTGCGGCACACGGGATCTTTGTTGGGGTGCACCGGCTCTTCGTTGTATCACACGGGCTTCTCTGTAGTTGTGGCGTGCAGGTTTTCTCTCTCTAGTTGTGGTGCACAGGCTCCAGGGCGCGTGGGCTCTGTAGTTTGCGGCACGCAGGCTCTAGTTGAGGCATGTGAGCTCAGTAGTTGTGGCGCGCGGGCTTAGTTGCCCTGAGGCATGTGGGATCTTAGCTCCCCAACCAGGGATTGAACCCGTGTCCTTTGCATTTCAAGGCAGATTCTTTACCACTGGACCACCACGGGAATCCTGCATAGTAGGATTTAGATTCGATCACATACATGTCAGTGGTAAATTGGACAGAGGAACTACTATTTTAATTGAGATTATACTTACTCATTTATGATTTATTGCTAATCCAATGAAGGGCCCCTAAATGTCTAAGTGTCCCAGGCCCAGAATTACTGAAACGGTGCAAAATAAACACAAGCCTCAGTATGAAACAGAAAGAATAGTTCAAGAAGAAATTTGGAGATCTGTGAGTTTCTCTAAGAAAGCTTGGGGGAATGAGATCCCTTGCTATTTACAAAGCTCTGTTAAAATGAAATCACTTGATTTCTTTTCAAAGTTATAAAGTCGCAAAAGAGTCATGCAAGCATCTTCTTCGCTAAGTAACAGAGAGAAATAGAAGTGAATAGTTTTCTCTGTATTTGATCCATCTTTTCTCCTCTCCATCTCTCTATCCCTCCTTCCCTCCTTCCTTTCTTCCTTCTTTCTTGCTCTTTTTCTGAAAAGCAATGAGCTTAATCTGTAAAGAAATAGGATGTTTCCTATAGCCTGGGCAATTTTTTATATTTTTTTATCTTTGTGTCTCCATCCTGCACCACCCCCTCTCTCCTAACAGTAGAGATGGGGGGAGGGTTTTATTTGATTAGGTCAAAGGTGAGGCTCCCAGGACAATATTATCCTTTTAATAGTCTTTGGTATGACAGAAAACATAAAACCAGAGGCCACATACCTGTCTTATCCACACATACCATCAGCATCAATAGGTATTTTACCACGGCCTGAGGCAGTTTATTCTTACAAGTATTCTGCCCTCCAACCACCCCTGTACCCTGATGAACCATTACTTGTCTTTTCCTGTTTCAAATTTTACTGCTTGTAAATAGAAATCAGCTAAATCCTACATTTCATAACAGCTACATCAATCTTTCTGATGCTCAAGTAATATTAAGTTATTGCTATGTGGTATCCAAACTAGATGATGTAATATAGAACAAAAGAAGCTCGTTCTCTCTCTCTCTGTGTGTTTCATATATATTATATACTTGACAGAGAGAGGAGAGCTACTTCAGAATTACTTAGAATATTCAACTTAGTTTTAGTAACTGCGCAATTTAGTAAAACTAATCAACTTGTTTCCTTCATTCTAAAAAGGGAATAATGATAGTTACAGGAATATCGTGGGATTAAATACAATAATGCACAAAGAATGCTTTATCATAACAACTAGCACAAAGAAAGTGCTCAGTTAATGTTAACTATTTTTTAAAATTAATTAATTATTTACTTATTTTTGGCTGCATTGGGTCTTTGTTGCTGCGCACAGGCTTTCTCTAGTTGCGGTGAGCAGGGGCTACTCTTCGTTGCGGTGTGCGGGCTTCTCATTGCAATGGCTTCTCTTGTTGCAGAGCATGGGCTCTAGGCATGTGGGTGTCAGTGGTTGCAGCATGCGGGCTCAGTAGTTGTGGCGCACGGGCTTAGTTGCTCCACGGCATGTGGTATCTTCCCGGACCAGGGATCAAACCCGTGTCCCTTGCATGGGCAGGTGGATTCTTAACCACTGTGCCACCAGGAAAGTCCCATGTTAACTATTTTTAATGTTGTTATGAGGACAAGAGGGAGTCTGCACAAGGAATCAAGAAGAGTACCAGGCCTCAGTAAACACTTGAAAGAACCTGGGTCCCTCTATATGCCAACCCTTCCTTTCTCTATATGCCAACCCTTCCTTCCTCTTTCCTATTTCAGGGTGAAGAGATGTGAGTGAACAAGATCACTAAACAGTAGCGCTTGTAATCAACATGAACAAAGAAAATCAGCAGAGGATTTTGTTGCAAAAACACTTAAAAAGGCCTTTTTAGCACAGAAGGTGCTCCAGATTTATCCTGTTGTTCTGGATAATGCTAGAATTACTCCCCAAGTTGGAAAGAGCATGATCACCCGACATGTTAAAATTTATGGTCAGTCATACGACATTTTTTTATTTATGTTATTTTTGGCTGCGTTGGGTCTTTGCTGCGTGCGAGCTTTCTTTAGTTGTGGCGGGCAGGGGCTACTCTTTGTTGCAGTGTGTGAGCTTCTCATTGTGGTGGCTTCTCTTGTTGCGGAGCATGGGCTCCAGGCGTGTGGGCTTCAGTAGTGGCACGTGGGCTCAGTAGCTGTGGCTTGTGGGCTCTAGAGCTCAGGCTCAGTAGCTGCAGCCCACGGGCTTATTTGCTCTGCTGCATCATATGACATTTTTAACAGGCATGAGGAAACAGAGTCTAATATGGAAATGACTAAATCTTAACAGTAATTGAAGTAACTTACTCTTTAACCTCGTGAGGATGGAAAACTATCTTTTCACTTGACAAATGCACGTGACAATGACAAATGCCCCGTGTATCTTCCATTGAATGAAAGAAGATATGGTACAATTTCATTATGGCGATAATTCCTTTTACAATCATTTTTTATTATGAAATGTTTCAGATATATATTTTTAAAAATATAAAGAATATAATAATCCCCTGGGTATACACTATTCAGCTTAAGAAAGAAAACATTACAAATGTAACTGAACCCCCATAATGATCTCATTTCTCAATTCCTCTTTCCCCTGGGCCCCAAGGTAATCACCATACTGAATTTGGTGTTATTTATTCACATGGGATGTATTCTCAAGGTTACTTTCTCAGACCAAGATAAAAGAGCTAGTCTTCTATCAATCTTCAGTTAATTATTTCCTCTGTGCCTCTGAGTAGAATTTATGATGTGGCAAGGTCTAGTAATATCAGAATTAGGTACCATTTTTTAAATTAAATCAAAAGAGGGAAAGTATGCCATTTTAAGGCCACTCAAACTATGAAAAGTAAAGTCAATGATATTTTTAAAAAACTTTATAGATGTGGAAAGAATTCAAGATTCGAGTTTCAGCAATATGGCAGATTATACATTAAAAACCCTCCTGCTATATCAACTGGAAATGCTGGGAAAAGTTACACACACTTTTAAAAAAAAAATGCACAGCTAAGCTCATATAAAAGAAAAATATCCAGGTGCCAGGAATAATGAAGCAACTGAAAACTTGACTGACAATGAGTAGGTTACCCTGTGCTTGCCTCAATGGTGGGTGGGGAGGAGTGGCTGCAATCTAGGAGTTTGGTTTCTAAGGGAAAGCAGAGGATACACAATAACTTGGCTCTTGCAAGATGGAGAATTGAAACTAAGATTCCCCACATAAAACTGAAAGTGCTAAACTCTCAGGAGAAAAAAAATCTGTCCACCAGCAAAAGAAAACACAAGACAATAGGGAAACTATCTTACCTGTGGTTGGGCTCTGAGTGGGGAAAATAAATCTCTTGAGAATTCCTAATATAGGCCTGCACAACACAGAGGACTGAATTTATGTCACATGTCGTCAAGGAAGCCACAAGTCAAGAAATTACAAAAGACGAAGTCCTAAGCCAGGGATCCCCTAAGCATACAAAAGTAAACCACAAGCTATCCTGGAATAACCTTCTTAACCCAGACTGCACAGGAATTTATAGATAAAGCCTTGCTGAAGATCAGCTCACAATCCGAGATTTAAAAACAAGGGAGAACATATATCTATAGGGAAAACATGTATCTATATCTATCTATCTACACACTATAGGTAGATTCTGTAGCCCAAAAACATTAGATTAAAACCCAAGAAGTTAACACAATAGAAATAGCTGTTAGAGACTACTAAATAATTATAACCAAGAGAATTATCATATAACTAATTAGTCTAAAATTCCCCCAAATTCTGATAACTATTACAAATGCTGCATTCCTTAGCACACATAAAAATGAAAAATGGGTGAACAGCTGTTAAGGGAAAGATTAATAACTGCATTCTGAGGAAAGATCAGAGCAAAACCAGAAATATAAACATTGAATTATTTGCCACTGAATTACTTTGAAACCATGTAATAATATAAAGTTGTGAATGCACTTAAGAGTTAGCTACTGTGGGGGAAAATGGCCTGCTCTTGGAAATGTGTAAATTGAGGCTCCTTCCTCAAAAGTACTTGCAAAAACATTGACGTAGAGCAAGAAACTACCTACATAGGCTCTGGAGAATATTGGCCAACATATCAAAGCTAACAGGGTAGTTTGAATGTTGGGAGAGGTGGTAGTGAAGAAAAATGTTTTACTCGGGGCTTCTGGGAAGATGGCGGAAGAGTAAGACGCGGAGATGACCTTCCTCCCCACAGATACACCAGAAATACATCTACACGTGGAACAACTCCTACAGAACACCTACTGAACGCTGGCAGAAGACCTCAGACCTCCCAAAAGGCAAGAAGCCCCCAATGTACCTGGGTAGGGCAAAAGAAAAAAGAATAAACAGAGACAAAAGGACAGGGACGGGACCTGCACCAGTGGGAGGGAGCCGTGAAGGAGGAAAGGTCTCCACACACTAGGAAGCCCCTTCGCGGGCGGAGACTGCGGGTGGCGGAGGGGGGTAGCTTTGGAGCCAAGGAGGAGAGCACAGCAACAGGGGTGCGGAGGGCAAAGCGGAGAAACTCCCGCACAGAGGATCAGGGCCGACCAGTACTCACCAGCTCGAGAGGCTTGTCTGCTCACCCGCTGGGGCAGGCGGGGCTGGGAGTTGAGCCTCGGGCTTCGGTCGGAGCGCAGGGAGAGGACTGGGGTTGGCGACGTGAACACAGCCTTCCAGGGGTTAGTGCGCCACGGCTAGCCGGGAGGGAGTCCGGGGAAAAGTCTGGAGCTGCCGAAGAGGCAAAAGACGTTTTCTTCCCTCTTTGTTTCCTGGTGCGCGAGGAGAGGGGATTAAGAGCTCTGCTTAAAGGAGCTCCAGAGACGGGCGCGAGCCGCGGCTAAAAGCGTGGACCCAGAGACGGGCCTGAGACGCTAAGGCTGCTGCTGCCGCCACCAAGAAGCCTGTGTGCGAGCACAAGTCACTATCCACATCCCCCTTCCGGGGAGCCTGTGCAGCCCGCCACTGCCAGGGTCCCGGGATCCAGGGTCAACTCCTCCGGGAGAACGCACGGCGCGCCTCAGGCTGCTGCAACGTCACGCCGGCCTCTGCCGCCGAAGGCCCGCACCGTACTCCGTGCCCCTCCCTTCCCCCCGGGCCTGAGTGAGCCAGAGCCCTCGAATCAGCGGCTCCTTTAACCCCGTCCTGTCTGAGCGAAGAACAGACGCCCTCCGGCGACCTACATGCAGGGGCGGGGCCAAATCCAAAGCTGAGCCCCTGGGAGCTGTGAGAACAAAGAGGAGAAAGGGAAATCTCTCCCAGCAGCCTCAGAAGCAGCGGATTAAAGCTCCACGGTCAACTTGATGTACCCTGCATCTGTGGAATACCTGAATAGACGAGTCATGCCAAATTAAGGAGGTGGACTTTGAGAGCAAGATTTATGATTTTTTCCCCTTTTCCTCTTTTTGTGACTGTGTATGTGTATGCTTCTGTGTGAGATTTTGTCTGTATAGCTTTGCTTCCACCATTTGTCCTAGGGTTCTATCCGTCCGTTTTAAAAAAATTTTTTTTCTTAATAATTATTATTTTATTTTAATAACTTTATTTTATATATATATATATATATATTTTTTTTTTTTTGCGGTATGCAGGCCTCTCACTGTTGTGGCCTCTCCCATTGCGGAGCACAGGTTCCGGACGCACAGGCTCAGCGGCCATGGCTCACGGGCCCAGCCGCTCCGTGGCATGTGGGATCTTCCTGGACCAGGGCACGAACCTGTGTCCCCTGCATCAGCAGGCGGACTCTCAACCACTGCGCCACCAGGGAAGCCCACTTTATTATATTTTATCTTACTTCATTTTATTTTACTTTATCTTTTCTTTCTTTTTTTCCTTCCTTCCCTCCTTCCTTCCTTCCTCCCTCCCTCCCTCCCTCCTTTCTTTCTTTCTTTCTTTCTTTCTTTCTTTCTACTTCTACTAATTCTTTCTTTCTCCCTTTTATTCTGAGCTGTGTGGATGAAAGGCTCTTGGTGCTGCAGCCAGGAGTCAGTGCTGTGCCTCTGAGGTGGGAGAGCCAACTTCAGGACACTGGTCCACAAGAAACCTCCCAGCTCCACATAACATCAAATGGCGAAAATCTCCCAGAGATCTCCATCTCAACACCAGCACCCAGCTTCACTCAACGACCAGCAAGCTACAGTGCTGGACATCCTATGCCAAACAACTAGCAAGACAGGAACACAACCCCACCCATTAGCAGAGAGGCTGCCTAAAAGCATAATAATCCACAGACACCCCAAAACACACCACCAGACGTGGACCTGCCCACCAGAAAGACAAGATCCAGCCTCATCCACCAGAACACAGGCACTAGTCCCCTCCACCAGGAAGCCTACACAACCCACTGAACCAACCTTAGCCACTGGGGACAGACACCAAAAACAACAGGAACTACAAACCTGCAGGCTGCAAAAAGGAGACCCCAAACACAGTAAGATAAGCAAAATGAGAAGACAGAAAAACACACCACAGATGAAGGAGCAAGATAAAAACCCACCAGACCTAACAAATGAAGAGGAAATAGGCAAGAAACATTTAACAAGAAACATTTAACAAGAAACATTTAACAATTGAAAAAGAATTCAGAATAATGAGAGTAAAGATGATCCAAAATCTTGGAAATAGAATGGACAAAATGCAAGAAACATTTAACAAGGACCTAGAAGAACTAAAGATGAAACAAACAACGATGAACAACACAATAAATGAAATTAAAAATACTCTAGATGGGATCAATAGCAGAATAACTGAGGCAGAAGAACGGATAAGTGACCTGGAAGATAAAATAATGGAAATAACTACTGCAGAGCAGAATAAAGAAAAAAGAATGAAAAGAACTGAGGACAGTCTCAGAGACCTCTGGGACAACATTAAACACACCAACATTCGAATTACAGGGGTTCCAGAAGAAGAAGAGAAAAAGAAAGGGACTGAGAAAATATTTGAAGAGATTATAGTTGAAAACTTCCTTAATACGGGAAAGGAAATAGTAAATCAAGTTCAAGAAGCACAGGGAGTCCCATACAGGATAAATTCAAGGAGAAATACGCCAAGACACATATTAATCAAACTCAAAAATTAAATACAAAGAAAACATATTAAAAGCATCAAGGGAAAGACAACAAATAACACACAAGGGAATCCCCATAAGGTTAACAGCTGATCTTTCAGCAGAAACTCTGCAAGCCAGAAGGGACTGGCAGGACATATTTAAAGTGATGAAGGAGAAAAACCTGCAACCAAGATTACTCTACCCAGCAAGGATCTCATTCAGATTTGATGGAGAAATTAAAACCTTTACAGACAAGCAAAAGCTGAGAGAGTTCAGCACCACCAAACCAGCTCTACAACAACTGCTAAAGGAACTTCTCTAGGCAAGAAACACAAGAGAAGGAAAAGACCTACAATAATGAACCCAAAACAGTTAAGAAAATGGGAATAGAGCATACATATCGATAATTACTTTAAATGTAAATGGACTAAATGCTCCCACCAAAAGTCACAGATTGGCTGAATGGATACAAAAACAAGACCCATATATTTGCTGTATACAAGAGACCCACTTCAGACCTAGAGACACTTACAGACTGAAAGTAAGGGGATGGAAAAAGATATTTCATGCAAATGGAAACCAAGAGAAAGCTGGAGTAGCAATTCTCATATCAGACAAAATAGACTTTAAAATAGAGACTATTACAAGAGACAAAGGACAACATAACGATCAAGGGATCGATCCAAGAAGAAGATAAAACAATTGTAAATATTTATGCACCCAATGTAGGAGCACCTCAATACATAAGGCAAATCCTAACAGCCATAAAAGGGGACATCGACAGTAACACAGTCATAGTAGGGGACTTTAACACCCCACTTTCACCAATGGACAGATCATCCAAAATGAAAATAAATAAGGAAACACAAGCTTTAAATGATACATTAAACAAGATGGACTTAATTGATATTTATGGGACATTCCATCCAAAAACAACAGAATACACATTTTTCTCTAGTGCTCATGGAACATTCTCCAGGATAGATCATATCATGAGTCACAAATCAATCCCTGGTAAATTTAAGAAAATTGAAATTGTATCAAGTATCTTTTCCCACCACAACGCTATGAGACTAGATATCAATTACAGGAAAAGATCTGTAAAAAATACAAACACATGGAGGCTAAACAATACACTACTTAATAATGAAGTGATCACTGAAGAAATCAAAGAGGAAATTAAAAAATACCTAGAAACAAATGACAATGGAGACACGATGACCCAAAATCTATGGGATGCAGCAAAAACAGTTCTAAGAGGGAAGTTTATAGCAATACAATCGTACCTTAAGAAACAGGAAACATCTCGAATAAACAACCTAAGCTTGCACCTAAAGCAATTAGAGAAAGAAGAACAAAAAAACCCCAAAGTTAGCAGAAGGAAAGAAATCATAAAAATCAGATCAGAAATAAATGAAAAAGAAATGAAGGAAACGATAGCAAAGATCAATAAAACTAAAACCTGGTTCTTTGAGAAAATAAACAAAATTGATAAACCATTAGCCAGCCTCATCAAGAAAAAAAGAAAGACTCAAATCAATAGAATTAGAAATGAAAAAGGAGAGGTAACAACTGACACAGCAGAAATACAAAAGATCATGGGAGATTACTAGAAGCAACTCTATGCCAATAAAATGGACAACCTGGAAGAAATGGACAAATTCTTAGAAATGCACAACCTGCCAAGACTGAATCAGGAAGAAATAGAAAATATGAACAGACCAATCACAAGCACTGAAATTGAAACTGTGATTAAAAATCTTCCAACAAACAAAAGTCCAGGACCAGATGGCTTCACAGGCGAATTCTATCAAACATTTAGAGAAGAGCTAACACCTATCCTTCTCAAACTCTTCCAAAATATAGCAGAGGGAGGAACACTCCCAAACTCATTCTACGAAAGAGGAAAACAAAAACCATATGCTAACACATATATATGGAATCTTAATTAAAAAAAAAATCGTTCTGAAGAACCTAGGGGCAGGACAGGAATAAAGACGTAGACATAGAGAATGGACTTGAGGACACAGGGAGGGGGAAGGGTAAGCTGGGACGAAGTGAGAGAGTGGCATGGACATATATACACTACCAAATGTAAAACAGATAGCTAGTGGGAAGCAGCTGCATAGCACAGGGAGATCAGCTTGGTGCTTTGTGACCACCTAGAGGGGTGGGATAGGGAGGGTGGGAGGGAGATGCAAGAGGGAGGAGATATGGGGATATATGTATAGCTGATTCACTTTGTTATAAAGCAGAATCTAACACACCATTGTAAAGCAATTATACTCCAATAAAGATGTTAAAAAAATGTATTAAAAATCAACAGTAATAAAGACAGTATGGTTTTGATGCAAGAATAGACAAATTGGATAGCATAGAGAGCTCAAAAACATACCATACACATATAGACACTTGATTTGAAATAAAGGTGACATTGTAGAGCAATGGGAAATTATGGTCTTCAGTGCATGGTGCTGGGTCGATTGGATATCCATATAGGGAAGAAAAAAATTGAAATATAAGTCCTATCATCTAAGGTGGACTGCAGATCTAAATCTACAACAAAGCAAATAAAGCTTTTGGAAGATAATGTAAGAGGATATGTTCATAATGCTCATGTTGCAAAAGACTTCTTACTGCTCAAAAAAACACAACATCATGGAAAAGATTATTAAATCGGTTTACATTAAAAATAATTTCTGTTCATTAAGAGATCCCATCTTTAAGAGAATGAAAAGGCAAACCACAGAGTAGGGGAAAATAGTTACAACATTTATAACTGTCATAGCATTTATAACCAGAATATGTGAAGCACTTTTATAGATCAATAAGGAAAATAAAGACAAACTTTTTAAATGAGCAAAAGACTAGAATACTTCACAAAAGAGGCTATCCAAATTGACAACAAACGTATGAAAAGTGGCTTGACCTCATTAGTTATTAGGGAACTAATAACTAATTAAAACTACAATAAGGTAACACTACATTCACCAAAGTGGCTAAAATTTAAAAGATCAACCATCCTAAAGATTGGTGAGTAAGGGGAGCAGCAGGGCTCTTACTCCCTGCTGTTGCCATGTGAATGGATACATACACTTTGGAAAGTGATCAGGCATTACCTACAAACGATGGGCATACGTGTACCCTCTGTGCAAGCTACTATATGGCTCCTATATACATATCTAATGGAAATGCACATATGATATGAGTCAAAAGACAGGCACTAGAATTTCATAACAGCATTATTTTGCAATAGCTTCAAATGGGAAAATACAATAACCAACATCAGTAGAGTGAATAAATAAATTATGGTGTATTCCTACAATACAATACTAGATATATAGCAGTAAAAATGAACAGACTATAGCTACATGCTACAGTAAATATATATTACAAAAATCATGCTGAGTAAAAGGAAACCAATACAAAAGAAAATATATTGCAGATTTGTATATGCATATGGATATAATGTATATTATTGTACATTAAACATAGGTAAAACTTAGCTACACTCTTTGATTAGGGGTAGAGGGTAATCTTGGAAAGGAGGAAGGGAATAGTGGTGGAGATGGGACATGAAGAGGGCTTCCAAGAAGGTATGTTACCCGCTGGCATGGACATGGATATCCACTTTGACCTTACTCTCATTGAGCTAGTGTTTGGTGCATTTCACTGTATATGTTATGCTACACACACACACACACACACACACACACACACACACACACACACTCTCTCTCTCTCTCTCTCTCTCTCTCTCTCTCTCTCTCTCTCTCACTCTCTCTCCCTCTCTCTATCTCTCTCTCTCTCTCTCTCTCTCTCTCTCTCTCTCCCCCTCTCTCTCTCTCTCTCAAAAAGAAAAAGGCTGGGCTTCCCTGGTGGCACAGTGGTTGGGAGTCCGCCTGCCGACGCAGGGGACGCGGGTTTGTGCCCCCGTCCGGGAGGATCCCACATGCCACGGAGTGGCTGGGCCTGTGAGCCATGGCCGCTGAGCCTGCGCATCCGGGGCCTGTACTCCGCAACGGGAGAGGCCACAGCAGTAAGAGGCCAGCGTACCGCAAGAAAAAAAAAAAAAAAAAAGAAAGAAAAAGGCTGATAAAATTGGCCAAAGATTACATAGATAGGATTCAAGTGCTCATATAATTCCCATATTACTGAGTCACTTCCTTTTAGCTTGCAAATAATAGAAAATTTCACACACAGGACCCTTCCATTAAAATATTTCCTCATTATATTCACTAGCTACACAAAAAGCATATGCAAAATGGTTACTATTATTTAAAACAAGAAACTGTGCTTACACTATATTGTTTCTTCATATCATTAGTATATTTCATGATTCAGTTAACATATCTTTAAAAGGGATTATAGTATGAATTAATACTGTTTCAAAGACTTCATTTCTAAAAGAAGTCTTTCTTATTTTTGAATCCAAAAGTAATTAGATGTAAGACAAGCACAAATTGGACCCAAAGGAATCAAGTTGTATTTCTACTAATGACTTTGTTTAAACACATAACATGCCATATTCCAAGAAGTTAAATTGTTTATAATGGCCACTTGAGAGCCTTATTTGGGGCTATGTATGTATGATTTCTGATGGTCTTGCTTACAAGTGGATTTTTCTAAGAATTTCCTTTATTATCTAAACGTCTGGAATGGAAGGAGGGAACATGGAACAGTGGATCCAAACTGGGTGGACATTTCCGTGATTCCACAAGCAGCATCCTCTGAGGAATGCCCTTTGGAAAAGCACAGATTTCCACCCAACTGTTTATCCAGGCAAACTTCTGATAGTCTTCTCCAAGGTCCAATCTTAATTATGTAAGACAAATATTAACTAAATATTTTGACTTACAAAAACTAGTTTCAAAAAATAGTTTTTAATTCCATGGTCTCCTTCACAACTTATAATGGTGGTGGGTGTTAGGCTGCCCACATTGCATCTTTTCTCCTCCGAAGTTTTAATATAGCATTAAATATAAGAGGAATATAAGGGTATGCATATAAAACTATAGTTACCCTATACATAACAGGGTAAGATTAAACTTTGACCCGACCCTGCCCTACCTTTCTTCCATCTTATAACTTGACGTTACATAGTTACTAAAGTTAACACCCTGCTTACTGTAGTCTGAATATAACTTCCTCATTCCTTCACAAATGTGTACAGCTTTCCATGCCTAAAATGCTCTCCCATTTTCTCTCTCCCCACTTAAACCTACACATTGTTCTGGAACCAGAGTATAAATTTTGGAACACTTCTTCCCCACTCCTGAAGATTCCCAACTGAAAGGAAACTCAGTTCCTTTACTCGGAGCCTCTCTCCACCCCTTTACTCCATCCCCAAGGAGGTAAACATTTGATTTGTAAATATAGGAAGAATAACTGAAGCTATATGGCTCAGTTCCATTCTCCTTCTAGGGAGCTCCCCGACCCATTCAGTGCAACCAGCTATGACATGAATCTTAAGGATTCATTATTAGAAAAGCCCAAATTAGCTAAGACTTAAAAACACATCCCTCAATTTGTTGTCTGTTAGAAAAGAAGGTGATACTTTGACCTTCATCTTCACTATTTCTCAACTTGTACATAACCTAAGAAGAAGGCCTCTTCAGATACCCCTATGTACATGAATTTCTCTCTCTTCCATAAGAACCTTACTGACTACCCTGGGCATTGGTGATATTTGTCCTTATTAAAATAATACTTAACTGTTTCAGTCAATATTACCTTTTGTTAAGTATGTGTGAATGTCTCTGTGTTCCTAGCTATCATCAGCTAGACTATAAATTCTTTCTGAATAGGAAACACGTTTTCTACTTATTTGTATTCTACACAGGATATAAGGCATTCAATCGTATAGGTTGATTGTTTGAAAAAACATGGAATAATTTTCTCCTGGAGACTATATGCAGTACAACTGATCACAGCATTGTAGAGTCAACAACTTTTTTATTTAATAGGGATGAGTAATCAAGTATCCTTAATAATGACAAAATGACATGTGGATTATTCCCCTCTAAATATTTCTTTATAAAATGTATTGCATGCTTTCCAGCCTTAGTAAATGTCATATGCCAAACCGTATTTATCTTTCTTCATCGGCACAGTGTTACTAACATGATCAGCTATGTTATTAGAGATAGTATAGGATAGAGAGTACTATTCAGTTGATCAAAATAAAGAAAACTTACCCAACGTGGCCTAAGGAAACAACACTGAGGGGAGACAAGTTTGGAGCTACAAAAGTAGTCCTTATCGTGAAATTCCAAAGGGCCAAGACAGAACAAACAAGAAGTAGCTACCAGCAGCTAAGGGATTCAGAACTAGAATTAGGAGTAAGAGTGGGTCTAATAGACTGGCTTAGAACTAGTTGGACAGGGTAAGAGAGCACTGGAGCTTCTCATTTAGCGTGATATTCATTTCCTACCTCTGGAAATGTGCATGTGTATTAAAGAACTTACAGGGCGGTTAGCATCTATTCCCGTTTGCAACATTAGAAAGTTTTATCCGGTGTAGTTTCTTTTCTGGTAAGACTGAACTGACCTAGAATGATGTGAATGGGGTGAAACCAAAAGTGATAATTAATGTGGAAAAAGAATCTGCAGGGCTTACAGTTACTGAGTATGTAAAGATGAAGGAGAAGAGTCAAAATTACACCCAAATACCAGTCTAACAGTTGAACATTTCAAGAAAGAAATGATGAATTTTGTTCTAAACAGCCTGGATGATGGAAAAAAATGAAAGAAGACTTCCGAATTTCATGACAAGGACTTCCTTGCATCTCCTATCAGTTACTGAATGCTACCTTAAAAATAAGCACTGTTTTTAAGATAAATAGTAAAATTCCTTTCCTTTGTCTTGGTAGACACCTGAGTGTGTTATAACTTAATAGCTGGATGGCTTGTTACCATCCTCCTTTTACTGAGCCTACCCTCTATTTCATTATTTCTCCATATTCATTTAACATGTGATTCTTATAAATTTTAACAGTTGGAAAACAAACAGCTGGCTGAACTCTCTACTTCAGTGTTTTGGATACTTTGCTTCTTGGTAAGTGATCAGTATTTTGATACTGCTATAGTAATAACAGGAAATGATCTGTTAAAATCTGGATCTCCAGCTATAGATGAATGCCAGGGTACAGAGGAGAGCTGGTCTCAGAATAAAGTCTATAAAAACAGTTGGGGGAGTTATTTCTAGGACCACAGGGAGAGAATCGTAATTTGCTCTCAACACCGGAAAAGCAAATACATAGTGGAAAAACATCTTATGGTCACCACTGAACTGCATCAGTGGAAAGCTCATGGTCACAAATGCAGTAATTAAAACAACTGAGATGGTAAATACTACAGCTTCAATTATACATGATGTGAAATACCACTTCCTGAAATACCAATTCACTCAGAAAAAGATTTCATAAGATAGAATACCTTTAAGTTGGTGTAACTGTAATTTTGCTTATGTTGGCAAAATAGTAAATTGATTCTTTTAACCAGAAAGGACAAGAGAAGACAAACAATGGTGGCAGGATTAGCCATAGAAAAAAGGGAGGGTACTTTCACATAAAACTGAAATACAGACTGGTTAGTATTACTAAAAAATAATTTCAACTTTTCTTACATAATTGCCATGGGTTATAGACATTTTCTTAGATTTATGGTGGGGGGGAGTTGTAATTAATTAGCCTTAAGATATGTCCTGTTAATAGAATAAATTATTATCATGGATAATTAATAAACTAACCCCTGAGGTTTTTCCTTTGTTGTCTTCCTCTCTCTAACGCTTTCTAGACACCATTGCACAGAAGCAGGCCCAACTAAATGGCAGATCATGAAGCACAGAGAGCTTCCTTGTAGATGGCTGGTAAACAGCTTTGTACAGCAAACACTTCCAAACACCATACTCTAGGGAGTCATAGTAGAAGTGGGGAAAGTCAAAACAATGTGGGCAAAAGAAGATTAACTTGTTTTAAAAGCTCCACAAAGTAAAAGTGTCTCCAAATAACCACAACTACAAAGTATTATTTTCCCTAATGCTTTAATTTAACATATTTTGCAACTTTTATCATTTTTAAAAGGTAATTGAACCAAGAATTCAATTAAAAATGACATATAATAAGTCAACATGTTATTAAGAATTTAAAGTAAAATTTTCTAAAACACTAGAAACATATCAAATATTTGTATTCGAGTTATAAAATTTTATACTCATAAAAATTTATACTGTAGTGTATTAATCTGTACTAAACTAGTAGTCATAATGGCTAAAAGAACAGAAGGCATGGTGTCTAAAATTACTTTTCAAGATTGGTCTGTGTTCTAATTGTTGGAATCTTTCAAATGAGAGCAAAAGTACAAAACATCACTGGATTCCTAACATACAAATCATCTGTTTCAAATTAATTGTTGTTATTCACGTAAAAACAATGATAGTTTGGATTCGAGAATAGGCTTAAAAAGTGAATAACTAGCTGATATTACAAATAGTCTTTCTTTCTACAGTTCCACCTCCTCCACAATGCCTTCTTTTAGCTTCACCTCTAACTTCTGAATAGGAAGTTAACTCTCTCTTTTCCATCCACCAGTTAGAGATCTTACCAGTCTAATTTCTGATCTGGTTATCAGAGACCTATTATTTCCCCTAGTAGACTATAAGCAACTGGAAAGCAAAGTCTGCATCAGATTTACTTTGGTTTCCTTATTATGTCTAATTCAACATTCAGTATCTATTAGTCTTTTTAGAGTTGGGTATTTATTAGCCTTCAGTGAACTGCTGTCTTTTAAAATTCCAGGTTTATACAAAGAGTTCCTTGTGACAGTATTTCCACAGGTAATAAGCTGATTTTTAAAGTGTCTAATACTTCAATTACATGTATAATTTAAATATTTAAATCTCATAACTGCAGTTTGATCAATACTCAAAAAGTATACTGATTACGGATGAATCCGTGAAGTTGCTGTCATTGTTTTATTAACTGTTAAGATGGCTTTTCAATGTTAGTTTTTTATTCTCAGATCCTATACAGTAAGAAATATAACTATGTCAAATCTAGCCTCTTTGGGTGATTCCTATGTGAAACAGGTAGAATAAACTATTTTTAAATCAGCTTTATTAAGGTATGATTGACATGCAATAAACTGCACATATGTATGATTTGATAAATTTTGGCATATGTATATAGCTGTGAAACCAGTACCACTGTCAGGATAATGAACATTTCTGTCATCCCCCCAAATAATTCATGCCTTCTTGCTTCTGTCTGCTCCCCATCCTGTGCAACCACTAATATGCTTTCTATCACTTGATGAGTTTGTACTTTCTAGAATTAAAAAAAAAAAAAAAGAATCATACACTATATACTCTTTTTTGTGGTTTCTTTCTTTCAGCATAATTATTTTGTAAATGTATCCATGTTGTCGCATGTATTAACTGTTCATTTATTTTTATCGGAGTAGTATCCTATTATATGGATTTTCCACAATTTGTTTATACCTTCTCCTATTGATCAACATTTGCGTTGTTTCCAATTTTTAGGTACTACAAATAAAGCTGCTATGAACATTCCTGTGCAAGTCTTTGTACGGACATACGCTTTCTTTTCTCTTGGGTAAATACCCACACACAGGTATATGTTTAACTTAAGAAATTACCAAAATGTTTTCCAAAGTGGTTATACACTAATTACATCCTCATCAGTAGTTTGACAAGAGGTCCATTTTCTCCATATCTTTGCTAACACGTGCAATTGTCTTTTTTTTTTAACATCTTTATTGGAGTATCATTGTTTTACAATGTTGTGTTAGTTGCTGCTGTATAACAAAGTGAATCAGCTATACATAATATCCCCATTTCTCCTCCCTCTTGCATCTCCCTTCCAACCTGCCTATCCCACCCCTCTAGGGGGACACAAAGCACCGAGCTGATCTCCCTGTGCTCTGCGGCTGCTTCCCACTAGCTATCTATTTTACATTTGGTAGTGTATATATGTCCATGCCACTCTCTCACTTGGTCCCAGCTTACCCTTCCCCCTCCTCGTCATTTTAACCACAGTCATTCTAGTGGCTGTGAAATGGTATCTCATTACGATTTTAATTTGCATTTCACTAACATCCAATGAAGTTGAGCATCTTTTCATATGCTTATTTGTCAGTCATATGTCTTCTTTGATGAAATGATTGTTTAAATCTTTTGCTCACTTTAATGGGATTGTTTGTCTTCTTCCTGTTAAGTGATAAGAAGAGTTCTTTATATATTCTAGATACAAATATTTTGTTGGCTATATAATTTGCTCTTTCAAAAGAGAAATGAAACTGCTTCAGATAATTATGCATTGTTAATGTAATACATGGTCTATCAGGACTTCAGATAATCCTTAAAATAAGGGGAAGCATTACCTCCACAATCCGGGGCTACCAAGTTTTCCCATGCCTAATGAGGTGCTCAGCTGGTTTATGAAAAACAGGGAAAGGGAGTAGAACTAGAAAACATAGTGATTTCCCCAACATTCTTCTTAATTCTTCCTAATTGTAGGAGTTTTTTTCACAAACTATTAATAGTAGGAAGTAACAGACTGGATCAGGTAAATGATAATTAGTCCTCCTCCTTTTTTCTTTTAAGCAAATTTTTAAAAAGCAGTTAGCAAGTAGTAACATTATTACTAATAAAACTTCCTGTACTTTTTATTAGATTTCTCTGCCTCTTAGACTCTGCCTGTTGTTTACATGAATGTTTTCCTTATCAGACTAACGCAGAACATCAATACAGTGCCAAGTATATATTGCTCTTATTTTCTTGATTCTCTCCTTTTCTTTTAATTCCTATCCATCTGTTTTTCTTCTACCCTTCCCAGCATCTGACATCTATGCTTGGGAGTAATTCACTGATCTCAAATGAGTTTTGGTTACAGACTTTTTGGTGATGATACAGTCACTTACCATGCTTCTTACTTTAAAGACAACAGAATGAAAATGACAAACTCTTTGTGGAACTCATAGAAAAAAGAGCTGAGATTCTGCTGAGTGAAAAAAATGAAACCTTCATTTTTTATAGCATCCATGTAAATTAGTACTCTGCCAGAATAAATCAAACACATACTTATTTCCTAAACTTTGCTAATTTAAGACTTCAGTCTACCCAGTAATGCAAGAACCTCTGAGGAATCTTTCCCAAACAAGAGCCAATATGGTGGGAATTCCCTGGCAGTCCAGTGGCTAGGACTCCATGCTCTCACTGCCAAGGGCTCGGGTTCGATCCCTAGTCGGAGAAGTAAGATTCCCACAAGCCATGCGGCACAACCACAAAAAGAAAAAAAAAGAGCCAATATGGAGAAGTTCTGTCTCCCCCAAAGTAAGGATATGGGGTAGTGGGTGGTGCTGGGGGAGATATACAGAATCAAATCGACTCATGTTAAACCATGGAAAGAAACCTCATTTAAGGGACTTTAAAATATTTTTATATGTAAAGAACAATTTCATATATTTTTAAAATTTTCATGAGCTACATTATCCCTTAGGGAATGCTTCAGTGTCAGACACAAATTTGAAACTGTTCTATAAACAGCATTAGAATTAGAATAAACAGCAGATTATATTGGCAATTGCTGACATAATATCAGGATAGAGACAACCCTAGGGTTAAAAATATTTCATGGGAGTACAATAATTATGACACAATTAATTACATTCCCCAAATCAGAATGGTTCTCATCACACACTGAATGCTAAGCTTATTTTGACACAGTTTTTAAAAAGACCGAGTATTAATAGAAGAAGCTTCCTCTGGATAGAAAAAAATAATAATTCTGGCCTATTAAAGATAATATCTATTGGTAAAACATAGTTTTGTTCCCAAACACACAGTAAATCATTACTGTAATGCATGATCACTATATGAAATAATTACCTAGTTAATAAAAAATTGTGTATATCTTAAAAATTTTCAGTTCAACTGGTTTTCTTTTGACATAAAGAAAAATTTAATGATTGGCTCAAATTCATTTTAATAATTATAAAATATGTGAGCTTTATTATATGTTAAAGAAAATAAACATAGTATGACCCAAAAGTTATTTATTAAAGTTACAATAAAATACTTTTCAATGCATAAAAAATTGCAAAATAATTGATCCATTTTTCAATAAAGATACCAGATTTAATCTTTACTGACAAGATAAAGATATGTTTAATGACTTTTGTTCTGTTTCAAGGTCACCTTATGGAGCGATACATCATGAAATCAATAGTTGTACATCTAGGAAATTTACCAATGGAGCTCTCTTCCACGGGTGTGTATATTTTAATTTGTCTCATGTGGGTATCTCTTCCATTCTGATGATTGGCTAGAACAGCAATCTGTATCATGAATGTGCGAGTTGGCTTCTTATGATTATCAGTTAAAGGAACGTGAATCCAGCCACTTGGTTCCACCAATTCAAGTTGCTGCCAAGAAAAGAAAAGTCAGATTATGTTTTCACCCAATGAATATAATTTATTATAATGAATGTATTCTAAAGTTGACTTATAATTAACATTTCTCATGCTGTCTCATGGACAGCATGACAATATAATAAACATTATCAGTTATTGGGCACTTTTACCATGGTCCATTTTTACAGTTGCTAAGCACTTTACATGTACCATTCTTGTAGACAAAATAAAAATAGAATTATTTGCAATCTTAGTATTTGTAGAAACGTGTATATGATTTAGCCATGTATAAATGTATAGGGCCAGTGAAAAACCATGCTGATACAAGTAAGAAAAGACTCTAAATGCTTAGAACATAATGCTTCTGGTATATTTTATTTCAAGAACCATGCCTAATATCCAAACTCACATAACAATAAATCAGATTCTATATAAACTACAAGAATATTAACAAAAGAAAATCAGTCATTGCACAAGTATCAGACAAAGCTTTTTTTCTTGGAAAATAGTAAGTGATTTATCTATCTGAATGACAATCTAAACCTAAAATCTAGGTTTTAATGTTTTTCAAAAAGAAATGCCAGATAAACTTAAAAAAATTTTTCATTTTATTGGGACTTCCCTGGTGGCGCAGCGGTTAAAAATCTGCCTGTCAATGCAGGGGACATGGGTTCGAGCCCTGGTCCGGGAAGATCACATATGCCGCGGAGCAACTAAGCCCGTGCGCCACAACTACTGAGCCTGCACTCTAGAGCCCGCGAGCCACAACTACTGAGCCCACATGCCACAACTACTGAAGCCCACGTGCCTAGAGCCCGCACTCTGCAACAAGAGAAGCCACTGCAATGAGAAACCTGCACACCGCAACAAAGAGTAAGCCCATGCTTGCCGCAGCTAGAGAAAGCCCGTGTGCAGCAATGAAGACCCAACGAAGCCAAAAATTAATTAAAAAAAATTTTTTTTCATTTTATTTTAACCAAGAGTCCAAACTATCCTTCCTTAACAAGGGAAGAAAAATTATAAGTAAAAAAATAAACCTAAATTTCTAAAATTTTTCCTAAAGTTATGAAATAGTTTTTAAAAGATAAGTATTGATTTTTCAATTGTCCTAAATATTGGACACAGCTGAAAAATATGCATTACAGAAAAATACAGGTTTATCTTATCAACCCAGCCCAATGGCAATGAATATAAAAGAAACTAAATCCGGATTCCATGAGTTACTCTAGAAAAACAAGAGACAAGAGACAGAGAAATGGAATACTAAAAAAGGTAGTTATTTTTAAGAAGGAATAATTTCCTCCTTTTAATTACAAAATATAAGAATAAATGAATCTCTACCCTTTATGGTATTGTCAGTCAGTGGCTTTTTATAAACTCCTATTAGCACTAACTTAAAATAATTGAGTCAGAGACCAGATATATCTGGTTTCTATCACTAACCTTTTAATCATTCAGGCAATAAATAGTTACTGAGTACTTAAAATGTTCAAGGTATTATTGTAAGTATAGTTAGGCATACAAAACATAAATTAGGCCTGATTCACACCTAAAGAGTGCTTAGAGGCAGACAAACAGCCTCTGGTTTCATTCATCTTCTTCATGTGTAAAGTAAAGGGATTGGACAAGTTTTCATCCAATGTCCTTTTCAGCTCTGACATTCAATGATTCTAAATAAAAGAAGAAAGATGTGCTAGGCAGAATAATAGGCCCCCAGAGATGTCCATGTTCCTCCCCAAATCCCCTGAATACATTAACTTACAATGGCAAAGGGACTTTGCAGATGTGATTAAGTTAAAGATTTGGGGATGGGAAGCTTATCCTGGATTACCTGGGTGGGCCCAATGTAATCACAGGGTCATTGTAAGAGAGACAGTAAAGGAGACGTGATGATGGAAGCAAAGGCTGAGTGATGCAACCACAAGCCAAGGGATGTGGGCATCCTCTAAAAGCTGGAAAAAGCAAGAAGCATTCTCCCTTAGGAGCTCCTAAAAAGAATGCACCTTGCTGACACCTTGATTTTCATCCATTGGACCCATTTTGGACTTCTGACCTTCAGAATTGTAAGATAATAATTGTGTGTTGTTTTCAGCCACTAAGTGTACGGTAATGTTTTGTAGCAACAACAGGAAACTATTATAATAGATACACACAGGAGTTCAGAGAAGGGGGAAAGCAGCTCTGGTTGGGATAATCTATTCTCTAGGTAAATGTACAATAATGAATCTCAGTAATGACCAAAAAGTAAAACTAAAATTCTACTCAACTCCTTCCTAATAGAATGTTTTTGACAAATTCAACCACTATTTCTGATAGACTCAATGTTATTTTCAGAGTAATTTTTAAGTGCTTCACTGTACTGGAAGTTATACTAAGATTTTACAGGATATGATTTGGGGCATGATATGTATGGAATTGTAAATGTAGTAAATTATTCAATAAATACTATCAGTAAACTAGTTCTTCAGAACATAAAAAGTTTACTGATCTCAGTCACTAAATGTATATTACAAAGTGTGTGTAGCTGTTAACATCTCTCAAATGGCTTCACAATCAACTACATTGCCCAAAAGTCATAAACACCAACTTATGTGTCTACTTCAGTTCTGTTGTGCTCTGTTTAAAATTCTCAGTCAACTCTAAAATGTTATTATTCTGATACTGCCATATTTTAACTTATTTCATGGATTTAAAACAATTCAAGTACACATGGTAGATATAATTTCAATGTTTTTTCATAACAGTTCGATTAAAAGGTTAATATATTTTAAGCAAAATTTATTTACATGATTTTTTATATTTTTAAACAGAAAATTAATGAAAGGTAAAATTTTGCCAGTTTAACTTTCTTTCTTTCCCCTATATCTGATCTGGACCTCAATAAAATTTTCATCACCATTAAAATGTAAATTTTTCTATATTCCTCCTTGTTCTTTCTTTTTACCATCTCCCTTTATGGCTCTTTCCTCCATATATTCCCTCGCTTAACATTTTTTATTGGCATGTCTACTAAATACCAAAAATTGTGCTAACTATAGATGTAGGATAGGGGTTGGCAAACTTTTTCTATAAAGGACCAGACAGCAAACATTATAGGTGGTGTGGACCATGTGGTCTCTATGATGACTACTCATCTCTGCCTTTGCAAAGTGACAGTTATAGACAATATGAAAGTGAACGGATGTGATTATGTTTGAGTAACACTTTACTTACAAAAGTAGGACACAGGCTCGATTTGGCCCACGGGCTGCAGTTGCTGATCCCTGACATAGAGAATAGTTATTGATAGAGTCTACCTTCAGAAAGGTGACATAATTTCATAAGACAGATAAGCTGTCTCAGTCAGGGTGGAGTCAGGAGACACACAGGGTATTTTAAGAGAGAATTCCCTAAGGAGGAATCAAGTTGCTAACTAGAGAAATGGAGAGGCCAAGGAGAATACTAAGGTATCATGGAGGGAACAAGTACCAGAAGTGCAGTTCTAAGGTTGGGGAACAAAGCAAAGAGACAAATTAAGACTGAGAAGTTCATAGAGGGATTGGAACTTAGATCTCTACGAGGGAGCTGCTGGGCTGGTGCTGGGTTTCTGGAGGAAGGGCCCTGTGGGGCTGGCATACAGACCTCAAGGAGGGGGTGCCAACTGGCTAGCAGTGCTGGTTTTTCAGATGTGTGGCTTCAGGGGGTGGTACAGTCGGCCCTCCATATCCGTGGATGCAGAACCCCTGGATACACAGGCCCACTGAGCTGTGCCATTTTATAGATGGGACCTGAGCATCCTTGCATTTTGGTATTCATGAGGGGTCCTGGAACCAATCCCCCGCAGGTATGGAGGGACGACTGTACCGTGAGAGTCAGAGAAACTGCAAACTGGACTCAAGCCTTGCTAGAAGAAGGACCGGCTGCTGTGAAGAAACATTGCTGGGATGATGGGAAGCAAACAGGGTTCAAACAGAAAGAAGCAAGTCCCCTTTTCCTCTTCCTGCCTTGCAATTTCCCTCTAAGGCCCCCTTTTGCCAGAGCCTGACAGATATGCAAGGGCTCCAGGCACACATTCATTTATCAAATCTTTACTGAACACCTATTACGTGCCAAACTATGTTCTAGGGACCGAAAATATAGTGGTAAACAAGACAGCGGATCACACCTGAAAAAACTACTCAGAGTAGTACCAACAGATACAACTTAAACATGACAATAAGACTTCAAGAAAGAGGACATAATAAAAATCCTAGCAGTGAGGAAGAAACCAAAAACCAACCAAACAAACAAAAAACCACACACACAGTTAACCAAAAACAATAAATTAATTTTTATAAAATAAAATGTAAATGCCAACAATAATTCTTCAAGGAGAATGCTAACGATAATAACAGTAAACTCTTATATAGCACATGTTATGTGCCAGGTACTACTCTAAGAGCACTAAGTAAATTAATCTATTTAATCCTAGCAATGAGGCAGGTAATATTATTATCCTGATGTGACAAATGTAACAACTGAGACACAGAAAGTTTAAATAACTTCACCAAGGTCACACAGCTGGCAAGTGGCAGAGGTGTGATTAAAACAAGCAGTGAGATTCCAGAGTCTATGCTTTTAAACACTAATGTAATGTTTACATAATGTAAAGATAATTTAGTAATAATAATTTTGTCCAAAATCCTATATTATACCAAAAAAATAAAATAAATATGGGCAAGAGAAAATTGGCCACTAATCTCTTCACCATAACACAGTTCCCTTTATGTCATATACGTAACTACACATATAACATAAAAAGAACTACAAAAGGGAACAATAAGAGAATTAAAAGTAGGGTGCTGATTTCAAAATCTAGAGATTTCCTCTACAGAGAGGGAAAAAAGGAAATAATATTATATAAGGACATGGCAGGATGATATATAGACAGCATAAAATAAGATGATGAAAGATGCATGTACCAAACACCACCTTAAAAAAGCTCAGATTCTCTTGAAGATATTACGCTAGTGAAATAAGCCAGTGGCAAAGGAACAAATACTGTATGATTCCACTCAGATGAGGTACCTAGAGGAAACAAATTCATAGGGACAGAAAGTAGAACGGCAGCTGCCAGAGGCTGGGGGAGGAGGAAATGGGGAGTTAGTGTTTAATGGATATGGAGTTTCAGTTTGAGAAGATAAAGTTCTGGAGGTGGATGGTGGTGACACCTGCACAACATTGTGAATATGCTAAATATCACAGAATTATACACTTTAAAATGATTAAAAACAGTAAATTTTATGTATATTTACCACGATAAAAAATGCACACACATAAAAACTCAGGTTCTTTCTTAGAGTCAAAAAAAACCCCCAAATCATGTGGAGACACTGGAACCTTAAAGCACTGATGGTAGAAATGTATAGTGGTTCAGCCACTTTAGAAAACTGTCTTGCAGTTCCTCAAATGATTAAACGCAGTTACCATATGAGCCAGCAATTCCACCCTTAGGTTTATATCCAAGAAATGAAAACATATGTCCACACAAAAATGTGTACACAGATGTTTGTAACAGCATTATTCATAATAGCCCAAAGATGGAAACAACCCAAATGTCTGGCAACTGATAAATGGATAAACAAATTGGGGTATATGCATACGATATAAATACTATTGTATTTGGCAATAAAAAGAAATGAAGCACTGGTGTATGCAGAACATTGATAAACCCTGAAAATAAGTGAAATAAGCCAGTCATAAAGAACCACATTGTATATGATTCTATTATATGAATGTCCAAAGTAGGTAAATCCATAGAGTCGGAAAGTGGACCGGTAGTTGCTTAGGGCTCAGTCCTGGGGGGCAGGATGGGAAGTGACTACTAATCAGTACAGGGTTTCTTTTGGGGGGTGATAAAAATGTATACATCTTAAATCAGTGAATTGTATGGTATGTGAATTATATCTCATTAAAACTGTTACTTAAAAAAACCCCTCAAAATCTAAGTAACTACATATTATCTTAAAAAGACAAACCTGTGTGTTAACGCAGTGATTAAGAAATATTCTAAATACAAGCAGATGGTAAAAATACATTTGACAGATGAAACCAAAAAGAAAGCAGAGACAGAAATATTAATTAAGTTTTTCTGGAAAAAAAGGATGGGGTAGGAAGAGTTAAAATGTGAAAAATAAAAATGGGGATGAGGAATAGGGCTGATAATTCCAGATACTAACATCTAGTATAAAGCTGTATTAAATAAATGGTGTGGTACTGCATTTCACATTGCAGGTGTATCAGAATGCATTTGGCTGCAAGTAACATAAAATCTAACTCAATGAGGCTTAAATGATGAGGACATTTATCACCTCACACAGTTCAAATACCTGAGTTAACACAGTCACAGGAGAGGTTAATTCAGAAGCTCAAAAATGCTATCTAGGACCAAGGTGCTATCTTCCTTTTGTTCTTCCAGTGTGGGTGAGCTAGCATTGTCCCAAACTTAATTTCTCCTACACTTCTTCTCCAGAGGAAGAAATCAAGTACTGTTCCTCTCTTTGTTCCCTTCTTTAAGAACAAGCACATCTTCCCTGAAGCTCTTATTGAATATCCATCCCTAAGTCAATCAGGAGAGGAGTGGAATCACCATGATTGGTTTGGCTCAATTAGGATTCACTTCCAAGGGTTGGGGAAGGTGGCAGCACATGGCTACTTTCTGCAGGGTAGGGAGCAGAATAAAATTGGAGTTCTAATAGGAGAAGGTTAGGGAGAATGGATATTGAGTAGAAAACTAACAAGTACAGTGAAGAAAGGATGGATTGATCAAAATACAGCACTGTAGGGCTTCCCTGGTGGCGCAGTGGTTGAGTCTGCCTGCCGATGCGGGGGACACGGGTTCGTGCCCCGATCCGGGAGGATCTCACATGCCGCGGAGCGGCTAGGCCCATGAGCCATGGCCACTGAGCCTGCGCGTCCGGAGCCTGTGCTCTGCGACGGGAGAGGCCACAAGAGTGAGAGGCCTGCGTGCCGCAAAAAAAAAAAGAAAAAAAAATACAGCACTGTAACACTGGTTGATTAAATGAAAAGTTTAGATATTAACTTTATACCAAACACAAAAGTAAATTCTTAAATATTTAATTTTAATACTATATAAATTAATAATCACAACAACAAACCTACAAGAGTATTAGAAAAAATATACAGGAACATGTTTATAATCTTTTGGTAGGGTTCACCTTTCAAAGCAATTCAAAAACCCAAATATGATGGGGAAAAAAAAAACAGACGACTACATGAACATCAAAAATATCTACAAGACTAAAAGAAAAAATACAAATAGCAAAGTGAGAAAAAACACTTGTAAATTTCACAATGAAGAACTAATATCAGTAATAATATAAGAAAAAAAGAAATGCAATGGACCAACAGACACAAGGAAATTGTTCAATCTCACTACTAATTAAATAGATACTATATCTATCTATCTATATCTATATCTCTCTATATTATAAAATGTCTATCAGATTAGCAAAGATTAAAGTAATTACAAACACTAAGTATTGGTGAGGGTGAGGGGAATGTATACTCTCATAGACTGATTTGGAAATTAAATAGGTATAATAATCATTTTGAAAAGTAGTTCGGCAACTCCACTTCTGAAACTACAGGGAAATACTTAAGACAGGGCACAGAGATGCTAGGTATAATAATATTCCTTGGAAACAAGTTAAATAGCCACCAGTAGAAGGGTGGTTGTGGTGACCAGCCCCTAGGATGATCACTGGTAATTCACGGCCTTGCGTAGTCCCCTCCTACAATGAATCAGGGCTGACTTTGTACAACAAATAGAATATGTCAGAAGTGACTATCTGCAGATAGGTCACAACAGGCACTGCAGCTTCTGCCTGCATCTGTTGGATCATTCTTTCTGTGGGAAGCCAGCTCCCATGACAAGAAGAAGCCCCATAGAGAGGCCCATGTAGAAAGAAACCAAGGCCTCAGCCAGCGATTAGCACCAACCTGCCAGCCATATGAGTGAACCACTTTAGAAGTGGATCCTCCAGTCCCAGTCAGCCTAGCTGACATATGACTGCAACTGCATGAAAGCCTCCAAGAGAGAAATGCCCAGCCAAGCTCTTTCCAAATTCCTGAACAGAAACCATGCGATTATAAGTGATTACTATTGTTTAACACCACTAAGTTTTAGTGTGATTTTTTATGCAGCAATAGTAAAACAGTCACTAATTATGGTACATCCATACCCTGGAATACCTGATAGCAATTCAAAATGATGTATCTCTTCATATGTTTGCAGTTATTTGCAGCTACCTCTGGTTAGTTTTAAAGAGCAAAGTACTAAATAGCATGTATTGCATGATCTTATATATATGATTTTTTGTATGGATACAAAAGTCTGAAAGGATATTCACCAAAATATAAATAGGAAATATCTATAATGGTGAGAATATGGATCATTCTCATTTTATTGAGTTTATGTCTTATCTATGCTTTTCTCAATAAACATACTTACCTTATTAAAAAATCTGTTTGTAATTTGGTGTGGTTGGGAGAGGAACTCAAAAGGGGAATAGTTTCAGAAAGTTTCAGCACATGATTTTAACATGTCATTGACTGTATTCCATTGCTCCAGGAACAGAATCCTCCTTCTTGGTGATTTCAATATCCACAGAGATGATCCATTTAATGATCCAGATTCTCCTCTTCAGCTTCTTCATTTCCAATGATTTTTATCTTCACTCCACTTCAGTTATCCCTCCCCCACCATCATGCTCTATATTGGATCATGGGCAGCAGCTGTAAGATCGCTGACATCTTGACTTCAAGCACCCCATCTCTACAGCCCAAGTCACCAGCTTTCTCAAGTGACGCCACTGCCGTAACATCCACCCCAGCCAAACAGCCAGACTACTGATTCCATCTGCTTTTTTACTGTTCGTTAACCCATTCAATGTCTTCAGTTCCCATTTTTCCTCAATGATACCCCACAATGCGTTATGATAATCAATCCCTTTATATACTGAAATCCAATTTCCTCTCTTACTGTTTCATACTTTTCTGAGGGAGAACACAACAATCCTGGTTAAACCTAACCCTCTTCCTGTTCAATGCCTATTGGAGAAAAATAATCAACATGCTGACTGGTTCTCACTTTAAATTTAAGACAAGTATATATGCAAGTATATATGTAGCACCATGCAAAACTCTTACTATATTCCTTTAGAAAATACGCTTTCACTGTCTCTGGAATAGCTCTTTCTGAGCGTCCCCTCAAATCCTAACACCTGCTCTAATCTTCTCTCTCTGAGCTGATATCTGATTTCACTAAGAAAATAGAAGCAATTAGAGAAAAAAATTACCATCTTCCCACCAGCTGTTATACTGTAGTTGAACTGCCCCTGCATCTTTGTGAGAATGGTTCTTCCATTTGCTCAACAGATCCCACCCTTTCTTTCCCAGCCAAAGACTCTGCTCCCACTGTAGTCACTACCTCTCCAAATCATTTTCTCTTGTCTCCTGGATCACTGTCATCAGCATTACAAACGTGCCATATCTGTCATCTTAAACATTAAAAATAAAACCCTTTCTTGATCCTATGTCCTCTTCCACATACTGCCCCAATTCTATTTCTTTTCACAGCAAAACTCCTTTAAAAGTTTAAAATTTTTTTCACCTCCTAGTTATTTTTATCCCACTTCAATCTAAATTTTGTCCACACACTGAATCCAATCTTGTCAAAGTCACCAGTGACCCCCCCCCCCGACCTTGCCAAATCAGTTCTCTATCAGAAGAATTCTCTGATAGCCTAGACTCTTGACTCACAGAAACTGTGAGATAATAAATACATGTTGTGTTAAGCCACTAGGTTTGTGGTAATTTTCTTACACAGAAATAGAAAACATTAGTTTTTTTCTTTGCAAGGGTAGCAAATAAATAATAAATATTGAAAATTTTATATAAGACTGGTGAAAATTCTGCATAAAAAACACTGCTTTACAGGTGTTTATAACTAACCCAAACAGCTATAATAAGCTGAGCCAATTCTTAGTGTTAGTTTGAAATAAATCTCTCTTCAACATTTCATTTCACTTCATTTCATTACTTGACCATGATCTTGTTTGGTAATTTAATTAGTTACTTATAAAACGTGTGTTTTAGGGGCAGCCTACATAGTAGGTCTTCCACCTAGTGGCAGGACAAGCCATGTGATGGCCCACAACATCAGCACTGCTGCCAGCCCAAAGCCCACCAAGTCACTTCTGAATAGGAGCTACTACCTTTCCTCAACATTCCTTCCTTGATATCAGCTGCTATCAGTGAAAACTGTATATAAATACAATCCATTAGAGTTTCTCTATGAAGCGATCTCTCCGCCTGGCTCCAGGATCTTCTGCTTCCTATCAGCAATCTCTAAGTCACAACTCTACTCTGGCTTTGATTTATTTAAGGGTATCCTCTAAGGATATATATCCTCTAAGGATATATATAAGTATTAACTCCACCATAAACGAAGCTTATCTTAAAAAAAAAAAAAGAAGTCATTTGTTAATAAAAATAACATCAAGGGCTTCCCTGGTGGCACAGTGGTTGAGAGTCTGCCTGCCGATGTAGGGGACACAGGTTCGTGCCCCGGTCCGGGAGGATCCCACGTGCCGCGGAGCGGCTGGGCCCGTGAGCCATGGCCGCTGAGCCTGCGCGTCCGGAGCCTGTGCTCCGCAACGGGAGAGGCCACAACAGTGAGGGGCCCGCGTATCACAAAAAAAAATAAAATAAAATAACATCAAATATTAAATACAAAGCTGTTCACATGTCCCTTCCTATTGCTAATCACATATCCCTGGAAAATAAATAGAATAAAGAACAATGACTTGAAAGTTGCTTCAAGAAAGTTGCCCTCTGCTCTCCACTCTCACTACCTTCTGCTCCTTCATTAACCATAGCTGTGACTTGATGAAATTCTATAGAACCTCAATGTGAGAACTGTTACCACAAGAAGCAGCAGATCCTGGCATTTTAACCATTCTTTCACTTAGGAAGGAACAGAACCAGTTAACAGCAATCATGACCTACTTGTAGCAAAAGAAAGTCTAATATGATCCAAAAGAAACTTCAGAAGTTCCAAATATGTTAAAAGTAAGGATACCACAAAGGCACCTTAACAAGAAAGACAGAATCCAACTCAAAGAGCTCACT